>NC_052357.1:87058659-87298840 GCF_009727055.1 Benincasa hispida
AAAGATTGTAGTAGACTAGAAAGCAATAAGCAACAACAACGGCTTTATAGAGTACTACTCCGGGTATGAGAAAGTGATGGTTAGTCTTATCCCCATATAGTGCATTCTGAACAAAAAGCCAACTGGCGCCCTTGCATATGCAAAAGTGCGAGTAGTCACTTACAATGAAAATGTAAAGAAAGCAAGCCAACTAAACTAATACAATACAGGATATGAAAGTATGCTAGAAGGAGGTTGGATTGGGCATGCGGCCATGGGCAACAGGGCCTGGACAAGCATGACCGTTACACACCGCAACTAATCTCACAGGACAACTTGTCTGACCTTACAATATTTGGACGTCAAGGCAATCGAGAAAGATAGTTCAAAACATGCAACTAATTTGTGGAATGATCTTTCTACAACTTTTTCTTTGAAACAACTACAATTTTTACTGCTTGCTACCAAATAAGATCACAGTCCATCCAACTTACACCAATGACGAGTAAGGTATAAATCCTTAATTTAGAACCTATCTATCAGGTCAAGATTTCTCTATTTTTTGGTCTTAAAAGCTTTCTGGTGCAAAGCAAATTCAATTAAACTGCAAGAAAAACAGTTTATTCACCATTTTCCTGCCTCGGATGGCCCCTATTTAGAGGCCACTTGAAATTTGGCCTCACTTTTACAAATAAATGAAATTTGACCTTTTGTTGATGTCATCATGATGTGAGTTTACCACTTTTAACCCTTCATTCTTTTTCCTTCTTCCTCCTTCCTCCTCTTTTTTGCAACACTTTTTCATTTTTCCTGCTTTTCTTCTTCTTCTTTTTATCCTTTTTTTTCATTTCTGGATTTCTTTCATTTACGCCGCCCTCGAGGTGATTTCCCTTTTTTCTTCTCCCCTGATTTCTATTTATGTTGTCCTCTTTTTTTTTTCATTTTTCTCTCTTTATTCGTCGTTCTGAAGTTTTTTTCCCGAAAGAAAAAGTTAGAGGTGTGTTTGATGGAGAACAAGACGAAGGAGCGGAGAGCGGAGCAAAGAACGGGAGTGAAGAGTGGGGAGCAGAACGAAGAGCAGGGAGCGAGAAAATGAGCCGAAGAATCTAAATAAATGAAAAGAAAAATTGAAGAAAAAATTACAGATGTGTCTTATGAGAATCAAGATGAAGGAGCAAGAAGCGAGAAAAAGAGACGAAGAATCTAAACAAATGAAAAGAAAAATTGAAGAAAAAATTGCAGAAGTGTCTTATAAGATCAAGATGAAGGAGCGAGAAGTGAAATAGTGGAGCTAGAAACAGGCCCACGTATGCGTTTTGAGGTCAAATGGTGCTTTCACATGTGGATGAGGTCAACAAAAAATCAAATTTCGAGCCAAATTTCGAACGTTTTTTAGAGTGAGGCCAAATTTCGAGTCGGCCTGAATAGGGGTCATCCGTACAAATTCCCCTCCAGAGGCACAGATCAATGCCAAAGATTTCAATCCCACAAAAATAATGAGCCATGGTATACTTAATAAGTCAAAATGAAAGAAGGAAATCCCGTCACTACAAACTGCTCTCTTAACCCAAGGAAAGTCTCCTTTCAAAAGCAAGCAAAACTATATTATCAATGGTAGGCGGACCTTCGCCTTCCCCTCTTAAACTACAAAGAAGAAACAAACTTGGATGTCCAGAAACCTGAAGCCATGGGGGGAAATTTCTACTTATATTAATCGAGGTGGAAGCATTTTAACTAAATTAACTTTGTAGAAATACAGGGGAAGGGAAAAAATACAACACCAGTTTGGAAAAGTCAGAGATGGTCCACTAATTCATTGTGGGTAATGCAGAATACAATGTAAAGACCTTGGATACAAGCAAGCACAGAAGAGGAACGCAAATTCCAAGGAGATTTCAAGAGTAAAAAATAACAACAACAAAAAACAACAAGAATTCGAACGAAACAGAAAACCAGATGAAACCCAAATCTCAAAATGGGCATACAGCAAAGAATCAAGCGAAAAGTGAGAGACCCATTTGAGAAACAACAATAACATACCTTCATCTTGTGGAGAATCTCTTTCCCAGTCATGGGTTTGTTGGAATCTGAATGAAGGAGTGGAAAATTGGAGAAATGAGAGAGGTAATGAAAGGAGGGACGAAGAAGTGCGGTGTATTGTTATTATAGAAGAAGGAGGGAAGAATGGGTGTGGGGGAATGAATCGTCAACGCCACAAGACGAAGGCCGCGTTTTGTGCAATCCCGAAGAGGACGTGTTGGATCGAACGAACACTTTCTCTTTTGCTTTTCTTCTACTTTCCTCCAAATTTAATCTCTCTCCCTCTTTCCTTTTTCGTCGTATTCTTTTCTCAATCTCAACATCCATTCTTATTTTGACGGTGAGAATGTATAGATTGACGATTGGAATCGCAATATGAACTTTTGGAAGACCATCTTTCTAAAGAAATTCATCGTGGTTGATGCATAATACAAAAGAGAAAAGTTACTTCCATCTTTCTAATCTTCGAATAAACCCAAACCGATTAGTTTCTTTAGGTTTTTTTGTCCGCCTAATCATCGGTGTATCTTAAGATGCAATCATCTATATTTTCTCTATCACTCCTATAAAAAAAAAAATAATTAAAATATTTTTAAAATAAAAAAAAAATTTGTCAATAGGACAAATTTACCACATGAGATGCATGAAAATAGGTGTTATCGAGATACACCTAACACACGAGTTTAGATATGTTTCTATTACCCACTATTATATAAAAAAAAATAATATAATTGAGTAGTAATTGACATTTCTAACTGAAATTTCAAAAAAAAATATTTCTAAAAACTAATATCTATATTTTTTTAAAAAAATTATAATTAACCTAACAAATACACAAATGAAAGTTGTATTATAAGCTAATATTCAAAACCACCGAAAAATAAAAAATAAACTGGACCTCAAGCAAAAGCTTAATTTATAAGATCTGAGTTCTTAAAATTGAATAATAATTTTAGATTAAAAAACACCTGAATTGTGGAATACATCTCAATTATATTTATAAATTTTGAGAAGTTTCATTTTAATTTATTGATTTAAGGAACATGATTTAATCATGCTCGAAATAGTGCTCACGAATATATTTTCATTTCTTAATGTACATGAATATATTTTTAATAGAATATGAATATATTTTCATTTCTTAATATATAGGAATATATTTTTAATAGAATTCAGAGTTTTCTTCCTGTTGTTACTTGTGCATACATCATTGTTGAAGATGTCTCTAGGTCCCATGTTCTCCTGGTTCTTTCAAGGTGAATACAAATGCAACTATATATTGATGCGAGGTACGTTTTAGGTCAATTATTCATAACTCTAATGATGACACGATGCTTTATACGAAAAGTTGCGAGTTATTGGTTGATTTTATTGAACTTGTTGAGCTTGTAACACTCCATGAGAGCATTTTCTAAAGCCCTTGAATAAACTGACATTTTTCCTCTCTGCATCTTAGGATAAAAAGAGATTCACTCATTGTTTGGAATCTCTTAACCGGAAAAGTTAGCTATAGGATGAGAGGTTGATTTCGTTCGTGATTTGTTGCATATAGGTATGTCGAAGGCTTCCTCCTTTTCAACTGCAAATGTAATTCATATGTTCAATGTTTTGGCTTCTAATGCTCATAGACATAGGCTCTTAGAAATTTGTTATTCGTTCGGATAGTTTTTAATCCTTTTATTTGTTATATTTATGTTACTTTATTACTTTTCTTTACTAAAACAAAACAAAATAAAATAATAAATATGACTTATTTCTTTGATCTTTTAATCGGAGGAATATACTTTAACTATGCTCGAGTTGACAAGTATAACATTCTCGTTATTATCGTCTTCTATATATGTTATCATTTTTTTAGAATTAAATTATACATAAAATAAATTTATTCATTCAATATACATTTTGAAAATAATAAATTAGAGATTGAGTAGAGGTAGCTCAATAAATAAGTATACTTATTATTTATCCATAAAGTTGGAAAGTCTAATCTCTCCTTCAGTATATTTTCATTAAAGAAAACTCCATTGATAAGATTGACAAGGTGAAAAAGGTTGTGAATGAATTATTGAAAGCACTTTGGTTTGCTTTTTATTACTTTAAAAAAAATGAAAATAGAAAGAAGGAAAAGAAAGAGCAAAAGCAATAATTAGCAATAAGGCAAGTCTTAATCACATAAAGGAGGTTATATGTCCAATTGATGGAATTATGTCATATATGTGCCATCATTTAAGGGACTAGACCATTTCCCCTTTGGATTTCCATTATAAAGTGGCTACCTTTTATATAAACTTTATCTAAAGACTAAATTAATAAATTTTGTTATTTGAAAGACTAATAATTTTATTTTTATATATGTAAACATACAAAACGTGTTAATATTCATCCCAATCTATAGTTGTGTAATTGCGACATATTCCACTTCTATTATTGACATAGCCATTATTGACTGCAGTTTGGAAACCCAACGTACAACTCCACTAGCAAGAGTAAACACATATCTGATGGTGGATTTGCTTTTATCAAGATCACCTACAAAATATGAGTCAATATATCCTCTGACTGTAAAGTCGTATCCTCCATAATCCAATGTCGAAGGAAATCGGACATGTGGATTTCCATGAGCAGTGGAATGATCGTTCCAAATACCATTCGTATTTGAACATACACAATTACAATCAAGAAACGAAAACTTATAGGTCATGCACAATACGAAATTACAGTATGCTTTCAATAAGATCAAGGGAAAGATTATCATACCTTTAAAGACTCATCTTCAAACACCCTCGATCATGAACGCTCGTTCAATCTCCAAGATTGCAACACACGAACACTCGAACACAGCGACCGCAACACAGCACGATCACAATGACCACCACACGAACATCGCGAACTCAACGAATGACCTTCACAAACCTCGAACTATGTCGCGTTGAGTACGACACCACAACAATGGCTACCTTAATATTCTCAGTATGAGAATCCAGAACTGTGGGCACTGTGTACTTGGTTAGAGGAAGAAACTGGAGGAAGAACAATCATGTAAACAATTGAGCAAATGGGAGATGACAAAATTCTATCGTATAGACGATGCCCAATCGTTTAAAAACTGCTCCGCGATCGTTTAGCTAATGACTAACTGAGTGAACTATCGTGTAGTGTCACTCCACGATCGTTTAGTCTCTCTTCAGTAATCGTTTAGTAAATCTTATTCACTTGGCAGCCTTTCCGTGAGTTTTTCCGAGAATAGAAAATCTAAAAAAAATCAATCATTCTAAATTTAGGAAAACATTTTTCTTTTTATCTCACGGTTACCATGAAACCACTAATAACCTCCCACTCAATTGGTTATTAGAGAAAAAGATATAATTATCTAATAACTAATATTATTATAAATATATATACCCAACTTACCATACTATATTTATAACCTATAATTTTAATATTTCATCTCATGAAATATATAAACCATAGTTCTTTTTCTATTTCATGGTACTTAATGTAAATCTCATTTACATTAATCCTCCACTTGATATATCTCATACATCACACCGATCATATCATATATAATCGAATTTCCTCTTGTCAATTTGAACATATCAAATCAACACTAAGAACTAATTCTCAACTTGAATCCATTGAGCTACCAAGAGGACCTTATGGACCTATGGCTCGAAGCTCCAATTGTACGTGAATAACTGACTAAACTCTTTAATCACGGGATCTATTATCTGTTAACTGTCAGGCACTCCACTAAAGATCGACAGCTAAACTCTACTTACTATATATATATATATTATGTGTCCATATCAACCAATCAACAGTGTGATAACCCTTCACAGATCGCTCGTACTACAGTTGAGCCAATAACCGTTATGCCCCTATAGTTACATCTAACTCCTTAAGTACCACTGATCCCTCTTATGAATATAAATCATAGTCCTACTATGATCGAGTCCTCTCTTCCAAAGAGAAGTTGTGACCACTATGTTCAAGACCCGAAATCAGCCCTTAAGGGAGAAATCTATCTACTTACCCTTGCTTCTAGAAATGAGTGAATTCCTTCTTGTGTAACTGAGTTCCCAGCTCCCATATCAGACAAATCCTCAAAAAGGTAGGCATGTTGAGTTGGCAATCTGGCCATTCTCACTCATACTAAACAAAGGACCACCCTCAAAGGTAGGAGTTCCTAAAACACTTAGAATTGAGGTCATGTCACCTATAATCGTTTAGGTGCGACGTAAGTCTCAAGTATCAACGACGTTATATATAGAGATTAGTCATCTCGTGGTCTAATCTTATACAAACTCTTTGTATAGGACACCTTCACTCGCATGTCTCCACATGGCCGATCACCGAGAGGTGTATTCTAAGGGAAAGCGAAACCGCACTTATAGCTTTAACGCGATTAAGGAACTTACGCTGTTTATATTAACTATCTTTTCTATTTCTGCTTCGCACATAAGACTTACCACCGCATTACACTCACAAATACCCTCTTAGCCAAAATAGTCAGAGCCCACTGCTCCTAGGTTCTCACTCTGAGCATACGAAGGAATCCGAGTGGTAGTGTTCTCTTCTCATTTGGTTAGGATCTATCATCTGTAGTAGTTCACAACACTTGTAAACCTCTACAAAGCGGGCCGTATCCGTAGTGTCACAAGGATTAGGTATCCCTCCTTAATCCTTATACTACAGAACTATTTAGGTTATCACTTAAGGCATGATCCACTTGTATATCTCATATACATACTTAAGTTTACATACAATAACTATGGAGCTTTGTTTATTGGATATGAGTAAATGCCAAATAAAATAACTCTTATTTTATTCATAACAATGTATATAGATTACAAACTACGAGACTCCCAGAGAATTAAGACACCAATCCCAACAAATGCAACATCTATAGACCATTTAATTATCTAAGGATCCTTTTAACAACACTCCAATGCTCTCGTCCAAGATTCGCCATATACCGACTACTAACTCCCTTTGCATGTGTAATGTCTGGTCTGGTACAAATCATGGCGAACATTATACTTTCCACTGTTGATGCATATGACTCTCAAGACATCTTCATCTTCTCTGCTTCATTACTAGGGCTCATACGAGAGGATATCTTGAAATTAATAGGAAAATGAGTAGAAATTGGCTTACAATCTTGCATATTGAAGCGTCACAGGACCTTCTTCAGATAATTTTTCTAAGATAGTCAAATCTTTCTATTATTTCTGTATCGGTGAATTTGTATCCCTATAATCTTGTTTCGAATGGAACAAACAAGTATGTAATGGAAGCAATCAGAATCAATAAGCACTCTAACTACATTTAATTTGAGTTCTAAAAACATGTAAATTAGTTTTTACTGAAAAAGAGTTTCAAGAAGTTATACCTTTGAAGAATCTTCCAAATCTGAGCTACTCTCCATGAATGTTAAGCTTCAAATCCACAGTGAACTACCAAGAGATCTTCTCTACTATTCTCAGTCTTGAATTTGAGTGAAAACTCTTATTTGAAGTGAATTAAGAAGGGAGATGGAGAGGGTTTTTGGAGAGATAGAAAATTCTTGCAGAAAACAATTTTCAGCATTCCAATCCCCTCAATCCCAGAAATTTTCTGCTTTTTAAGTAACTAGTACATGCCAGCGTTGAAAGAGATATCCAATTGAAGGAATTAAGTGGGTTAGGTGTTGGGATCCAAAGAATCCACTTCAATTTTCAAACAAATTAGAAATTTCCTCTAAGTTTCAATTTCTAATTAAATAATTCAATTAAAATTGAATTAAAAAACAATTTCCAAAACTGAATTTTATTAAATTGAAATTGAATTAATTTAAATAATGAATTAAACAAATTTAATTAATAATTTAATATCAAATATTAAATTAATTCAACACCTAATTTATACATGAATCCTATTTGAGTAATTAATATTTAAATCAATATTTAGATATTTTAAACTCACCAATTTCGTTTAATTTCGATAAATTAACCATTTAATTATATCAAATATAATTATTCAAACCCTAATTTGAAATTGAAAAATTCAAATTCAAACCCTAATTTACAATTTGAACATTTCAAATTGAAAGCCTAAATTCAATTTCAGCACTTCAAATTGAAAACTTTAATTTTAATTTTGAATATTTCAAAATCATTCAATTCACTAATCCAGGGTGTTCATGTTTTACGAGCTAATAGAGGGATCTTATGAACCTACAGATCACGAGCTCCAACGATTTGAGATTAATTGGTTAAACTCTTTGGACCAAATTGATCAATATTCGTTAACTACCGAGACACACCACTATAGCTCGATAGTTGCACTCTCCTCCCTGTATATATATTTCTGTCCAGTTGATTTAATCGTTAGCAGTAAGTCGATCCTTCACAGGTTGTTCGTAATAAAGGCTAAGTCAAATGTTGTTTTATCCCCGAAATTATATCTTGTTCATTAAGTTCCACTGATCCTCTAATGAACAATTGGTTTGTGATCCAATCACTAAACTGAATCCCTCTGCGGCCAGTGAGAGGGAGGAGCCCCTTGTTCAAGACCTTGGTTCAGTACTTAAGAGAACAACCTTTCACCTATCCCTAAATCGGGTAGGTGTGAATTCTGTCTTGCACCCTATGTCCCCAGCTATCTATCCGGTTTCACTCCTGAAATAGGAGGCTTATTGAGCTGACACTGTTGAGCTAACCCTCACTTATACAAATCTAAGAATAATCCCATATAAATAGGAGTTCATAGTTAGCTCAGGATTAAGGTCGACTTACCTAGGTCATCTATTCGAAATAGTCAGTCTTAAATAGTAAACAACGTTATAAAGTAAGAGTGACTTATTTCTTGGTCCAATCTTATGCAAACTCATTGCTAAAGGAAATCGGATATGAGGATTTCCATGAGCAGCGGAATGATCATTCCAAATTCCATTCGTATTTGAACATACACAATTACAATCAAGAAACAGAAACTTACAGGTCATGCACAATACGAAATTACAGCATGCTTTACAAAGATCAAGGGAATAATTATACATACCTTTGAAGACTCATCTTTAAAATCCCTCGATCACAAACACTCGTTCCGACTCCAAGCTAACAACACACGAACACTCGAACATAGCACGATCAACAACGAACTCGAACACAGCAATCTCCAAGATCACGAACACAGTGAATAGCCTCCAAAACCTTGACTTGGTCAAGTTGAGTACGACACCACCACAATGGCTATCTTGGTATTCTCGATGTGAGAATCCAAAATTATAGGCTGTGTGTGGACTTGGTTAGAGGAAGAGACCGAGGAAGAACAATCATGTAAACGATTGAGCAAGTGGGAGATGACAAAGGTCTATCGTATAGACGATGCCCAATCGTTTATAAAAAGCTCTGCGATCGTAAAGCAAAAGCTCTGCGATTGTTTAGCTAATGCCCAGCTGAGGGAACTATTGTGTAGTGTCACTCCACGATCATTAAATCTCTCTTCTGCTATCTTTTAGTGAATCCTATCCACTTGATAATCTTTCCGTGAGAACTTTTTCCGAGAATAGAAACTCTCACAACAACTACTAAATTTAGGAAAACATATTTCCTTTTATCTCACGGTTACCATACTACCAGTAACCTCCCGCTCAATTGGTTATTAGAGAAAAAGAGATAATTATCCAATAATTAATATTATTATAAATATATATGATAACCAACTTACCATACTATATTTATAACCTATAGTTTTAATATTTCATCTCATGAAACATATAAACCATAGTTCCTTGTTTTTCTATTTCACGGTACTTAATATAAATCTCATTTACATTAATCCTCCACTTGATATATCTCATACATCACACCGATCATATCATATATAATCAAATTACCTCTTGTCAATTTGAACATTTCAAATCAACACCAAGAACTGATTCTCAACTTGAATCTATTGAGCTACCAAGGGGAGCTTATGGACCTGTAGCTCGAAGCTCCAACGGTACATGAATAACTGACTAAACTCTTTAGGCATGGGATCCACCATCCATTAACTGCCAGGCACTTCAGTAAAGACCAACAGCTGAACTCTCCTTACTATAGATATATTATGTGTCCATATCAACCAATTGACAATGTGATAACCCTTCACAGATCGCTCGTAAGTACAGCTGGGCCAATAACCGTTATACTCTTGTAGTTATATCTAACTTCTTAAGTACAATTGATCCTTCTAATAAACATAAGTCATAGTCCTACTATGACTGAGTCCTCTCTTCCAAAGAGAAGTTGTGGCCACTATGTTCAAGACCCAGAATCAGCCCTTAAGGGAGCAATCTATCTACTTATCTCTGCTTCGGGGAATGAGTGAATTCCATCTTGTGTAACTGAGTTTACAACTCCCAAATCAGACAAATCCCCAAAAAGATAGGCATGTTGAGTTGGTAATCTGGCCACTCTCACCTATACTAATCAAAGAATCGCCCTCAAAGCCAAGAGTTCCCAAAAATTGAGGTCATGTCATCTATGGTCGTTTAGGTGAGATGTAAGTCTTAAGTATCAACGACGTTATATACAGAGACTAGTCATCTCGTGATTCGATCTTATACAAACTCTTTGTATAGGACACCCCTGCTCACATGTCTCCACATGAATGGTCAGGATCTACCATCTGTAGTAGTTCACAACACTTATAAACCTCTACAAAGCGGGTCGTATCCGTAGTGTCACCAGGATCAGGTATCCCTCCTTCATCTTTATACTACAGATCTATTTAGGTTATCACTTAAGGCATGATCCACTTGTATATCTCATATATATGCTTAAGTTTACATACAATAACCATGGAGCTTTGTTTATTGGATATGAGTAAATGCCAAATAAAATAACTCTTATTTTATTGATAACAATGTGTACAGATTACAAACTACACTACTTCGGGAGAATTAGGACACCAATCCCAACAATTGTATAGGACGCCCCCACTCCTCATGTCACCACATGAACAATTTAGGATCACATTGTTTGTACTATCTACAAAGCGGGCTGCATCTGGTAGTGTTACCAGAATAAGGTGTCCAACCTTATTCATATACTATAGACTGTTTTGGCTATTTACTCGAACTTGATCCATCTTTATGTCTCCACATAAAGTTCAAGTATTCATGTAATGGCCATGGATCATAGTTTATTGAATTTAGTCTTTACAAGTGCAATTTACATATTCAACAACAACTTTATTGAATAAATATCAAATAATATCTTTATTGATAATAGAAAATGTTTAACTTTACAAACTATGAGTTTTAGAATATACAACCCAACAAACTCCCACTAGGACTAAGACATCAGTAGGTAAATAAATACAAATATATATACAATGTTGAGTAAAGAGAGAAAGATACCCAGTACTCCTCCCACTTGCCCTAGTTCTATCTAATCTGCAGTCCTAGTCCCACTAAGTGACCCTCGAACACTTTAGCCGAAAGGGCCTTTATAAATGGATCAGCCAAGTTGTCTTCGGAGGCAATCTGCATGACAATCACGTCTCCTCCGTGTATAATCTTCCTGATGAGATGGTACTTTTGCTTGATGTGTTTGTCGCATTTATGGCTTCTACATTCCTTTAAGTTGGCAACCACTCCACTGTTATCACAATACAGAGTGATTGGTAGGTGCATATTTGGAACTACTTCCACATCAGTCAAGAATTTTCGAGGTCATATACTTCTTTAATTGTTTCACATGAAACAACATACTCAACTTCCATGGTAAAGTCGGCAATACAACTTTGCTTGATACTTCTCCATACTGTTGCTCCTCCATTCAGAGTGAATACTGACCCCGAAGTAGATTTCCTTGAATCGATATCAGTCTGGAAGTCAGAATTAATGTATCCAGTAAGAATCAGATTCTTAGCACCATACAGAAGCATATAGTCCCCCGTTCTCTAAAAATACTTGAGGATATTTTTAACGATAGTCCAATGATCATATCCAGGATTGGATTGATATCTACTGACGATTCCAATTGTGTAGCATATATCGGGACGAGTACACAGCATTGTATACATTACACTTCCTACTGCTGATGCATATACAATTCGTTTCATTACCTCAACTTCTTGAGGTGTCTTAGGAAACTGTTCTTAGACAGATGAATTCCATACCTAAAAGGTAACATACATTTCTTAGAATCCTGCATTTTATATCAAGACAACATTTTGTATATATAAGATGCTTGAGATAATGATAAAGTTCTATTCTTGTGGTTTCAAACTATTTTGATCCTAAGAACATAATGTGCTTCTCCCAAATCCTTCATTTGAAACAACATAGCAAGCCATCTCTTAATGTTAGCAAGAAATTCTACCTCATTTTCTATGATAGAATATCATCAACATATAGAACCAGAAAAGCTACAGTTTTATTAACGATCTTCCTGTAAACACAAAGTTCATCAACATTCTATTCAAAGCCACAAGATTTGATCGCAGTGTCAAATCATTCCAGGATCGAGAAACTTATTTTAACCCATAAATGGATCTATTAAGCTTGCAAAAAAAAATTTGTTTACCCTATTCTATAAACCCCTCTAGTTGAGACATATAGATACTCACCTCAAGATAGTTATTTAGAAAAGTTGTCTTGATATTCATTTGCCAGATTTCATAATCATAAAATGCGACAACGGATAAGAGTATCCTTATTGATTTGATCATGGTTATCGGAGAGAAGGTTTCTTCATAGTTTACCCCCTCTCTTTGGGTAAACCCTTTTGTCATAAGCCTAGCCTTGTAGGTCTGTACCTTACCAACTTGATCTCATGTTCTTTTGTATATCCATTTACAACCAATGGGTTTTACCCCTTCTAGTTGATCTATAAGATCCTAGACTGAATTTAAGTACATTGACTCCATTTCAAGGTCCATGGCGTTCATCCATTGGTCTTTATCCACATCTCTATTGCTTGAATGTCAATGGATTTTCTATGCCATCATCAGGTATGATGACCTGAGTTTCAGTTAAATCCATATACCAGTCAGGCTGTTGCACAACTCTCCCACTACGTGCCTTAAAGGTTGCTTCGTCTTCTGTAAGTTATCTCCAGGAACTAGTTTACTGAGAAAAAGTACAGATATGAATAGTGGCACCTGAATCTACTATCCAGGTCTTTTTATCATTCTCTACTAAGCATATCTCAATGACAAACAAATCATATTTACTTTGTTGTGCTACTTTCGTATCCTCATCTATAAAGTTCAAAACTTTTTTATTTAAAGATGAGTTGGAGATAGAGGACATTTTTCTGTTAAAAAAAAATTCAAATCATCATTTGCTAGTATGTCTGATTTGCATGTTGATTGATTAAAACCGTTAACTAAACTGGAAGCCTGTAATTTTGAAGAAATCAACATGCTGAAATTTTATACAAATTCTAATTAGTAAATTGCAATTAAACCCAATTTAACTTTAGCAAAAGTAATAACGTACCCAAAATTCATTATTTATTTGCAACAATATTATAATGAGTCAGAATAAGTGCTACCGAGCGGCAGTCAAATATTTCTTCGCTAAAGTAAGACAATCTTGACAAAATACTATCTCCTGAATAACTCTTATTCCTATAGTCATGGAGTTACCGTTTTCGGTCAAAAATTACTAACACTTAGTAATTTTGTAAGTGTAACCCTCCATTTTCAGAATTTAGAGGTCGGCCCTAATGATGCCACTGAATTTGAGAGTTAAGGTTGGGAATGGGCCTAAGAAATCCTAGCCATTTCTCGATCGGTGCCCCTATCTTTGAAAGGAGTCCCTCATGTTCAGCTGGTCCCATAGAAGTTTGAGTATCCATGAGCAGAAGCGGATCTTTCCGATTTCATTGTGACAGAATTACCACACATACATTCTAACAAATAGATATGTATTGTAACACCAATTACAGGCATGCTTTAACAATTAAAATGCAAAAGACCGAGTAAACGTACCAGTTGAAGACAATCTTCAATCAAACTCAGTCTAGCGGAAGCAACTTATGCTTCTTATCGCCCAGCAAATAGTCGGTGCGCTAAGCGATCGTTTAGTGCGCAGGTGTGCGATCGTTTAGGACGATGGGCATTATCGCATAGGCTTTCAATTCTAAGCGATCGTATAGAAATCACACCATGAGAAAATTTTCTTGCGTGCTTTTTTCGCGTATACAAAGTGAAAACAAATTTCATTTTATTCTTTAGTTACAAGAACTGAATTCAAATTTCCCACTTTCGCACGATTCTGGAGAAATATTCGACCAATTATCTCATAACTGCCTAATTATCTAAATAATGAATATAATCATATTATATTATTAATTGTAGTTTGATATCATATATCTACTATAGTATTTTCTCCTCTACTTGATATAAATCATATTTATATCCAATTTCCTCTAAAATAATGTACCTCATACATTTAGTCAATCATATCATATATAATTAACCAGTTTAATTATATCATATAAAATTGAACTCCCTCTTGTCAATTTGAACATTTTAAACTAACCAAAAAACTGATTCTCAGCTTTGTCCAAGCTACCAAGGGGACCATATGGACCTATGGCTCAAAGCTCCAACGGTACATAAATAGCTGTCTAAACTCTTTAGCCACGAGATCCACCATCCATTAACTGTCAAGCATTCCACTAAAGATCAATAGTTGAACTCTTCTTACCATAGATATATTTTTATGTCCATCGGATATAACCAATCAGGAGTACGATGACCCTTTATAGATGTCCGTAAGTACAATTGGGCAAAATTACCGTTTTACCCCTATAGTTACATCTCACTCCTTAAGTACCATTGATACCTCTAATGAACAATATAACATAGTCCAACTATGTGTGAACATCTCTTGGGCCAAGAGAAGATGTGTGGCGCCACATTGTTCAAGCCCTAGAATCAGCCCTTAAGGGAGCTATCTATCTACTTGCCTCTGCATCGAGGAAGGAGTGAATTCCATCTTCTGTAGTTGAGTTCGTAACTCTCAAATCAGACGAATCTCTAAAGTAGTAAGTTTGAGTCGGAGACCTGGCCACTCGCACCCATGCAAATCAAAGGACTACCCTCAATGGCAAGAGTTCCCAACTCACTCAGGATTAAGGTCATGTTACCTATGGTCATCTTAGTGAAGTGAAGTCTGTGTCATGAACGGTGTTATATAACGAGACGTTAACACTTCATGGTCAGGTCCTATACAAACTCTTTATATAGGACGCCCCGCTCATATGTCCTCTACATGAATGATCAGGATTAGATCATCTGTGACAAGTTACAACACTTCTAACTATTCCAGAAAGCGGGACGCATCTGTAGCGTTACCAGGATAAGGTTTCCCTCCTATATCCATATACTACAGACCATTTTGGTTATCACTTAAGACATGATCTACTTGTATGTCACCACATACATGCTTAAGTTACATACAGATAACCGGGGATTTAAGGTTTATTGGTTTGTGGTAAAGTAAATAAAACAAACAATTAAGCAAAATCAAGATGGGAAGTAAAATATCATATATTATACATCATAAGCATTCGTACAAACTGTTTACAAACTATAGGACACGAGACTTTAGGGAATCAACCCCAACAATCTCCCACTTGTCCTAAAGAAAAGTAGGGTGTATAAAAACTAGTACAAAATAATAAACTAGGGCATAAAATCCCAATACAAAAAAAATCTTCCACTTGCCCTAGTTCAGCCGCAGGCGATCCTATAGACCCATGCTCTTAAGGTGGCCCTCAAACACTATAACTGTGAGAGCTTTCATAAACGGGTCAGCAACATTGTGCTCTGAAGCGATCTTCATGACGATCACGTCCCCTTGATGCACTATCTCGCGGATCAGGTGATACTTCCGCTCTATGTGTTTGTCACATCTGTGACTCTGAGGATCCTTGGAGTTCGCCACTGCCCCACTATTGTCACAGTAGAGGGTAATGAGCCTAGACATATCTGGAACAACTTCTAATTCTGTCAAGAACTTCTTGAGCCATACGGCCTCCTTAATAGCTTCACAAGCCGCTACATACTCGCCTTCATAGTGGAGTCGGCGATACACCTCTACTTAGTGTTCGCCACACTACAGCTCCTCCGTTAAGAGTAAAGACTGACCCTGAAGTGGACTTGTGAGAGTCCTTATCAGTTTGAAAGTCAGAATCTGTGTATCCAATAAGGATCAATTCCCTTGATCCATACATGAACATGTAGTTCCTTGTTTTCTGAAGATACTTGAGGATGTTCTTCACTGCTATCCAGTGACCCTGGCCTGGGTTAGACTGATACCTACTGACTATGCCCACAGCGTAACAGATGTCTGGTCGAGTACAGAGCATCGTGTACATCAAACTGCCAACGGCAGATGCATATGGGACCCGTCTCATTTTCTCAAACTCTTGAGGCGTCTTAGGACACATGTCCTTAGACAAAGTGACTCCATGCCTGAGTGGCAGTAGGCCTCTCTTGGAGTCCTACATCAAGTACTTAAGCAATATCTTGTCAATGTACAATCCCTGAGACAGTGCTAAGACTTTGTTCTTACGATTCCGAAAGATATGTATACCCAGAACAAACTGAGACTCTCCCAAATCTTTCATTTGGAATTGGGTCGCTAGCCAGTTCTTAACTGCAATCAGTATACCTACATCATTCTCAATGAGTAGTATATCATCTACATACAACACTAAGAATACTACTGAAGTGTTGGTTATCTTCTTGTAGATACAAGGTTCATCAACGTTCTGGTCAAAGCCATACGGTTTGATTGTAGTATCAAACCATATGTTCCAAGATCTAGACGCCTGTTTCAGCCCATAAATGGACCGGTTCAACTTGCAAACTTTTTTCTCTTGACCTTGGGCTATGAATCCCTCGGGTTGCACCATGTAAATGGTTTCCTCAAGATTGCCATTCAAAAAGGCCGTCTTGACATTCATTTGCCAGATCTCATAATTGTAATCAGCTGCAATGGACAGGAGGATGCGGATTGACTTTAACATGGCAATAGGCGAGAAAGTCTCATTATAGTCAACTCCCTCTACCTGGGTATAACCCTTTGCCACAAGTCGAGCCTTGAAGGTCTGCACTTTTCCATCAGCACCCCGTTTACGCTTGTAGATCTATTTACAACCTATAGGTCTTACCCCATCGGGCTAATCTATAAGATCCCATACTAAGTTGAAGTACATCGACTCCATCTTAAGATCTATGGCCTTGACCCATTCATCCCGGTCTACATTCTCCATTGCCTTCTAATAAGACAACGGATCCTCAACGTCGCCATCTGCTAACATAGCAAGGATTTTCGTGAAATCCAGATAGCGAACGGGCGGGTTCACAACCCTCCCACTACGTCGAGGTTCCCTCAACTCTTAAGGTGGAACCAACCTGCTAGATGAACTACCATCAATAACTCTTGCTGATGATGCAGGCTCTTCAACAGCTTTTGTTGAAGTTTCAGTAGTTTCATTGGAAAGCTCACGCAATACGACTTTACTTTATGGACTGTGCTTCCTAATATGATCCTCCTCTAGGAAAGTAGCATTCGTGGAAACAAACACCCTATTTTCCGATGGATCGTAAAAGAAACTCCTTATGTACATTTGGGGTAACCTACAAAGAGGCATAACCTCGACCGTGGTTCCAACTTCTTGGGACTTGCCTCAAGCACATGTGTAGGGCAACCTCAAATGCGGAAGTGACGTAAACTAGCTTTACGTTTGTTCCACAACTCCAGAGGTGTTCTCGCAACACTCTTGAAAGGAACACAGTTGAGTATGTATACCGTAGTCTCTACTGTGAAACCCCAAAATAAGTTCGGTAAGGAAGTGTAACTCATCATCGAACGAATCATATCTAACAAGGTTCTACTTCTCCTCTCCACTACACTATTTTGCTGAGGGTGTACCTGGTGCTGAGAGTTGGGAAATGATTCAATGTTCTATCAAATAGTGTTTTAATCCGTCTATCCAATGTGTTTTCAACTTCAGCCTTGAACTCTTTGAACTTTTCAAAGGATTCAGACTTTTGTTGTATAAGATAAACATACCTATACCTAGAGTAATCATCCATAAAACTGATAAAATACTCATAGCCACCTCAGGCTCGCACATTCATAGGGCCACAAAGGTCACAATGTACTAACTCAAGAGGCTCTTTGGCTCGATAACCCTTTTTAGTAAAAGGTCTTTTAGTCATCTAACCCTCAAGGCAAGATTCGCACACCGGTAAAGAATTTTCTTCTAACTCATTTAGAAGTTCATTCTTCATCAATCTCTCAATCCTATTGAGATTGATGTGTCTTAATCGAAGATGCCAAAGTTGGGCATTTTCTTTTGGAGAAATTCGTTGACGTTTAAATTTACTTACGACGGTTTTAAACAACTCTGTGTTATAGAGGGAACTTATGGCTAACGGTTTTAGCACATACAAGTTACTTTTCAGATACGCTGTACAAATATTAACACCATCTTTATGAATAAACACTTTATCCAAATTAAAAGAAATAGTGTATTTACATTACAATGAGCACTTCACAGAAATAAGGTTCCTCTTAAGTTCAAGAACAATATACACATCATGCAAAATAAGAAACCTATTTTGTAAAGATAATTAGATCCCTTCCACTGCCACAGTTGAGACGACGTGCCCGGTGCCTACTCGCATCATCATCTCACCAACCTCTAGTTGTCGCCAGGATCTAATCCCATGAAAAAAAGAACAAGCGTGATTAGTGGCGCACGAATCAATCATCCAGGCAGAATCATCATTCTCCACTAAACATGTTTCAAGTACAAGAAAACCATATTTACCTTTATCTGCCTTGGCGACCATTCTTTCCTTTAGCCAGTAAGGACAATTCCTCTTCTAGTGTCCATCTTGGTTGTAGTGGAAACATTTTCCCTTTTCAACTGGCGGTGGACGCCTTCTTGGTGTAACAGGTGGCGAGTTAGCAGGCGCCTCCCCTTTCCCCTTACCACTCTTCTTCTTCTTCCCCTTTGCAGAGTTAAAAGTAGAAGGTGCAGACTTCATTCCTGAGGTCGAACCTCTATGGAACGTCCTGGAAGATGAAGCAACATTTTCCTCAGCCTTGTTCCTCTCCTTACTTTTCAGTAAAGATTGGTAGGTCTGCAACTCGTTGAGGAGAATGGTAAGGGTGTATTTCACTTTGTTAAGAATCACATTACTAACAAAGTGCAGGAAGCTCTCCGGTAATGAATGCAGGATTATGCTAACCTGGTTGCCCTCATCAATAGTAGACCCACTCAACTCCACCACATTGAAGTTGACCATCATGTTAAGTATACGTTCACGAACAGAGGTGCCTTCTTCCATTTTGGAGTTTGATTATATATTTTAGAGTCTGATGCTTAAGTTGTTCAGATGGTTGTCCAAATATCCCTCGCAGGGACTCCCATGATCTCACGCGTTGAGACCATGGGCTCATGCTTCTTGGCCAATATGTCATTAAGACTTGTCAAGATGTAGGCTCGAGCTTTTTCATTTGTCCGTGTCCATCGCTCGTATGCCTCCCAAACATTTCGAGTGACATTCGGAGCTGGAATAGGAGGACAGGCCTCTGTAAGAGCAAACATGAGATCCTCAATGATTAAAATTGACGTGATCATGTGTTTCCATGTGGAGCGGCAGGTTGTGGATTAGCAAGAGCTTTCCCTTCCCCTTACCCTTTTTCTTCTTCCACTTTCTAGTGCCGGAAGAACAAGCTGCAGACTTAGTTCCAAAGGTCGAATCTCGGTGGAACTTTTCGGAAGATGAAGCAACATTTGCCTCACAACCTTATTCTCCTTACTTTTCAATAAAGATTGGAATGTTTGGAATGAAGGAAATCAGATTCGAGATTTCCATGAGCAGTGGAAATAAGATTACTCCAAATTACAATCATGAATGAACATTACATTTACAGTCGTACACAAAAACAAACGGTTATACAATTAATACAGAAATTACAACATGAAAACTCAAATTTTCAAAGAAAAAACTCTACGAACATTTGAAGATGTGTCCCCACGCTCCTTTGCGCACGACTGTAACACAACACGAATACTTCACGCTCGTCCTCAACGATCGCCTCGACCACGAACTTCTCAGCAATAGCACGAACGACCTCCATAGAACTTCGACGATGTCGAGTTAAGTATGACACCACCAACAAGGCTACCTTGGTATTCTCGGTGTGAAAATCTAGAGGGTGGGTTCTGTTCAGACTTGGTATGAGGTAGACGAAAGAGGAAACACCGATCGTGTACACGATTGGGCAAGTGGGAGATGGCAGAGACCTATCGTATAGGTCGATGCCCAATCGTTTAGCTAAAGCTATGCGATCGTCTATCAAAAGCTATGCAATTGTTTAGCTCATTGTTTAAATCTGTCTGTCACCTACAGACAGTACACGATCATTTACTTTGGGCAAGCGATCGTCTAGCAAAACTATGCGATCGTTTAGTAAATATTGTACGATCGTTTAGCTCGTCACTGTACGATCATTTAGCTCGCCCAAGCCATTGTTTAGTGAATTTATATTTACTTGACAACTTCGTGAGATCCTTTTTCGCCGAGAGAGAAATCTCCCAAACTTTTTATGAAAACTTTTTAACAGTTTGTAAATCTTACTAAAATTAGGAAAGCCATTTTATTTTTATCTCACGTTTAACATGAAAATCCAATAACCACCCACTCAATTGGTTATTAAAGAAAAAGAATTAATTATTCAATAATTAATATTATTATAAATATAAATGATAACCAACTTATCATACTATATTTATAACCTATAGTTTTAATATTAACCATAGTTCTTTTGGTATTCCATGGTACTTCATGTAAATCTCATTTACATCAATCCTCCACTAGATGTATCTCATACATCAAACCGATTATATCATATATAATCAAAATACCTCTTTCAATTTGAACATTTCAAATCAACACCAAGAACGGATCCTCAACTGAATTCATTGAGCTACCAAGGGGACCTTATGAACCTATAGCTTGAAGCTCCAACGGATCGTGAATAACTTACTAAACTCTTTAGTCAGGGGATCCACCATTCATTAACTATCAGGCACTTCACTAAAGACCAACAGCTGAACTCTCCTTACCACAGATATATTATGTGTCCATCTTAAACAATCAGTAGTGTGACAACCTTTCACAGATCGCTTGTAAGTACAGCTGTGCCAATAACCATTATGCCCATGTAGTTACATCTGTCTCCTTAAGTATCATTGATCCCTCTATTGAACATAAGTCATAGTCCTACTATGACTGAGTCTTCTCTTCTAAAGAGAAGCTGTGGCCACTATGTTCAAGCCTCATAATTAGCCCTTAAAGGAGCAATCTCTCTACTTATCCTTACTTCGGGAAAGTAGTGAATTCCATCTTGTGGATTGAGTTCCCAGCTCCTAGATCAGACAAGTCCCCAAAAAGGTAGGCATGTTGAGTTGGCAATCTGTCCACTCTCACCCATACTAATCAAAGAACTGCCTTCAAAGGCAGGAGTTCCCAAAACACTCATGATTGAGGTCGTGTCACCTATGGTTATTTAGGTGATATGCAAGTCTTTAGTATCAATAACGTTATATACAGAGTCTAGTCATCTCGTGGTCCAGGTCTTATATAAACTCTTTGTATAGGACATCCTCGCTCACACGTCTCCACATGAATGGTTAAGATCTACCATCTGTAGTAGTTTACAATACTTGCAAACCTCTACAAAACGGGTTGTATCCGTAGTTTCACCAAGATCAGGTTTCTCATCTTAATCCTTATACTACAGACCTATTTGGGTTATCATTTAAGGCATGATCCACTTGTATATCACATATACATGCTTAAGTTCACATAAAATAACCAAGGAGCTTTGTTTATTGGATATGAGTAAATGTCAGAATTAAATAACACTTATTTTATTCATTAAACAATGTGTATCTTTATAAAACAATGAGACTCCGGGAGAATTAGGACACCAATCCCAACATAAGACTCATTGAGCAGAGTTGTAAGGTTGTAATCAACCCTGTTTAGAACAGCGTAACTTACAAAATGTCGGAAGCTTTCTGGCAACATCTCCAGAATTATGCTAACTTCGTTGGCCTCATCAATCCTTGACTCGTTTATCTCCGCCACATTAAAGTGGACCATCATGTTCAGAACATGTTCATGAACAGATATACCCTCCTTTATCTTGGAGTTGAAAATGAACTTAAGAGCGTCATGCCTGAGCTGCGCGGATAGTTGTCCGAACATTCCCCTCAGGGACTCCATGATCTCACGTGCAGTGACCATGGGCTCATGCTTCTTGGCCAAAACATCATTAAGGCTGGCCAAGATATACGCTCGGGCCTTCTCGTTCGCCCGTGTCCATTTCTTGTATGCCTCTCGAACATTTCAAGCAGCGTTTTGAGGTGAAATAGGAGGACACTCCTCCATAAGGACGAACCTGAGGTCATCGATGATAAGTATCGTGTTTATAGTGTTTTTCTGACTAGCGTAGTTTTCGCCAGTCAGTTTGGTGGTTAATAGAGCTAAAGTAGTGGTTGTCATTTATAAAAGTTGCTGAAAACAAGAACAAACTTAATGAGTCTACTTGCATTACCACTTTTAACACCAATTAGGTTTTAGCAAAATAGTTTTATTGTACCCTAAGTGACATCTATTTTGCAATGATGCCCCAGCAAGGCAGGACAAAAGTCACCACTGGGGTGATCAAGTGCCCCTTCATTGGGATGAGACATTCTCAACCATTAGACAGAAACAACTCCTTGTAATTGATTCTAACAGTCACCATTGTTCGGTCCAGAATTTGTTAACATCCTTAACAATTCCACATAAGTGTAACCCTTCATTTTAGACCCTTAGAGTCCCCCCTAATGCACCCACCGTAGGGAAAAAGCAAATTAGGACAAGAGACTAAAGCAACCCTATTCATTTCTGGAGATCAAATAAAGAGTTGTGCAAATACAACCATCCTTTAGGGGGACACTCCCAGGGTACCTCGAGGCAATGCACGAAAATGTAATCCAACCTAATGAGAGAGACCGTGGGATATGTTGTCACACATCCCGCTCCCACTTACTATGAATATTGTCTCCATTCACCTTGGTATTGACCTACCCAAATACCATCCTATATGGGGGACACTCTCAAGGTGCCTCGAGGCCGAGGATAGTTCTCACGGTGTGAATTTTTAGGAGAAACGTGTAGCGGTTTAAGTGAAGTATCATATACCTCAAGTAACCCCCCCCCCCCCCCCCCCCCCGACTCAATGTTCTACCAAGGGTTTTATTAAATTAGTAAATCTGGCTATTGATTTTAACTAAGTAGGTGTCTAATTTGCTAAAAGAAAACACCTGTTTTTTATAATTAAACAAGTTTGATTCAAGTCTTCTTAAACACTTTAACAAACTATCATCAAATTTGCATGCATGCAACATATCTATCTAATTCACCTTTCCAGGTAGAGGTGCTCCGCTTCCGTCAGCTTAAATACCCCAGCCTAGCCAGAACCCACCTTAGATAAAATGTTCCTTATAGATAGATTTGGTATATATTTAATCTTTTATTAATCAATTTAATCCTATTAAACCAAATTAAAAGATTAAACTTAGGTTTCTAATCTCATTATAACCATGGTCTTAGGTCTATCTCAATCAAATTTTAAAACTCTTTTAAAACATGATTAAAGTCGATGTTTGCATGCATGTCTTTCTTATTAATTTATAATTCTAATTTCATTAATTATAATACTTATAAAAAATAAAACAACTAAAATCAACCACATTGCTAAGCTAGAAATACAAAGATTTATAACTTTTATAAATTAACCTAAGTGTCATGCTTCATGCAATGTTCATTCATTACTATATATAACTTTTATATTTACAAGTAATGAACTAAGAATATATGCTCTCATACGCCCTTATACTATAACACTTATAATATAAAGATGACACATGAATATGCTTAATGCATGCATATATTATAACTCTTATATTATATGATGCATGAGCATGCTTTAAAGTAATTTAATCATGCAAGCTACTATATTATAACATTTATAATATAAAAATGATGCATGAAAAATGCATAACCTATGGTGGGTTTTTAAGACTATATGTCATACATTATGGCATATAATTAAACATACATCTCATGTACATTCAAGAAAAAAAATGATGGACCGAGATAATTAGCCTTAAAACCGGAAATAAAAGCTTTCTATTACATAAAGCACTGAGTCAACCAGTTCAAACAGGCGAACCGGGTCTTGAACCACTGGGCGAAGCCTCGTCACTTGATCGTGTAACAGCTCTTTGTGTTCATCGAGTAATGTTGATCGAGTATAAACAATCGTGTAGCATGGATCGAGTGCCTTTGAACTATGCGATGAAGCATGAAGGCCAGGCAATCGTGTAGCGCACATCGAGCAACACATGCCTAAACGATCGAATAGACAAAGACTACGTGACAAAGCATGATTGTCCAAACGATCGAGGAGCAACTGTCGAGTATCGCATACCAAGTGATCAAGTAGCTAGTGACTATGCGATGAGCATGTTGGCCTACTCGATCATTTAGTGTGCGCGCATGCCATGCATCGAGTATCACATAGTCAGCGATCGTTTACCCCAAGTGTCTACGCGATCGAGTATCCAATGCAACACGATCGAGTAAACTCTTTACTCTCGATCGCGTAGCATTAGCTAAGCGATCGTTTAGTAAATACTACACGACCGAGTAGAACTTTTCTATATGATCGCATAGCCAAATCTAAACGATCGTTTAGCCTAGGCTACACGATGCGACCAATCTTTGGTCTTCTTCCTCGAAGAGAACAGTATCTCCATGCATCTGAAGCTTCATCACGAACGACTCAAACAAAAACCAAAACTTGAATACATACTCGATAATAAGTTAATTATGCCCAAAAACACATGGGCCCTTACAAATTAATCAATCCCACCAAGATTGTAAATGAGATTCTATACATCAATCAAATTTGGAATATCAGAACAACCTGGCTCTTATACCAATTGAAGGAACTCTAAATCTAGAGAACTAATGAGCAGAAGCAAATCGTTCCAAACTACATTATGAAATAATATAAACATTTATAATCAAACAAACAGATTCTGCATTAAGGATAAAATTACAGCATGCTTCTAAAATAAATACAAAGGGATCGAGTAGAATACCTTTGTAGAACCCTTTCTTCTAGTATTTCCTCGATCAAACTCGAACGCGTTGAACAACACAAACGCAACGAACAATTCAGCAAACAGCATGAATTGGAAGATCCTTGATCACCACCAAATATAACTCGATCCTCGATCAGAACTGGACACCACCACTTGATTGCCTTGGTATTCTCGGTGTGAGAATCCAGGAGGTGTGGGCTCTCTATAAATTTGGGTAGAGGGATGGAAGAACTAGACGATCGAGTATGCAACAGAAGGAAGAAGTCTATCGTATAGACTTGATACTCAATCGTATATGTATAAGCGAGTAACTATCGCATAGAAAACACGATACTCTTATCGTTTACTCTCTCAATAAGTAATCTGATTACTTGAGTGTGTAGCGTGTGGAATGCAAATGAAAAACTATTTTTCAACTTTTATCCATGAATTAGCCATAAAACTATCTAAAACCACCCACTAAGGTGGTTATTTGATAAAATGAATTATTAATTATCTCATAACTAATATATTATAAATAAATATAATAACTAATTTATCATCTTATATTTATAACCTATAGTTTTAATATTACATCATATGCAACATATAAACCATAGTTCTTTTTCTCCTTTATGGCATTTGATATAAATCATATTTATATGAATTCTTCCAATCAAATAATGTATCAATTACATCATATATAATTGAACTAATTTAATTATATCATATATAATCGAATTCCCTCTTTTTAATTTGAACATTTCAAATTAACCCAAAAACCTATTCACAACATGAATTCATTAAGCTACATAGGGGACCTAATGGACCTGTAGCTTGAAGCTTCAACGGTACGTGAATAAATGACTAAACTCTTTAATCACGATATCTACAATTCGTTAACTATCGGGCACTCCACTAAAGACCGATAGTTGCACTCTTCGCAATACAGATATGTTTCTGTGTCCATCAGATATAACCAATCAACAGTACGATGACCCTTCACAAATCGCTCGTAAGTACAACTAGGCCAATTTACTATTTTGCCCCTATAATTACATTTAACTACTTAAGTACCATTGATTCCTCTAATGAACAATCAATCATAGTCCCACTATGACCAAACCCTTCTCGAGCCAAGAGAAGGTGTGGCGCCACATTATTCAAGCCCTGGAACCAGCCCTTAAAGGAGCAATTTATCTACTTACCCTTGCTTCGGGGAAGGAGTGAATTCTGTTTTATGTAGCTGAGTTCCTAGCTCCTAAATTAGACAAATTCCTAAAGTGGTAAGTTTGAGTCGGCGATCTGGCCACTTGCACCCATGCAAATCAAAGGACCGCCCTCATAGCAAGAGTTCACAACTCACTCAGGATTAAGGTCATGTTACCTATGGTTATCCTAGTGAAATGAAAGTCTCTGTCATGACGACGTTATATAACGAGACTAAACATTTCATGGTCCAATCTTATACAAACTTCTTTATATAGAGTATCTTCACTCGCATGTCTATTACACGAATGATCAGGATCAGACCATTTGTTTACAACATTTGTAACACCTACAAAGCAGGCCACACTCGTTATGTCACCAGGATAAGGTTTCCCTCCTTTATCCATGTACTATGGACCATTTAGGTTATCACTTAAAGCACGATCTACTTGTATGTCTCCACATACATGCTTAAGTTACAACGACAACCAGGGATCTTAGTTTATTAGTTTGTGGTTAATGCAACTAAAATATCTCATATTTCATAGACTGAAGTGAATAAAATATCTCATATTATATATCACAAAACTATTTGTTCATACAGGTGTTTACAAACTACAGGACCCTACGAGATTTAGGGCATCAATCCCAATATAAGGGACCTTTTGTCTAAGGCTGGTTCTGGCTAGATTGGGGTACTTAAGTCGATGGAAATGTCGCACCCCTACCTAGGAACCTATCTGGAAAGGTGAATTAGATAGATTTGTTATATGCATGCAAGTTTGATGAAAGTTCATTAAAGAATTTGATGGGATTTGAATCAAAGTTGTTTAATCATCAAAGACATGACTTGTTTTTTAGCAAATAAAACAAACACTTAGATAAAATCAATAGCCGAATTTTCCTAAGTTAATTAACTCTAGGTAGAACACTCAGTGGTAGGAAAATGTAGTATTTGATACTTCACTTTTACCTCTACTTCATTTTTACCTCTACACGTTTCTCCCTAAAAGTTCACACCATGAGATCTACTCTCGACCTCGAGGCACCAAGGGTGTCCCCCTATGGGTGGCATTTGGGTAGGTCAATACCAAGGTGAATGAAGAGAGTGTTTATAGTAAGTGGGAGTGGGACTGTGACAACATATCCCTTGGTCTATCTCATTAGGTTGGATAAAGTTTTATGCATCGCCTCGAGGCATCGTGGGTGTCCCTCTAAAGGATGGTAGTTTTGCATGACGCTTTATTTGATCTCCAGAAATGGATATGGTTGATTTAGTCTCATGTTTCAATTGGCTTTTCCCTAAGGTTGGCTCATTGGCATGGGACTCTAGAACCTAAAATGAGAGGTTACACTTATACAGAATTGTTAAGGATGTTAACAAATTCTAGACCGAACAATAGTGACTATTGGTTACAGTTACAAAGAGTTGTTTCTGTCTAATAGTTGAGTGTCTCATTTCAGTGAAGGGGCACTTGATCACCCTACGGTGACTTTTGTCCTGCCTCTTTGAAGCATCATTGCAAAATAGATGCCACTTAGGGTACACTAGACTATTTTGATAAAACTTGATTGGTTTTCTAAAAGTGGTTTAATGCAAGTAGACTAAATTAAATTTGTTCTTTTTCAATAATTTAATATGGCTACAGCGACTCTTAGTTTACTTGCCGCCAATAAACTAACTGGCGAGAATCATTGACGACTTACATTTCGATGACTTAATCATCAATACGATTTAATCATCGATGACTTACATTTCGTCCTAATAGAAGAGTGTCCTCCTATTCCACCTCCTACTACTCCTCAAAACGTTTGAGAAGCATACGAGCACTCGACAAGGGCAAAAAAGAAGGTCCGAGCGTATATCTTGGCAAGCCTTAACGAAGTCTTGGCAACAAGCATAAGCCCATGCTCACCGTCCATGAGATCATGGAGTCCCTGAAGGGAATGTTTGGACAACCGTCTGCACAGCTCAAACACGACGCTCTTAAGTACATCTTCAATGCCCATATGCAAGAGGGGGCATCTATTCAAACACGTTCTCAACATGATGATCCACTTCAACGTGGCAGAGATGAACGGGTGATGACATACAGATAAGCATGTCATCTTAGTCCTTTTTCTTAGAATTATGAAGGTTGTTAGGCAGAAATTGCGTCGATCATGCTAAGAATTCATGAGAAAAGAAGTTTACGTCAATCAGCATGTCGAATCTCAGCTAACCCATTACTTTACGTTAATTATGCATTCAATGTTTTATTTTTGTAGCCAATGCAGGAAATGAACGCAAACGCGGAAACCGAACCATCGCATAGACGACTGCATGTGGGAAACACTCCATCACAAGGCAAACGCATGAATGTTGCGGTAATTAGCCGTATGCGTCCATCGCATAGGAATTGCGCTCGTCAAGCGATTGCAGTCATCATATAGAGTTGTAATGTTAAGTGAATGTGGCCATTGAATGACTGCAGCTATGCGACAGCGCATTCTAATGGGATCAACGCAAAGTTGGTGGAATGAACGCATCAACACATCTACCTCGAGAAAATCCAAAGTTGATGCTGACATTTCACCTACCACGCCGTTGGAGGCAGAGTTTCAGAAAGGACTAACGCGTCGAACGTCATTCTCAGAGTAGTCCAAATAATGGTGTGGCAATCCAAACTCTATAAATAGAAGCCGATAAGCTCAAATTCATTTTATCCAAGGTTTTCGCCTAAGGTTTGCCTATGGCGGATCCTTGCGATCCAGACAAACACATGAGAAGACGGCTGAGAGTTCTTCACCTCCTTCATCCATTCCTAGTGACGACCGGAGCCTTCGACCAAAGTTAGATCTCGAGAGAGTCAGCTCCTCCGCCCATCCATGGCACCACCAACAGCCTTGATGTACATCTGCTGGAAGCAAAGTTTTTCTTCCAACCGGTCATTTCTTTTTCCTTTCTTTTTCTATATTGTATTGTATGGCATTTTGGAATTAAGAAATTAATACAATGTGTTTTTCAATGCATTTCTCTATTCCTTCGACTTCATCTCCATCTTCTTGCTTAGCATCTTTACTTTCATTGCAACACTTAGTGGGACTGCTTGGATATTGGATACTTAGTCACGTGGATTAAGGATATGAAGCATGTAGCAAACCACTGAGAGGCATGCGTTGCACGAGTATGTGAGTAATCTTATTTGTTTAGTGTGAAGCTGCTGTAACGCCTGTCTATAGGCTAACGCATTGCTTGTCTATGAGTGAAGTAAAAAATAATCAACTGTCCGGGAGTGTAAGTGGTTGGACGCATTAAGCAAGGTATGTGTTGTTCACTAGGGATAGTAACAACTATAGGTCAGTGAAGTTTATGCGATTTTCTTGCATTATGTATGCTTCATTCATCTATTAGGGATACTCGGAAGGGTAGTCTAAGGACAGGATCTAGGCTTGGGAAGGTCAGGTCAGAATCTAGGCTTGGGAGAGCCAGATTAGATCACATAATACAAGAGATAGACGCTTAGGAATGAGCACTATTTGTTATTAACGCATCGCATGCATCCTAAAGATAGGATACGATTGAATGCGGTCACCTTGCTTTCATACATTTTGCATCATCGCATAGGACAAGAGTAGAGACTTAGGAATAAGCTATATGGACACTTTGCGTTTAATACATGCGTCCTAGAATTAAGAGCACCACATTTCCATTGGAAAATAACTTGTCGTGTATGGTTGTAGCATGATTGCATGGATTGCATTGACTAGGGTTGCCCTTGCGATCACTCTTAAGTTTTGCAATGAAAACATCTCTGCATTTTATCTATTTTCCCACACATTTATTTCATGTCATGGTTTGTCGCATCTCTACCTTTCATATATATTCTCATTGCGTTGTCTGATAAATAAGAGTAGGATTAACATAGCAACATCCCCTCCATTCTTTTATTCAAACTACTGCATGCACATCACCGCAAACATATAGCTACAAGTCCATGTGTTCGACCTCGGATTACTCGAGCAACTTGCGTTCATGTTATACTTGGCGTGAACGCAAGAAAACTTGTGGTAGGACGCATGGTCATCGCATACTTTCGTTAACGCAGTTTTCATTCCAACGCATGACCATCGACGCATGATTATCACATATCTTAGGAACATGCTTCGCACACCACGTCCAAGGGAAGTTGGTTGTCGATAAAATTGACTTCTAATTTTTCGTCACCAACGGGTCAAGCATTGATAAGGATAGCCAGGTTAGCATCATTCTGGAATCTTTACCAAAAAGTTTCCTACACTTTTGTAGCAATGCTGTTTTGAACAGGATTGACTACAACTTGACTACCCTACTCAACAAGCTGCAGACTTTCCAATCATTGTTGAAAAGTAAGGGGAAGAAGGGTGAAGCAAATGTTGCTTCATCTTCTAAAAAGTTTCATAAAGGCCCGACCTCCGAAACTAAGTCTGTACCTTCTTCCTCCAGCACCAAAAAGTGGAAGAAGAATAAGGGTGGAAAGGGGAAGGTTACTGCTAATCAAGAGTTGTTGCTCCAAGGGTAGACAACCTGTCAGGGTTGACAAAGGAAAGTGTTTCTATTGCAACCAGGATGGACACTAGAAGAGGAACTGCCCAAGATATTTGGCAGAAAATAAGAAGGGCAAACAAGATAAATATGATTTGCTTGTCTTGGAAACTTATTTAGTGAAGAATGATGATTCTGCCTGGATTATTGACTTTGGGGCCACTAACCATGTTTGTTCTTCATTTCAAGGAATTAGTTTTTGGCGGCATCTTGATGTTGGAGAGCTGATGATGCAGTTGGAACCGGACACGTCGTCTAAGCTATGACAGTGGTGTTGGGGTTGATGCCCTAAAGTCTCATGTTCTGTAGTTTGTAAATAGTTTGTACGAACGCTTGTGATGTATATAATATATGATATATTACTTCACTTCTTGATTTTGCTCAGTTAATTGTTTTATTTGCTTTACCACAAACCAATAAACCTAAAATCCCTGGTTATCTGGATGTAACTTAAGCATGTATGTGGTGACATACAAGTAGATCATGTCTTAAGTGATAACCAAAATAGTCTATAGTATATGGATATAGAAGGGAAACCTTATCCCGGTAACACTACAGATACAGCCCGCTTTGTGGAATGGTCACAAGTGTTGTGACTTATCACAGATGGTCTGATCCTGATCATTCGTGTAGGGGACATGCGAGCGAGGGCGTCCTATACAAAGAGTTTGTGTAAGACCTGACCACGAAGTGTTAACGTCTCGTTATATAACACCATTCATGACAGAGACTTCACTTCACTAGTATGACCATAGGTAACATGACCTTAATCCTAAGTGAGTTTGGAACTCCTGCCATTGAGGGTGTTCCTTTGATTTGCATGGGTATGAGTGGCCAGGTCGCCGACTCAAACCTACAATTTTGGGGATTCGTCTGATTTGGGAGTTGGGAACTCAGCTACACAAGATGGAATTCACTCATTCCCCAATGCAGGGGCAAATAGATAGATAACTCTCTTAAGGGCTAATTCCAGGGCTTGAACGATGCAGCGCCACATACATTTTCTTGGCCTAAGAGGTGTTCATACATAGTTGGACTATGTTGTATTGTTTATTAGAGGAATCAATGGTACTTAAGAAGTGAGATGTAACTACAGGTGCAAAACGGTAAATTGGCCCAGCTGTACTTACGAGCATCTGTGAAGGGTCATCGTACTTATGATTAGTTATATCCGATGGACACAAAAATATATCTGTTGTTAGAAGAGTTCAGCTGTTGGTCTTTGGTGGAATATCTGGCAGTTAATGGATGGTGGATCTCGTGATTAAAGAGTTTAGTCGGCTATTCACATACCGTTGGAGCTTGGAGCCACAATTCCAAAAGGTCCCCTTAGTAGCTTGTATAAAGTCGAGAATCAGTTTTTGGGTCAGTTTGAAATGTTCAAATTGTAAGAGGGAGTTCGATTATATACGATATAATTGAACTGGTTAATTATATATGATATAATTAACTAAATGTATGAGATACATTATTTTGGAGGAAATTGGATATAAATATGATTTATATCAAGTAGAGGAGAAATTACTATAGTAGATATATGATATCAAACTATAGGTTAAAAATATAATATGATTATATTCATTAATTAATTTAAATAGGTGATTATGAAATAATTGTCCGATAAATTCTCCTAAATTGTGCGAAAGTAGGAAGATTGAATTTGATTCTTGTAACTGAATTATAAAATGAAATTTGGTTTCATTTTGTAAAGAGTTCGAGAAAAATTTTGCTCATGGTGTGAAAACCTCACGATTGCTTAGTTGAGAGCCTATACAATAGCGCCCATCGCCTAAACAATCGCACACTCGCACACTAAACGATCGCATGCGTTCTCTAAGCGATCGCTCACCTTCTCTAAATGATCGCCTAGTGCGTCGAGCTTTTTTAAATGATCGCTTATTAATTATTAGGCGATCGCTTAGTAAAACCTACACGATCGTGTACCTTTCTCTAAGTGACAAGCACTCGACCATACGATAGTCACCTACTATCTCCCACTTGCTTGTTCGTTCTACACGATCGTCTTTTCCTCCTCCCTCTACCAATTTCATTAAAGTCCATGCTTTGGATTCTCCCTTCGAGAATACCAAGGGCTTCAAGTGGTGGTGTCGTCCCCAATTACTGTTTTTTCGTGCGCTGCCGTTCGTGTAGACGATCGTGGTGCTACTAGGCAACTGATTACTGGGCGATAAGGACCATAGAGGAGTCGCTTCTGCTGGATTGAGTTTAAAGTAAAGATAGATAGCCTTCAACTGGTACGTTTACTCAATCTGTTGTATTTTATTTGTCAAAGCATGTCGATAAATAGTGTGAAAATGCATATCTATTTGTTAGAATGTGTGTGTGGTAATTCGGTCACAATGAAATAGGAAAGATCCGAACGTGCTCATGGATACTCTTGTTTAAGAGTTCCTTCAATATGTAGATTATATCATACTCATTGGAAATGATGTAGGTTTACTGACTACAGTTAAGAACTGGTTAGCGACCCAATTTCAAATGAAAGATTTGGAAAAGGTTTAGTTTGTTCTAGGTATTCAGATCTTTCGAGATCGAAAGAACAAAATTCTAGCACTGTTTCAAGTGTCGTATATTGACAAGATGCTTGTCAAGTATTCGATGCAGAACTCCAAGAACAACTTATTGCCTTTCAGGCACGGAGTTACTTTGTCTAAGGAACAGTGTCCTATGACACCTCAAAAGGTTGAGGATATGAGACGGATTCCCTATGCATCTGTCATGGCCAGTTTGATGTATGTGATGTTATGTACTAGACTTGACATCTACTACGCAATGGGGATATTCAGTAGATATTAATCTAATCCAGGCTTATATCACTAGACAACCGTCAAGAACATCCTCAAGTATCTACGAAGAACGAGGGACTACATGCTTGTGTATGGTTCTAAGGATTTGATCCTTATGGGATACACGGACTCTGATTTTCAGACTGATAGGGATTTTAAGAAATCCACATCAGGATCAGTGTTCACTTTTAATGGAGAGACAGTAGTATGGCGAAACACCAAGCAGGGGTGCATTGCAGACTCCACTATGGAGGTTGAGTATGTAGCGGCTTGTGAAGCTGCTAAGGAGGTTGTTTGGCTCAGAAAATTCTTGATTGATCTGGAAGTGGTTCCAGACATGTCAAAGCTCATCACACTTTATTGTGATAATAGTGATGTTGTGGTTAATTCCTGAGAGCCTAGGAGTCATAAGCGCAACAAGCACATAGAGCGAAAGTATCATCTTATCCTAGAGATTGCATCGAGGGGGCATGATTGTCACGAAGATAGCTTCGAAGCACAACGTTGCTGATCCATTTACAAAGGCCCTTACGGGTATAGTATTTGAGGATCACCTGCAGAGTATGGGTCTGTAGGACAGACCACGGTTGGACTAGGGCAAGTGAGAGATATTGTACTTGGGCGTGTTATGCCCTAGTTTATTGCTTTGTGTACTTTGTATTTTGTTTATATTGTACACCCCACTAGCTTTAGGTCAAGTAGAAGATTGTTGGGATTGATGCCCTAAATCTCATAGGGTACTATAGTTTGTCAACACTGTATGAACAAACTCTTGTGTGATTAATAAAATATATGGTATTTTATTCACTTTATCTATTTTAGTTGCATTAACCACAAACCAATAAACTAACATCCAAGGTTATCATTGTAACTTAAACATGTATGTGGAGATATATAGGTGGATCATGTTTAAGTGATAACATAAATGGTCTGTAGTAGATGGATAAAGTTGGGTATCTTATCCTGGTGACACTACGAGTATGGTCCGCTTTGTAGGTGTTACAATTATTGTAAAGTACTACAAATGATCTGATCCTGATCATTCATGTATTAGATATGCGAGTGGGGATGTATACAAAGGAGTTTGTATAAGACCGAACCATGAAATGTTTAGTCTCATTATATAACACCATTCATAATAGAGACTTACATTTCACCAAGATGACCATAGGTAACATGACCTGAATCCTGAGTGAGTTGTGAACTCTTACCTATGAGGGCGGTCCTTTGATTTGTATGGGTGAGAGTGGCAGATCGTCGACTCAGCAAGCCTACCATTTTGGGGATTCGTCTGATTGGGAAGCTAGGAACATAACTACACAAGATGGAATTCACTCATTTCCTAAAGTAGGGGTAAGTAGATAAATTGTTCCCTTAAGCGCTGATTCTGGGTCTTGAACAATGTGGCGCCACACCCTCTCTTAGCCCGAGAGGGGTTTAGTCATAGTGGGACTATGATTTATTATTCATTAGAGGGATCAGTGGTACTTAAGGAGTTAGATGTAACTATAGGAAAAAAACTGTAATTTGGCCCAGCTGTACTTACGAGCGATTTGTGAAGGGTCATCATACTGTTGATTGATTATATCTAATGGACACAGAAATATATCCGTAGTGCGAAGAGTGCAGCTGTCGATCTTTAATGGAGTGCCCGACAGTTAACAGATGGTGGATAATGTATTTAAAGAGTTTAATTAATTATTCATTTACCTTTGGAGCTTCAAGCTACAGGTTCATAAGGTCCCCCTTAGTAGCTCAAAAGGATTTAGTTGAGAATAAGTTTTTTTTAGTTAATTTGAATTGTTCAAATTAATAAGAATGATTTAATTATATATGATATAATTAAATTGATTCAATTATATATGATATAATTGTCATAATGTATTTGATACATTATAGGTTAATGGGAGGAAATAAATATTTGAATGAGATTCAAATATATTTTTTATGAATATGATTCATAGTTTTTAAATTTAATATAAATATGATTTATATTAAATGCCATAAAATAGAGAAAAGAAACTATAGTTTATATTGTATATGATACAATATTAAAACTATAGGCTATATGTTATATTTGATATAACATATAATTTAATATAAATATAGTATGATAAGTTAGTTATCATATTATTTTATTATTATTTGAATAATAACTTCCTTCTTTTCTTCCAACCACATTAGTGGGTGGTTATTGATTTTGTGGCTAGAGAAATAAAAGAAAAGTGTTTTTTTTCTTCTTCTTCCTCTATGATTGAACGTTGCAATTTGCTGAACGATTGAGTGACAGAAAAGTTCTGTGTTCTTGTTTGTGAGAGAACTCTCAATCTCCTTCATCCACCCAAACTATCCCTCCGAACCAAAATAGTCAGAGCCCACCACTCTTAGGTTCTCACCCCGTGAATATCAAGGACCCTTTATGATCGTGTCCAAGTTTCTGTTCGAGGATTCTTGAAGAAGGTTTTCAAGAAGATGCTGAGTTCGTGGTTGTTCGAGGGATATGTGAAGAAAAAGGTTCTTCAAAGGTAAATATATCTTGAATCCTTTTTCTGTAAAAATCATGTTGTAATTTATTTTGAATGCATATATCTATTGTATGTTTATTGTAAATTATGTTTTCAATAATTAATGGAATTTGGATGATCCGCTTCCACTCAAGGATCTCCTTCATAACGAGTTCCTTCAGCTCGTTGTGTTCAAATTAATTGTTTTCTTATTCTCCTATAATTCTCTTACAATAAAATAAATTTATTTTATTGTATTTTCTCAATATATTAATTTTTATTATTTTTCTTTATTTAATTTATGATTAATCAGTGCATTCAAAATATTGATATTTTTGTTTTATCAATATAATTTTTTTATATAAAAGAAGTTAAAAAAAAATAAAGATATAGTTTTTACATATGTATATTATATGAAAAAAAATATTGTAAAAATAGTTCTATTTTATAGAAATAAATATATAATTAAAAAAACATCAAAATTTATTTTTATTTTTTAAAAACAGAAAACAAAAACATAATCATCAAACATGTTTTTTTTCAATTAATAAAAAATATAAACTAAAAATATTTACCAAATAAGTTAAAAAAAAAAAAAAGCAAAAACAAAAATAATAGCCAAACACGTATAGTCTTTGTCTTTTCAAAAATTGAAAATTAAAAAGCAAATGATTATTAAAATATAACTTAATTATTTGTTCCAAATATACCTTATGTATCTCTGTTTGATTTTACTAACATTCTATCATCAAAAGAATCTATAAACCATATAGGATGTTATATGTTTTATGTATACATCTATTTTTTCTAGGTAAATTCTGATTAATCCATATATCAAGTGTTTGTGTTACGTCGCCATTTTAATCATTTGTCTAGTCACGACTTCTCATAGGTAGTGTGGGCCTAAACTTAGATGGTCTTTGATCCTAAACAATTGGATTTGGGTTTGGGCTAAACTAATTAATGAGTTTATTTCATGAGTAATGACATAGTCAACCAAATTTAAATGCCCATTTTGAACTAGGGCAGTTGTGATATATAGCTTCATTTGAAGATTCATTTGGAAATTTGGCAAAATCGATTAGGATTTTGAAATATAGTAAAGGGCCGTTTTTTTTCACGTTTTCAAGCTTTTGCAAAATTCTAAAATACTCTCATCTTGTCCTCTCGTTCTGAAGTTACTTCCTCGAACTGATGATTATGCCATAAAACTTTCACTAGTGTTATCTCCTTATTGCGCAAAGTTTTCACTTTCCTTACAAGAATTTGAGTATGTCTCTCTTCATAGCTCAAATTCCCATTCAACTATAAGGGCTTGAAGTCTATCACATGAGATGGATCTGTCACATAATTCCTTAACATCGATATATGAAAAACATTGTGAACTGCAAAAAGAGAGGTGGTAAGACTAAACAATAAGCCACAAGGTTGATCCAATCTAGGATCTCAAATAGCCTAATGAAACGTGGACTTAGCTTCCCTTTTCTACCAAACCTCAGGATACCTTTCCTAGAAGCTACTTTCAAGAATACTTTATCACCCACTTCAAATTCCATATTTTTACGCCTAACATCGACGTAACTTTTCTGTCTACTCTGAGTTGTTTGCATCTGTACTCTAATCTTCTATATTGCTAGTAAGCTTTAGAACCTTTGTATTTTTCCTAAACCTTAAATTAAATATAATGAACTTTGGGGGGAAATTGTTGAAATACAAGAAAATATGGAAGGAAAAGAAAATTTTGGCTAAATGTTGAACTCGAGAGGCATGAAGGATTTGAGATTTTTTGGGGAATTTAATTTGAGAAAATAGTTAATGGTGGTAATAATCTAAAAGTTGAAGCTAAGATGGATGTGGCTAAGTTTGGCGCTTTGCATGTGTTGGGTTTTATGCCCTAAAACTCGTAGATAGTAGGTGTTATTAATTGACCGTCATCAATAAAGAGTTATAGATGCTAATTCAGGGATAAGATTGGGTACCTTATCCTGGTAACACCATAAATATGGTCCACTTTATATTTGATATAAACGCAATGATCCAACGTGTTCATGTAGGTGATATGCGAGTTAGGGTATCCTATGTAATGAATTTGCATAAGACCGAATCGCGAAATAGTAACCACTAGGTGTAACACCGTTAACTAGTTAGGTTCCTATTTCAATTGGATGACCTAGGCAACTTAGTCTTAATCCTAAGTATATTATGAACTCCTGTTCACGGATTTTTTGGGATTGGTATCCTAATTCTCCAGAGTTAGTCTCATAGTTTGTAATATACACATTGTTATGAATAAAATAACAGTTATTTCATCCTGGCATTTACTCATATCCAATAAACAAAGCTCCATGGTTATCGTATGTAAACTTAAGCATGTATATGGGATATACAAGTGGATCATGCCTTAAGTGATAACCTAAATAGGTCTGTAGTATGAGGATTAAGGTGGGATATCTGATCCTGTTGACACTACGAATACGGCCCGCTTTGTAGAGATTTGCAAGTGTTGTGAACTATTACAGATGGTAGATCCTGACCATTCATATGGAAACATGTGAGCGGAGGTGTCCTATGCAAAAGATTTGTATAAGATCGGACCATAAGATGATTCGTCTCTGTATATAACGTCGTTGATACTGGAGACTTACATCTCACCTAAACGACCATAGGTGACATGACCTCAATGCTAAGTATTTTGAAAACTCCTGCCTTTGAGGGCGGTTCTTTAATTAGTATGGGTGAGAGTGGCCAGATTGTCAACTCAACATACCTACCTTTTTGGGGACTTGTCTAATTTGGAAGCTGGGAACTCAGTTACATAAGATGGAATTCACTCCTTTCCTAAAACAGAGGTAAGTAGATAGATTGCTCCTTTAAGGGCTGATTTCGGGGCTTGAACATAGTGACCATAGTTTCTCTTTGGAAGAGAGGACTCAGTCATAGTAGGACTATGACCTATATTCATTAGAGAAATCAGTAATACTTAAGAAGTTAGATGTAACTACGGGGGCATAACGGTTATTGGTCGAGTTGTCCTTACAAGCGATCTATGAAGGGTTATCGCACTGTTGATTGGATAAGATTGACACAAATATATCTATAGTAAAAAGAGTTTAGTTGTCGGTCTTTAGTGGAGTGCCTGGTAGTTAACGGATGGTGGATCTCGTGACTAAAGAGTTTAGTCAGTTATTCACGTACCGTTGGAGCTGCGAGCTATAGGTCCATAAGGTCCCTTGGTAGCTCAATGGATTTAAGTTGAGGATCAGTTGTTGGTGTTGATTTGAAATGTTCAAATTGACAAGAGGTAATTCGATTATATATGATATGATCGGTATGATGTATGAGATACATCTAGTGGAGGGTTAAATGTAAATGAGATTTACATTAAGAACCATGGAATAGAAAAAGAGCTATGGTTTATATGTTTCATGAGATAAAATAATAAAATTATAGGTTATAAATATAATATGGTAAGTTGGTTATCATTTATATTTATAATAATATTAATTATTGATAATTATCTCTTTTTCTCTAATAACCAATTGAGTGGGGGTTATTGTGGGTTTCTTGGCAACCATGAGATAAAAAGAAAAATGTTTTCCTAATTTTAGTAAGTTTTGCAAATGTTGTTTGAGATTTCCATTCTCGAAAAGTTCTCACGAAAAGGTTGTCAAGTAAAAGAGATTTACTAAACGACAGCTTGGAGAGACTAGACGATCGTGGAGAGTTTCTATACGATAGACTCTCAGCTGGCCGATGATCTAAACGATTGCATACCTTTTGCTAGACGATCGCATACCTTTTGTTAAACGATTGGGTATCATCCTATACGATAAGCTTTGACATCTCCCACTTGCTCAATCATTTACACGATTGTTCTTCTCCGATCTCTGCCTCTAACCAAGTCCTCACAAAGCCCACACGCTAGATTCTCACACCGAGAATACCAATGTAACCTTTTTGGTGGTGTCATACTCAACTCGACATAGTCGAGGTTCTGTGGAGGTCGTTCATGGTATTTGGGGTGTTCGTGACTTGGAGATCGCGGTGTTCAAGTTCGCTGTGATCGTGCAGTGTAAAGTTCATGGTGTACGAGTGTTCAAGTGTTGCAGTGTTGCTGATTGTTCGAGTGTTCGTGATCAAGGGTGTTAAAGATGATTATTCAAAAGTATGTCAATTCTTTCCCTTGATCTTTAAAAAAGTATGCTGTAATTTCTGTTTTCCGCATAGCCTGGTATTTCCATTTGTGTACTGTAAATGTTAATGTTCATATACAATTGAAATTTGGAACGATCCTTCAGCTACTCATGGAAATCCTCATGTCTGATTTCCTTTAGGATTGTCCTTTGATTTGTATGGGTGAGTGATAGCTTGTAGAAATACAAGCTATTGCAGCCTTTTGCTTAGAATATGAGGGTTGACGAGCAGAAAATGCGTTAATTTTGCTAAGAATTTATGTGGAATAATGAGTTTGCGCCGATCAACATTGATAATCCTCGCTAACCTTATATCATGTGCTATTTTGCGTCAAAATGTCTATTTTGTAGTTATCGCAGGAATCGATTGCATGCGTTAATCTTAAATCATCGCAAAGTTGATCGCATGCATTGATCTTAATGAAAACATGTCGGTCACATGAAATGCCGCAACTTCAGTGATAACCATGATAGGAGAATGATCGCAAAATGGATGGAATGCATTGATACTTTAGGAGAAACAAGCATGAACGCATACCTTGGGAGTATAAAAAATATAAAATCATGATGACATTTCACCTACCACGTCAGTAATGGCAGTGATTCAGAATAGGATTATCAAAGTTGTCGGCGTTTGAGCTCTATAAATAGAGCCTTAGAGCCCAAATTCAAAGCATCAGGGACTTCTGCCTTGGGCAGATTCTTGTGATCACAGACGAGAGCATGAGCAGAAATTATTTGAGAGTTATTAACTTCCACAACTTTCTCTAATTGACGACTAGAGTTTCATCGGAGATAGAGCTCGAGAGAGACTATTCCACCGCCCATCCATTGCACCATCGGAACCTTGAGACACATCTAATGGAAGCAAGAGATTGCCTACATCTAGCCTTCCATCTCTCTTCTCACCTTTGAATTGTATTACATTTTGGCTTAAGATATTAATACATTTTGTAATCAATGCATCTCATTATGTGTTAACAGTTGTCGCGTCTCTATCGATTCTCATAGTCAAACTTCAATTGTTTAGTCTGTTTAGCTAGGAGTAGGAGTAGTGCATAATCGACTTCTTTCTTTTTAATTTTATTCCCCACCTCAAACACATTACTTTTCAAACATCACTTAGTTGCAAGTTCTTATGTTCAACCTCGGATCATCCCGAGAAACTTGGGATCTCGTTATACTTGGCGAAAGAGCAAGAAAACTTGTGATAGAACGCATGGTCATCACATACACAATTAACGCATTTCTTCATATTAACGCATGACAATTAATGCATATCAGCAAAAGAACCTATCCTCAACAGTGAGAGTGGTCAGTTCGCTGACTCAATGTGCCTACCATTTTGGGGACAAGACCGAGAGGGAGTTGGGAAATAATAATACAAGATGGAATTCACTCCTTCCTGTTTCCAGGGTAAATAGATGAATGTTCCCTTAAGTGGTATCTCCGGGACTTGAATAAAGGGTCCTACCCTCTCATTGGCCCGAGAGAGGTTTCTGTTTATTGGTTGGATCATAAACATATTTTTCATTAGAAAAGCACTGATACTTAAGGAGTCAGAGATAACCCAAGGGTAAAATGGTAATTTGACCCAGTTGAAGTTACGAACACTCGTGAAGGACTAACTTGCTATTGTTGATCTATATCCGTGGACACAAAAATATATCTGTAGTGAAAAAAGTGCAGTTGTAGGTCTTTAGTGGAGTATACCCACAATTAACGAATATTGATTAACTTGGTTAATGAGTTTAGTCAATTAATCTCATATCGTTGGAGTTTCTGATCTACAGGTCTACTAAGTCTCCTTGTTAACTCACTAAAGGATATTAAAGAGGAATGGCTTGATTTTTCAAATCAATTTGGGAACATTGTATATTAATATGATTAATATGTAATTGAGTGTGGATATGATCTATAATCCAAATCAAGTTGAAAAGAAACATTTAAATGAGATTCAAATAATTAATTCAAGTGAATTAGATTCACAAAAAGTAATTAATAAATAGAAAGGTATTGCACATAGATACACGATGTTTATGATAATTAACTATGTTACAAATTATAAATTAAACTTCATAATTAAAAATAAATCTAATGCCAAAGTTGAATTTTAACCATATTAGTCACAGAAATATGTAATCTTAGAAATTCACCCACCAAACTCAAAGTAACGATAATTGAGTGCTTAAATCATGCTCTAATACTAATTGATAAAGTAAACTAACATGCAGTGGAAAAATAAGAATTAATAAGCACTCTAATTACATTTAATTTGAGTTTAAAGCATGCATTGAAATAAAATTTCGAGAAGAAAGGTTTCATGAAGTACAACCTTTGATGAATCTCTTCAATTCTTGCTTTCCTCCACGAATTAGATCTTCAAATCAGCTAAGGACCACCACAGAGACCTTCTATACTATTCTTTAACTCATATTGAGAGGTGAAATCTTTGAATTTGAGCTAGATTTGAGTGAGTTCAAGGGAGTTTGAGCGAGAGAGGTTTTACAGAATTTTTCAGAGAATTGAGTTTTCATGTCTCAATAATCGGAAAAATTCAACATTTTATATGTTCAATTCATGCAAGCACTTAGCATTAATGCAATTTGACACTTCNACATTTTATATGTTCAATTCATGCAAGCACTTAGCATTAATGCAATTTGACACTTCAAATTGTATTAATGTTAATGCTTAGCTCTTCAATTTAGTGGATTAATCCAACAAAAGTTGAATTAATCCACTATCTAATTTTAAAAAAAAAACATTTTCAAAATAATAAATCTTCTCAAAATCAATTTTAATTCAATTCTGAATTTCTAATTTTGAAAAATGATTTACTTAAATAATTAATTAAATAAATTTAAATAATAATAATTTAATATAAAATATTAAATCAATTACACAACTATTAATACATGAATCCTATTCATGTAATTCAATATTTAAATATATTAATTTCTTCAATTTTGTTTAATTTTAATTAAATTAAACGTTTTAATTATATCGAATACAGTTAATTAAAACCCTAATTGAATTTGAACACTTCAAATTTAAAACTTTAATTTCGAATCTCAACATTTCAAATTTACTCAATTCACTAATTCAAGATATATTTTACGAGCTAGTAGAAGGACCTTATGGATCTACAGATCATGAGCTCCAACGGTTTGAGATTAATTGGCTAAACTCTTTAAACCGAAATAATCAATTTTCATTAAGTATTGAGACATATCACTGTAGCTCGATAGTTGCACTCTTCTCATTGTAGATATATTTTTGTTCATTTTAACCATAATCAATAAGTCGATCATTCACAGGTCGTTCGTATTTATAGCTAGGACAAAATTACCATTGTACCCCTGTAAATATGTTTTGCTCCTTAAGCTCCCATTGATCCTCTATTGAACAATTGGTTTATAGTCCAACTTATAAACCATGACCCTCTCAATCATGAGAGGGCGGGACCCTATTGTTCAAGACCAGGAATCAACACTTAAGAGAATAACCTATTTGCTAACCCTAAATTGAGTAGGAGTAAGTTCCATCTTGTAAAACTATGTCCCCAGCTATTTATCTAGTCTTATCCCAAAATGGGAGGCTTATTAAACAGTGTTGTTGGATTACTCTCACCTATGCAGACCAAAGGATAATCCCGAATAAACAGGAGTTCATAGTTAACTCAAGATTAAGATTGAGTTACCCTAGGTCATTGAATTTGAAATAGTCAGTTCTAATAGTAAATTGTTGTTATAAAGAAAAGTGGCTATTTCAAGGTTCGATTTTATGCAAACTCATTGCATAGGGATGCCCCCACTCACATGTCTCTAGATGAATGATTTTGGGATCACATCATTTGTATCGGTATACAAAATGGGTCGCATCCAATAGTGTCATCAGGATGAGGTCCCCAATCTCATCCATATACTTATAGACCGTTTTGGCTATTTATTAAAAACTTGATCCTCCTTTATGTTGCAACATAAAATTTAAAGTATTCATATTTATAGCCATGAATTCGTTTATTGGATTTTTATAACAGAATGCAATATCAATAACAATTTATTGAATAAAATACTCAATAAACAATACTTTTATTGATAAATAGAATATGTTAATAATATTTACGAACTACAGGTTTTAGAACATTCCCAACATAAAATACCCCTAAAAATACACAATAATAGAAATATACCTCAATTTCAATTAAAAAAGAAAAAAGAAAAAAGAAAACTCACAAAATCAATGACATTTAACAACGACAAAAAAAAAAATCAGAATCAGGTTAATTTAAAATATATCTAATTGATTTATAAAAGTGAGTAAAAATTAAAATAAGTTTTAGACCTAACAAGCTCATAATTCAATGAACATGAATACATGATATTCACGCGCAATTGAAAAAATAAATCATAATCGTAAGACGTGTCAAATCTCCACATGTCATATTAAAAAACCACGACAAAACCACTCATCTTAAAGATTAAGGTTAACAACATAAATGACCAAGTTTAAAAGCACGTTTTGAAAAATGTCTTTTTTATAGAATAAATGGTTAAACAAAAAAAATAATAAATATTAAGTTAAATTTGATAAAGGACTAAAATAGCCCCTAACAATACTGACGACCTAAAATTCCTAAAGTACAAAACTATTTAAAATTTTTTGTTATAAAATCTAAATATTTTTTAGATTTATCTATTTATAAAAATTTCTCAATATATAAAACTCATCGAAACAAACCCAAATTTAAAAAATAGGGGCTTATCTGATTGGGTTCGAAATGGGCTAACCCATGATTGTCTGGCCCAGCCCTTTCTGAAATACTATAGTTTATTACTCAATTTAGCCCAAGGGCTAAAATAGGGCCTACTTTGAAAAATAGCTAAACTATTTTCTGTTTTAGGAAAAATGTCAAAATTTAAGCCAAAATTCGAAATTCATATTGAACTAAAATACCCTCAATTTCAAATATTCAATCTATGGAAAACTATGATGGTAAATCTATAAGATATAACAATTATACTTTAAATATATTATTACAGCTTAGAGATTTACATGCCACAAGATCCACAATCTCATCTTCTAGTTTTTCTTTTTCTTTTTTGGCTTTTTCATCAAGCTCGAATTTCAGAATTAATTAAATTATATTTTTTAGACAACAAAATAAATAAATTCTCAAAATCCAATTACTCCTTCGCTTCCTCATCATGGATGAGAGGAAGAACACAAACAAGAAAGATATCTTTCTATAATAAAGAACAATTTTGAGAAGATGTTAAAGCTACAATAGTATGAATAATTTTGTTCTCCTTTCTAGAGATGTGATAAAAAAAAAAAAAAAAAAAAAAAAAAAAAAAAAAAAAACAATATAGTAATAAAATTTACAATAAATATAATGTCAACAATAAGATCAGAATACTTATAATTTGTATGTACTTAAATTTTCCATTTACTAAGCCGTGTTTTTAGGTTTATACAATTCTTATAAACTTAAAAATTTTCCATTTATTCGAATTGGGTGAAATGCAAAGCACGTAAGCTTGAGCATATTTTTGCATAAAACTCTCATTGAAATACAAAAAGGCACAAATTCAACTAAGCCACGCAACTGCATATGCCCTTCTTTTTGCTAACGAGCACTTTATCTATTTAATGGATAAGTCAATTTTTAACGAATTATACTGGTTAAAGTATCAAAAATATTCTTAAACATTTGTCGGGTTTTTTTTTGGTTAAATTTATAAATGGAAATTTATGTGAGTAAATTATCTAAACACATATTGAAGAAAATAATAAAATAAAATCACGCAACATATTTATGAACCATAACTCTTGTTGTCTTCTTCCTTTCAACTCTACGCTCCTTATTTTTTATTTTTTCGTTTATGATTTTTTTAGTAGTTGCAAAATGGACAAAACAAGTTATAAATATTGGAGCCAAGATACCTAATTAGATTTAAATAATAGTAATTGTAAAAAGGGCAAAAAACAAGTCCAACCCACGATTTTAAACAATAAATGTACGAAATGTTCAAATACACCTGATATACTTGATATACATTTGATACCGCTTGATACACTTGAGACACTTGATATCACTAGACACACTTGATACTATGATACACCACTAGTATGCACTTAATACATCTCACTGATGTACATTGGATATACTTGATACCTTCTTCTTCAACTTCGATTGTGGAATGTCTCTCACAACTACAACAACTTTTATTTGATAACTTGTTTAACCCATTTTGCAACTCGAAAATTTTAAAACTCATTCATAAGTTCATGTTAATAATAAATTACTTTTCAATAATAATTAAAAAAAAAGAGAGAGAGAGAATAAGATTTTAGGTGCCATAAAGTAGGTGGTATAATCTAAAAAGGGAGGAAGTTAGATTCTTGTTTGTGGCTTTATGAATTTGCAAGTCTGATAGACACCCATAGACTTTTATGAATTCTATCGGTGTCTGTAGAAATCTATTGGTATTTATCAGCCTCTATCGTTAATAGTTCTAAAATTTTACTTATTTTGTAAATATTTTAATTTATTTTTCTATATTTAAAAATACCCTAAACTCAAAATTTTAAAACCCATTCATATGCAAAAATTACAACATAAGTAAAATTCAGGTTATCAAAACTCTTGTAATAATAAAATATATATACAATAATTGGAGTTTTATTTTTTTTTAGGAGTTTTTTAATTAATTAATATAGTATTTTTTTTAACTTATAATATATATTATAATTATAAACTGAATCATCATAATTATCTCTTAAATGACGCAGATACAAAATAGAGTAAAAAAGAGATTGGCTTAAGAATCAATTCCTTTAAAAATATATATATATGTTATATTTTGCAATTTATTTCATTTTTTTCAAAGTTAAATTCGATTTTAATTTAGTATTAATTATACAATCTTAAATTTAATTGTTAAACGTTAACGTTTGAATCTATTTGGAATGGAACAGACATAAATTTAAAAGTTCATTGACTAAATTTATTATTTGATTAAAAATTCTATTAATTATTTAAACATATAACTAAAAAAATTGAACTTAGAAAACTCAAAATGTAAGTTTGTAATTTAACCAAAATTAATATTTAATTATATCTAAATTTCTTAAAAAATGAAATAAATGGCAATATAATATATTTTCGAAGAGTTGAAATATTATAATATACAATTGGCTAAAAAAAATTGTAATATTCAATTAGTTTAAAATAATTGTAGTTACGTTATTTGAAAATGATAAATAATAATAATAATAATTTTTTTAAAAAAATACACTACAATAAAATATGTCTATTGCGGCGGTCTTTTTTTAGTGGTTTGGTATTTATTGCAACATTTTGTATTTATCATTGTCTTTTGCAACTATTTAGTTCGACATTAATAGAGTACATTTGAAAAGTTATTTTGCAACTATCTTTTTGCAGCAAGCTATAATATTTGTGAATGGAGTTTTGAAATTATTGAAATTGTTAATTATAAATTTAATTCATAAACTTTCAAATTTATATTAGACAAAACTATAAATTTTAAAATGTTTATAAGAGATCCTAAAATTTTTACTTTTGTGTCTATTAGGTTCATGAACTTAAAACAAAATCCAGTAAACTACCTCAACTTTGATTTTGTATTAATAAATTTATATTAAAACTTTTGTATTATAATTATTTTCTAATATCATATAGTATGTAATATTATATATTATAAAATATATATTCTAATTTTAGAAAAATAATTGAGTTTGTAACATGAAATATTATATTTTTCAACTTTTTTTTTATCCTTTTTAACATAATTCTGTAATTTACAATTTTAAATTCAAAATCTGATATATAGATAAAATAAAAATATTGTTTTCAAAATTTATACGGTTTAAATCACAAAATTCGAAAACAATTTTCGAAAGTAGAATTTAGACTATTTACTAAATTCATATTAATTGAACTACTAGATTTGAAGACTTGAAACAAAAGTTATTATTATTATTTGCTAGTAAAAGGTATTTGTTAGTGGAATTGCATGTTAAACTTCATTTGTCTAAATTGTTTTTTGCGGAAGGCTAATTTTTGGAAATGTTGTCATTTAAAAAAAAAAACATCAAGATGAATCCACTAATGGGATTTAATATTGGTTTTACTTAAATCTTAGATTTAAATTAATTACTATCTAATTATTGCTCTTAACTCTTTAAGTTAATAGTTCTGGTTTGAGTTATTTTACTCATTTAGTAAATCCAATTTAACAACAAAATATTTTCATTTTGTAATTTTTACAATAGCAAAGATGTTTCACTATTTTTTAAAATACATAAATTAAATTTGATCATTTATCTCTCTATCCTCATTTTTTAGCTTGATTGAGTAGTTTTATGAAATGTAGATTTATTTCAATAATATTCATCATATTGAATCTGAAGCTATGCTTATAAAAATTTAAAAGGAAAAAAAAAAAATTTAGATTAAGTTTGAGATTTTTTTTTTCTTTTTTTCCTCCCTCTCTAAGGATTGCTTTTGCAAAAAAGATTAGGGTGGTGGAATTTAAGACAACTTTTTAGAGTGTAGAACAAAAACACTTTTTATATATTTGATTAAAAATCACTTTTCATCTATAGAACTAAAATTTAGATAAGAGCTTAAATCGATAACAATTTAATTTTTATATTTTTAAATTTATAACAATTTAATTCTAGAATTTTAATAAGTAATATCAATAATTTGTAAGATTTAATGAAATTTCTTATTTACGTAGATTGGTAAATTAATTAAAGGTAAAATTTGTTTAAAAATTATAAATATTACATCCTTACATAATAAATCTGTTAGTTATGTTTGATAAATTTTTTCATGATAGAGAATTAGTTATTAAATATATTAAAATAAAATTATATATAATTTTTTTAAAAAAAAAAAACCAACCGTTCTGAGAGGATAAAGACCACTCTTGACGGAGAAAAGATGATGTCTACGAATAATTTATTCTTAATCAAAATATAGAAACCGTGTAACAAATACGATTTTAACTTGTTTGTTTCAGTTTCCATCAGAAAAATTACAACTAGACAATTCCTAATTCTAGAGGATCTTACATGTGAGTTTTTTTTGTTAATTTGAACATGCCTAGTTTTGATACGTTTTCTTCTCCATAGGATCATATTTATCTTTCAACCTAACATTATAAGTCTTTTGTTTATTTTTTAACTCAATAACACGTAATATATAAGTATTTTAAGTTAGTTAGGTGAGAGTTGGGTCTACGATATACTAAATAAGCTTTAAAGTGTTTAAGAGCAATATATATTTTAGATTAACAATTATACTATATATGTTTGGTCTAAAACTCAAAGAGAAAAGCTTATATGTAAAATGAAATAAATTAAATGTTGTAATTTTCTTTCCTTTTTTTATCCCTACACAATTGTACTTGTTCATTCTAGTTGTTAATTATATTTTATAGTAACCTTTTCTCTAAACTTTACATATAATTTGGTTGTGTCCTCACCACTAAAAGTATGAATTACATTTAATAAGAAAATATTGTAGGTTTATCATGTATCATAAATTCGTTAAGCAACACATCTTGAATCCATTAATATATAGTTCGAAAGATATAAATTATTAATTATTGTATTAAGGAAAGATAACTCATTCTTCTATATTGTTGAACTAAAAAAACTAATAGTTGTATCAACGCGAACTTAAATGGTATATTTATGAAAGTTTAAGAATAAAAATAAAGTATAAAATAACAATTTTACAACAATGGGAGAGATTTGAATGAAAAAAAATATATAAAAAATAAAAATAAAAATAGCAATTACTCATGCTGAGAAAGTAAAAAGAAAATCACAAGCCTATATATTAATTTTAGTCTTACTTTGTTTGTTATTATTATTTTTCTTGATAAATCACAAATTTAGTTGATGGGCTTTCAACTTTATATTTAATTCATCTCCAAACTTTTAAACATTTTAATATATCCAAATTTTTAATTTTGGTGTAATAAATCCTTAAATTTTTAAAAAATTTATCTAAAAGGTTCTTGAAATTTTAAATTTTATGTTCGATAGATTTCTAAATTTTCTAATAGGTTATTGACCTATTCAACATTTTTTAAATTCATAGATGTAGTAGACATAAAATTAAAAGTTTAAAAGTCTTTCATTATACATAAAATTTAATTCTATATCTATTAGGTAAATTCAATTTAATTTTTTTAAAGCATATTCAAAACTCATTAAATTGAAAGTCAAGAAATTAAAAAAAACACAATTGTGATTTGTGTTTTCATAAATGTTTGTAGAAATTAAATTCTAATTTAAAAATTATTTTTAAACATGTTTGATACTATTTTTATAAACCGCAAAACTATTGGTAATTACAAAGTAACTATAAATTATTAATTAATTTACGAACATGTTTTTTATTAATATTTTTTTATAATTATTATTTTAAAATATTGTATAATTTATAATACATTATAAAATATATATTTTAATTTTTTTTTTTTAATAAAATGAGTTTATAGCATAATAAACCATATTTCTAAACGTTTTTTCTTTATTTAATAATTTTGCACTTTAAGATTTACTATTCAAAATTTGGATATACATTGAAAATATAAAAGTATTGTTTTTTTTTTTTTTTTTTTTTTTTTAAGCTTTTGCTAATACTTTTCAAACAATATTTATCCCCATGTTTTTAAACCTCTTATATATTCTAAAGTATCAATTTCATATTTTAAAAGATCAATTCAATCCTTGTATTTGTTGGGGGTGGGTGAGAGAACAACATATTCAAGTAGTAAGCCCTGTCTCTTATACACATCTAGATGTGTATAAGAGACAGATTATATATATACCTTATAAATATATATTAATTTTACAAATATTTATATAATTATATATATTACATTTTAAAAAAATGGAGATGGGTCTTTGCGATGACCCGTTTCTCTTGGCGGGAATGGAGAAATACCTTCGCGGGAGGCCTCTCCGTTGCCAACCCTAATAAAAAAAATGATATAATTGGATTTATTTTAAATTTGGTTTGAAAATGATGTAGACTTTTTGCCCATTAAAGTAAATGAGGAAATAATTTTATATAAATAATTAGTTTTTCTCAAACACGAAAGAATTAAATTTCTCCAATTAGTGATTAACTATCATAACAATTCAATTTAGTAATTATTTCAGCTTTTAGTTTTTAGTTTCTTTATTTTCTATTTTTGTTTTAAGTTTTTAATTTTCTAAAAACAAAAACCATTTATGCTTGGTAACTGTCAAACTAAAAACAAAAACCATTTATGCTTGGTAACTGTCTTTTTTTATTATTATTTTCTTTTTCTAAACAACAAAAAAATTACACATTATTTGGTAACTATATTTTGTTTTCAATTTTTTAAATAAAAATAAAAATAAAGATGTATATATATTTTTTTTTCATAAAAATAAAAATATCAACCATTTGAATTTTAAACTTTCAATTGGATCAAATTGGACATAAAATTTAAACAAGTGTTGAAATGGTTAAACTCGATTAATAGTAAGAGATATGTTAGAAAAATGAGAACCTTTTTTGAAAAAATGTGGCCATAGAATATTAGAAGAAATTTAAAAGAGACGTTAGAGACATGTCTAAGAAATAAAAGCTTAATGAAATTCCGAAAAAAGGTATGAAGAAAGATTTTTTGGGAAAAGTAAGATTCGTAGGGAGAGGAATCAGAAAGGATGGTTTGGGGTTTGTCAATTCCAAATAAGATAAAAAAAAATACTTATTTGGAAGATGTTCCACCGGATTGTCCCTACAAATCTCTACCTATTTTGCTTCCCTTTGAGATGAGAGTGAGACCATCTATTATGTTAGACTTTCATTTTTTTTTGAAAAATCTAATTTAGACTATGACTTGAGTAAGTTCTCGCTTCAGATTAATAATGATAGATATAAATATGTGATTGTCAACCAACAAAATCTCAATTCTTTCTTTTTATACATTAAGGACTTTTAGATCATCTTGTCATTTGTTAAAAAGAGCTTGATAAAAAGAATAAGCAGACACATGTTTGGTAGCATCATTAACATTTTCTAAATATTTATCATACTTGAAAATCTCACATGACGAAGTGTTAGATTTGTTACTAATAAGTGTCTTGACATCTTCCTCTGAGTCATTGTTGTCTTCAGATTCATCATCAGACAAAATTAAGACAACTTTTACTTTGCTTCTTCAAGAAATCAAGACATTCAGCTTGAAAGTGTCCATACCCTTCACACTCTCTATATTTGAAAGACTTTTCTTTTTGAAAATTAAAAGCCACTGACTTGTCGGTTTCCTTCTTACTATTTTGAATTTTGAATTGTTTGAGAGGAAAAGAGCCACTGGGTTTATTGGTTTTAGGATTAAAAGTGCCAAACTTCTTTCTAAATCATTTGAGAATACAATTGAATTGTTTTGAAAGCAATGAAATAGATTTATCAAGAGAATCCTCATACGCTTTGTCAGGATCATCATGCTCATCTTCAAATAAGAATAGTAAAGCAATTCCCTTATTTTTTCTTCTCGGGCTTTCCATCCAGAGACATCTAAAAGTGAGCAATGAGCCAAATAATTCATCTACTCTTACCCGATATTATGTCTTGAGCTTCCTCAATAGCAGTAATTTTCATGTCAATTTTTTTTGTGAAAGCCCAATCACCTTCCGGACAAGTCTTTCTTCTGAAATTTTCTCTCCCATAGTAAACAACTCATCTGCAATGTCAGTGACTGAACATTGAATTTAGTAATTGATTCATCATCTTGCATTTTAATATTCTCAACTTCAAAACTAACAATTGCAACCTTGACATATTAACTTTTGAAGTTCCTTCATGAGTAATGGATAAGATATCCACTAGAGACACACATATTAATCAACCTGAATATGTTGTGATCAACACTATTAAATATGGTGTTCAATGCTTGAGAATTTTCTAACGATGTTTCGTTTTCAGCCTCAGACCACTGTAATTCAGGTTTTAATATTTTCTTTCCATCATTAGTTATTGTCAATTAACTTAAAAAACTAGTCATTCGAACTTTCCAAAATGAATAGTTTGTTCCATCTAGATTATGAGGACGAGTGGTGAAGCCATCTTCTTGAAGGGTTTCAAATACCCATAGCGAAAGCATGTGAATACAATTGAGTTCCAATTTACATTTTACAGAATCAAATACAGTAGAGAACGAAAAAATGATAAACAAATTTATCAAGCATGCTTTTACAACTGTGGTTTACAGAGGAAAAAGGGAATCGAGAACACACCCTTGAAGATTCAATATTTTCGCTTCCTCTCTACTGCAAAATCTTGAACTGATGGAGATGACGATCAAAATTCTCTACTTCTCCCAAAAATAGGAACACAACAACCTTTGCTTCTTGGACATTACTAAGGAAATCTTCCTTGTTATACTTAAAGAGAAAACCATAAGAGAGAAGTGAGCTTCCTTGTGATTTTGGTGAGGGAATGTTATGTTCTTAGTTGGAGAGAATTTTTTTTCAAGAGTCAATCATGGAAGAGGATGAAGAAAGTCTTTGTGAAAAATAATTTTTCACGTTAACTCACAACCAACCTTCATCCTCCTTTCTTACTTTTTTTTTCTTAGAGATTTTTAGAGAATAACTCCCTTGACCAAAAAAAACTCCCTACGGAGTTATAATAAGAATTTTAAATTCAAAAAATGAATTTAAAATATATATTAACAGTTTTAATATATATATATATATATACCTATAGTTTATATTATATCACATATAATATAACCAATATTTTATAATCTCTCATATGATGTATAGTATCAATATGAATCATATCCATATTAATTTTACCCTATAGTTTCTATATGAATCATATTCATATAGTTTAATATTTGAATCATATTCAAATGACAACTTCTCTCATCCTACTATATAGTTTTAATATGAATCATATTCATATTAATTTCAACCCAAAGTTCTTATATGAATCATGTTCATATAATCAATATTTGAATCATATTCAAATATTTGATTCTCTTAATAAACTTTATATTATAATGTATCATATATATTATATTTTATAATAATGTATAAATATACGTTATATTAATTGTATCTCATACAATTAATTTCCTTTAATTAATTTGAACAATTCAAATTAAACCAAAAATTAATTTGTTTCTCATTTGATTCTTATTGAGCTAACAAGAGGACCTTATGGACCTACAGATTGAAGTTCCAATGATACGAGATTAATTGATTAAATTCTTTAATCAAATTAGTTAACATTCATTAATTGTCGGTCACTCCACTAAAAATCGATAGTTGCACTCTTCGCACTATAGATATATTTATGTGTCCATTAGATATAACCAATCAATAGTTCATTGAACCTTCACAAAATTACGGTTTTACCCCTATAGTTACATCTAACTTCTTAAGTAACACCGATCCCTCTAATGAACAATTAGTCACAGCCCAACTATAACTAGACCTTTATTTGGCCAGTGAGAAGGTGAGTGATAGGAAAAACAAACATAGAAAATGGAAGTTAACAGAATCAATAAGCACTCTAGTTACACTTGATTTGAGTTTAAAAGCATGCTAAAAACAGTTTCAATAGAAAGAGGGTTTTATATGATGTATACCTTTAAAAAATCCCTCTTGATCCTTGCTGTACTCCACAAATTTGACCTTCAAATTAGTAGTAGACCACCAAAAGAGTCTTTTCTACTATTTTTAGCCTTGGATTGAGTGGTGGAAACTCTCAATTGAGAGGGAATTGAAAGGGAAGGAGAGGGACGAAGAGAATTTCACAAATTCTCTGATTTTTTTTAGAAAAATCAACATGCAAAACTTAAGTCCAATATGAAATTGAAGTCTTTTATCAAGTTAAAACATGCAAGTACTTAGTCTTTGAACTAATGGACACCTCAATTAGCACTAAGTGAGTGGACGAGGTGTCAAAATGTGGAAAATTCCACTACCAACTTCAAATTGGATTTTTCCACTTAGAATAAAAAAATCAAATTTTAATTTATATAAATTTAAATCTAATTAATTTTTCTTTAACATTCATTTAGATAAAATTAAAATTAAATTCTAAAAATTTAATTTTCATAAATTAAAATTGATTTATTAATTAAATAAAAATAATAATTTAAAATCAAATATTAAATTAGTAAAACACCTAATTCAAACATGAATCTTTTTCATGTAATTAATATTTAAATCGATATTTAAATATTTTAAACTCTCCAATTATGTTTAATTTCGATAAATTTAAACGTCTAATTATATCAAATATAATTATACAAACCCTAAATTGAATTTGAACATTTCAAATTCAACCCAAATTTCAAATTTTGAAAACTTTAAATTTGCTCAATTTTCTAATCCAAGGTGTAACGTTTTACGAGCTAGTAAAGGGACCTTATGGACCTATAGATCATGAGCTCCAACTATTTGAGATTAATCGATTAAACTTTTTAACCTAAGTTAATCAATATTCGTTAGCCACCAAGACATACCACTATAGCTCAATGGTTACACTCTCCTCACTATAGATATATTTCTATCCACTTGATTTAACCATTCCGTAAGTCGATCCTTCACAGATCGTTCGCATTTACAATTGGGTAAAAATTACCGTTGTACCCCTATAAATACATCTTGCTCCTTAAGCTCCCACTGATCCTCTATTGAACAATTGGTTTATAGTCCAACTAATAAACCTATCCCTCCTAGCTGAGAGGGCGGGGCCCATTTGTTCAACCTCAGAAATTAGTACTTAAGGGAACAACCTATATGCTAACCCTAAAACGGGTAGGAGTGAGTTTCATCTTGCCGGACTATGTCCCTAGCTATATATCCGATTGTATCCTCAATATGGGAGGCTTGTTGAGCAGTGTTGTTGATGTTGGGAATGGTGCCCTAAACTCTCGTGTCCTATAGTGTGTAAACACAGTTTTGAACAAACGCTTGTGATGTATAATATATGATATTTTCTTCACTACTTGTCTTTAAACATTGAATGTTTTACTTGCTTTACCATAAACCAAATAAACTAAAATCCCTGTTGTCATTATGTAACTTAAGCATGTATGTGGAGACATACAAGTGGATCATGTCTTAAGTGATAACCAAAATGGTTTGTAGTATATGGATATAGGAGGGAAGCCTTATTCTGGTAATGCTATGGATGCGGCCCGCTTTGTAGAATAGTTACAAGTATTGTGACTTGCTACAGATGGTCTGATCCTGATCATTCATGTGGGGACATGCGAATGGGGGTGTTCTATACAGAGAGTTTGTATAAGACCTGACCACGAAGTATTATAGTCTCGTTATATAATGTCGTTCATGACAGAGACTTCATTTCACTAAGATGACCATAGGTAACATGACCTCAATCCTGAGTGAGTTGAGAACTCCCGCCTTTAAGGGCGGTCCTTTGATTTGTATGGGTGCGAGTGGCCAGATTGTCGACTGAAACCTACCACTTTGGGGATTCATCTGATTTGGGAGCTGGGAATTTAGTTACACAAGATGAAATTCACTCCTTCAGTTGAACTACTATCATCTATGCAGATTAAAGGATAATCCTAAATAAATAGGACTTTATAGTTAGCTCAAGATTAAGATCAAGTTACCCTAGGTCATCGAATTGAAATAGTCAATTTTAACAGTAAATATTCGTTATAAAGAAAAAATGATTATTTCGTGGTCTGGTCTTATGCAAAACTCTTTTGAATAGGATGCCCTTACTCGCATATCTTCACATGAACTATTTCAGGATTACGTCGTTTGTATCAATATACAAAGTAAGCCGCATCTATAGTATCTGCAGGATGAGGTACCCAATCTCATCCATATACTTATAGACCTTTTTGGCTATATACTATAACTTGATCCTCTTTTATGTCTCTACATAAAGTTACAGTATTCATATAATAGCCATAGATTCGTTTTTTAGATTTTTGTTACATAATGCAACTTCAATAACATTTTGATTGAATAAAAAACTTCAACAATACTTTTAATGATAAATAGAATATGTTTCCATGATTTACAAACTGCGAGTTTTAGGACATTCCCAACAATGAGGACCCTCATTGTTTGGAATCAACCCTTAAGGGAGCAATTCATCTACTTATCTTAATAAAAAGAAAAGAGTGAATTTCATCTTGTGTAGTTTAGTTCCTAACTCCTTGATAGCACCGAAAATGTGTTATCTCCCTCTTCTTAATTCGGAATCGTTAGGCTATTTAATGTGTTTAATTGATGATTTTGTAGGTCTCTAGTGTACAAGAGGTCGAATGAAGTGTTGGGACAAAAAGACGATAAAATGGCCAAGATAGGGCTCAATTTCACAAAAGAGGAAAGAAATCCAAAGAATTACGAATCATCCCTAACCGAAGCATTGCAATGCTCAAATGGAGTGTTGCGCAATGCTGAGGGACAAAAGCTATCTATTTTGTGAAGAAACAGGGCAGCATTGCAACGCTATATGTAGTGTTGCAACGCTACAAAGTCAAAGGCGGAAGCGTGTGCTGCATTGCACAACATTGCAACACCCTCGTGTAGTGTTGCAACACTATGACAGTTGCTACATAGCAAAAAAATTTCTGAAGCGTAGGTCATACACCATTTTCCATTTTTAGCTCGATTTTCTTTCTCTTTTCCTCTGATTTCTATAATACTTTGCCACTTTTAGCATTATTGAAGGAGATCACTAAATTTAGAGCATGATTTATGGCTAAGAGGTAAAAACTTGGCTTGATTTTGTAGTTTATTTCTATTCCTACTTGATTCTTGAGATTTGGTTGTATTTTGCTGAGGATTGTTCTAGTTTATTGAGATGTTATCTTGTAATCATTCTTCAATCTATCTTTCATAAATAATCTGACATATTAGCTATGATGGTTTGATTGATTGCTTTGATTGGCCATAATTTGTAATCTTTAGATAGTTAATCACCTAGAGACAAAGGTTAAGTAAGTTTGTGAAGTTAAATTAGGATCCCATTTAATAAACATTACTTTCTAACCTAGATTGATCTCGCTCAAATAATTGGTTAGAAAATGGAAATCAATTGTTTGGCTTAGCGTTTCCCTTAATCTTAATGCTTGTTGATTTGTTGATTAGTAGAGGATTCTCGCTAATTCTTTGAATTAACTCGTTCTAAGGACTACCCGTTACGATTCTAAATGAGTAGGCTAACTTTTAATTGAAAGTTCTAACATTGATCTTTCGAATAAATTCATGATAGAATTGAAAAGGAATGAAATAAATGAAGTTGACCCAAGCTAGGTGTTTTGTTCGATTGGTTGTTTTTACAAAAAATTCACTCAACTCACTCCGCACAGTTTAATTCACTCGCACACTTTAATTTTCATGCAAATACATAGATTATTTTCACAAACCCCCCTGGTTACTTCCTATAAGGGTTTATAAGCGACGATAGACCTCGAGCTTTGATCAAATTTGGCGCTGTTTCCGAGGAGCCAACTGATTTCTTAATTTTTTAGGCTTATAGTGTCTTTCTTGCTAATCGATTTTCTCTTTTGATGCATGACTGATACACCCGAAGGCTCTAGATTGTTCTATTTTGCAGAAATTTATCAGAAGGAGTGGAGAATCAGGAGAAAAAGAAGACAGCAAGCTGCGCTTAAAAGAAATATCTCTATTGAAGACACACCAAAAGAAGAGTATGAAGAAGAAGGTGTACCTGAAAATGCACCGATAATCATGGCTGAACGTGAGAAAATGCTTAGGAAGCTCACAACATTTGACTTCACTCAACAACCACTTTGCATTGCCTATCCAGAAATGATAGATAATTTCGAACTTAAGTCTAGATTAATTCACTTACTCTCTTCCTTTTCTGGTCTACCATGTGAGACTCGCACAAGCACTTGAAGGAGTTTTATGTGGTGTGTGATGGGAAACCCGGATCTCGATTTCCCTACTTAAGCAAGTAATTATGGGAATTAACAAAATATAAGTTAAATCCTATATTAAAGAGAAGGAAATTTCTAAGTGTCGAATAGATTTTCCTTAAGTAGCTTTGAGTTATGCCTTAATTAGTGAAATTTGGCTAAGTATAAAGTCAAAAGAAACCATGCATGTGGTGTTAGGAAACATTAAACGCATGAGATGAGGTTGAGTTAATAGAGGTTTAAAAGAGATTAAGCATTGAAGCCAAGGGGCAACCATGCGTTGAGTTGTGAGGTTGGACGCACGTTGGCCGAAGTATTGGTAAGAGGCATTGCCAAGGGCTGCTCATGCATTGAGGCGGCATGAGCGAGAGCAAGAACGAGAGAGCTAAAGTGCATGGTGTTGGGCAGACGATCGTATAGCTATGGGCGGCGCTAAGCGATGCGCTAGACGATTGTGTAACTGTGTGCGGCGTTAAACGATGTGAAGTGACACGCTAGACAATAAAGTTACACGATAGACGATAAGCACTACATGATCAACATAGGTGCTAGACGATAAGCATAGAAGTTAAACGATAGCGCTAGACGATAGCACTAAATGATAGCATTAAACGATGAGCGGGCACTAGACGATAAGCATAAACGCTAGGCGATGCGTTAGGTGCGGACGCTGAGCGATAGCACTACACGATAGGCAGAGCGTTAGATGATGGACGTTGCGTGATAGACGCAGAAGCTAGGCAATGGCGCTACACGATAAGTAGACGTGTTAAATGATGAGCATGATGCGTTAGATGATAAGCGTCGACGCTACACGATGGAGCTAAACGATAGATGCAGCAGCTATGCGATAGGCTATGTGCGAGATCGTTGAGAACGAGATTGTTGAGAGTGAGCGAGATCGTTGAGAGCGAGATTGTTGAGAGTGAAATCGTTGAGAGCAAGAGATCACTAAACGATTGAGCTACACGATGGGGTGTTAGTGCTATGCAATTGGCGCAAACACTAAACGATTACAGCGAGAGGCAGCGAGGGGGCTAAATGTTAAGCGACAGCGAGAGATGTTGGGGTTGATGCCCTAAAGTCTCGTGTCCTATAGTTTGTAAACAGTTTGTACGAACACTTGTGTTGTATAATATATGATATTTACTTCACATCTAAGCATGTATGTGGTGACATATAAGTGGATCATATTTTGAGTGATAACCAAAATGGTCTGTAGTATATGGATATAGGAGGGAAACCTTATCCTGGTAACGCTACGGATGTGGTCCGCTTTGTGGAATAGTTACAAGTGTTGTGACTTGCTACAGATGGTCTGATCTTGATCGTTCATGTGGGGACATGTGAGCGAGGGCGTCCTATAAAAAGAGTTTGTATAAGACCTGACCAAGAAGTGTTAATGTCTCGTTATATAACACCGTTCATAACAGAAAGTTCACTTCACTAGGATGACCATAGGTAACATGACCTCAATCCAAAGTGAGTTGGGAATTTTTGCCATTGAGGGCGGTTCTTTGATTTGTATGGGTGCGAGTGGCCAGGTCTCCGATTCAAACCTACCATTTTGGGGATTCGTCTGATTTGGGAGCTAGGAACTCAGCTACACAAGATGGAATTCACTCATTCCCCGACGCAGGGGTAAGTAGATAGATAGCTCCCTTAAGGGCTGATTCTAGGGCTTGAATGATGTGGCGCTATACACTTTCTCTTAGCCCGAGAGGTGTTCACACATCGTTGAACTTGTTGTATTGTTCATTAGAGGAATCAGTGGTACTTAAGAAGTGAGATGTAACTAAGGGGCAAAACAATAAATTGACCCAATTGTACTTATGAGCATCTGTGAAGAGTCATCGTACTCATGGTTGGTTATATCTGATGGCTACAGAAATATATTTGTGGTAAGAAGATTTTAGCTGTCGGTTTTTAGTAGAACGCCTGATAGTTAACGGATGGTGGATCTTGTGGCTAAAATGTTTAGTCAGCTATTCACGAACCGTTGGAGCTTCGAGCCACAGATCCATTAGGTTCCTTGGGTAGCTTGGATAAAGTCGAGAATCAGTATTTGAGTCAGTTTGAAATGTTCAAATTGACAAGAGAGAGTTCGATTATATATGATATAATTGGGCTGATTAATTATAAATGATATAATTGACTAAATGTATGAGATACATTAAGAGGAAATTAGATATAAATATGATTTATATCAAGTGGAGGAGAAATTACTATAGTAGATATGTGATATCAAACTATAGGGTAAGAATATAATATGATTATATTCATTAATTATTAATTATCAAACTATAGGGTAAGAATATAATATGATTATATTCATTAATTATTAAATTGGTTAATTATATGATAATTGGCTGAAAACCTCTCCTCGGTCGTGCGTTAGTGGGAGAATCCAAAGTCGGTTATTGTAACCAAAGAATAAAATGAAAATTTGTTTCATTTTGCAAAAAGTTCGAAAATTCGCAATCGGTGTGGAAACGTAACAGTCGCCTAGCTTAAGAGCCTATACGATAGTAGCTCATGTTTAAACGATCACACACCAGTGCCTAAACGATTGCACACCTGTCCTTAAACGATCGCCTAGCTTTCCTAAACGATCGCATAGCGTGCCACATTTTCTAAACGATCGATTATCTTTTATTAAACGATCGCTTAGTAAAACCTACACGATCGTATAACTTCATCTAAACGATAAGCACCCTTGCTATACGATAGCTTTTTTTCTCCCACTTGCTTATCGTCTACACAATATGTCTTTTCTCCTACCTCTACTAAATTCACCAAAGACCACACTTTGGATTTTCACTCTGAGAATACTAAGGGCTCCAACTGGTGGTGTTGTCCCCGCTGCTTTCTTGTTCGTGATTGTTCGTGTTGCTGTCGTTCGTGTAGACGATCGTGCTGTTGCAACCAACTGATTTGCCGGGCAATAGAGTTCACGTAGAGGTTCTTCCACTACTTCTGAGTTCGAAGTTTGAAGAGAGTCTTCAACTATTATGAGAATTATTTCCCTTGTATTTTATTGTTCGAAGTATGCCATTAATTAGTGTTAATTTGCATAACTGTCTGTTGGAATGTATTTGTTGTATTTCGATCATGATGAAATCGAAAAGATCTGAACGCGCTCATGGATGCTCTTCGTTAAGAATTGCTTCAAGAGATTCATTAGACGATGAAGCTAAGCGATGTGGAGCGGTGCTGAGGCTTGCGTTATGCAAGGCTAGTGAGCTCATCCGGACAAATGACTATATCGAGAGAAGGTTGAAACTGGACGAATATAGTTTCATGCAAATAAGTTTTATGCATGAAGATGACAACTCAAGCAGGTGAGTGGCATAAGAGTAGGTGAATGGCGAGGAAAAAGGTGGTGGCAAATCATAGTGCAAACACTCCAAAGTAGGAGGTGTCTTGCGTTGAGGGTTAGAAAAGATGAGAAGGATCGGTTCATTTGGCCTATAAATACCACCACAAGGTGTTTCTTCAATTCATAACTTGGAATCCTCTTCAAAGAACGTAAGGAAGAGTGTTAAAAGGTAGATTGGGAGGAGATCATGCGTTGATCATGAAGGGCATGCGTTGGTAGCAAGACCATGTGCTGATCATGAAGTTCCAAGAGAAGGAGATGCTGTCAGACAATGAAGTCTGGAAGTAGCATCAACTTGGGACGAGAAGTTCTCCCAGAATACTCGTGCTGTTTGAGTGATTTCCAAGCCATCTGAAAGCTCTAAGAGTCTATTTTTCAAGGTAGGGATTCCGGAGAAGAAACTCCTAGGAAATGGGCTGGAGAGTGATGAAAATAAACAAAGGTCAAGCTCTTGGGTAAGCTTAAGCCAGTCTTGATGATTTGAAAATTCCAGCCAAAAAACGAGAAGTTCTAAGCTAAGATTTTAAGGTAAGTTTCCTGAGACATTTTAGAACATGTTTATAGAAGAACATATCTCGAAATAAGCTTAAAACTATAAGTAATCTAAGCTTGAAATTGAATCTGGATTTTAGGGTTCAAAAGGGAGACAAGGTAACCAAAAAAACTTCTAGAAAGAAAGGTTCCTATCTTACCAAGGTGAGTGGTACTTTCCTTAGTCTTAAAGAATATCTTTTAGAGTAGAATGTATATGCTTATGTTATGAATGAGTATCTAGCATGAGAATAATATTATGTGATTGAGATAGTCATGGGGTTAATATGAAGACTTAGTTCCTAAGCCCTGAGTGGAACCTCATGGGATGGTCAGGGAACCGAGAGGTATAGTTCCTGAACCTGTGGGAGAAACCTCGTATGAGATGGTCAGAGGATCGATAGGACTAGCTTCTGAGCCCATAAGCGGGGAGCTATGTGCACATAGGAAACAAATGGAAACGCAAAAGAGTAAGCGTTTATGATTAGTAACAGTTAACTATATACCGTGTGTGTAGGTAGTGAATAGACTCATTCTAAGTAGTTATCAGTTTAGTTATCTATCGTGCGTGTAGATAGAGGTTGAGATTAGATTCATTCAGGGTTGAAGTTTGAGTATTAACCTCGTATATATGATATGCTTGTTTTTATGAGTTGAAATAAACTCTAGAAGTTGCTTACCACTCACTGAGCTATGTGAAACTCATCCTTTTCTTTGTTGTTTTTCTTTTCAGGGTTCGAAAGGTGAGGAGTTCTAGGGTGCTGCTAAGGTCAAGGTCTGCCACAGCCACAATCACACTTCCGGGGTTTTATAGTTGTTGTAAACTTTATAGTTAAGTCTTGAAATTGTATAAACGTTACACTGTTGTGATAAAATGGGTCTAATCAATCAGTTGTTTATCTCCTTGACTTAAAGTTTACTGAGAGTAAAGAGGTTCAGATGGGCAGTAGATATCACAAAAGGGTGGTATCTGCGATCTCTCACGCCTCTCCTCGGGCCCAGGAGGCGGGCTCGAGGCAGGGTGTGACAGTGACTCAGAAGAAAATTAATATGAGGGCATTCCTCTTCTCATTAAAGAAAGATACCAAGTGAAGGATCTCTTACCAAAGAGTTCCATGAGCGCGTTCGGATCGCTCCGATCTCACTGTGACCGAAATACACATTATACATTCAAAACATACAGTAATGCAAACAAACAGTAATTATCGGCATGCTAAGAATAAGATATAACAAGGGAGAGAGTTCCATACCAGTTGAAAACAGTCTTCGAAACTACAGAACTCACCGCAGCGGAAACCTCTACCCAATTGTCAACGTAGTAGCACGCACAACCGCAACGGGGACGACACCACCAAAAAAGAGCCCCAGGTATTCTCGGAGTGAGAACCCAAAGCGTGGTTTTTGATGAATTTGGTAGAGAAAGGAGGAAACACGGATCGTGTAGGCGATAAGCAAGTGGGAGGAAAAAAGACGCTATCGCATAGCAAAATGCTTATCGTCTAGGAGAAGCTACATAATTGTGTAGGTTTTATTGAACGATCATTTAGGAAATGGTATACGATCGTTTAGCAAACTCGACACACTATACGATCGTTTAGAGAAGCTATGCGATTGTGTAGAAACTAGTGTGCGATCGTTTAGGCGCGAGGTGGACGATCATCTAGGCGAAGAGCGACTATCGTATAGGCTATTGATTTACTTAAGCAATCATTTTTCTTTTCACCAACGCGCGCTCTCTGATTTCTTTTGAACGACGACGACTGACGAATAAAGAATGAAACATTTTCATTTTTATTTCATTGGTTACAATAACTGACAAATTCCCACTAACCCACGTCCAAACGTGATTTTTGGGTTAATTATCATATAATTAACCAATTAAAATAATAATAAATATAATCATATTATATTTTTATCCTATAGTTTGATATCACATATCTATTATAATATTTTCTCCTCTACTTGATATAAATCATATTTATATCTAATTTCCTCCAAAATAATGTATCTCATACATTTAGCCAATTATATCATATATAATTAATCAGTTCAATTATATCATATATAATCGAACTTCCTCTTGTCAATTTGAACATTTCAAATTAACCCAAACATTGGTTCTCGACTTTATCCAAGCTACCCAGGGGACCTAATGGACCTGTGGCTTGAAGTTCCAACGGTCTGTGAATAGCTGGCTAAACTCTTTAACCACGAGATCCATCATCCGTTAACTATCAGGCATTCCACTAAGACCAACCGTTGAACTCTTTTTACCACAGATATATTTCTGTGTCCATCGGATATAACCAATCATGAGTACGATGACCCTTCACAGATGCTCGTAAGTACAGTTGGGCCAAATTACCGTTTTGCCCCTGTAGTTACATCTCACTTCTTAAGTACCACTGATTCCTCTAATGAACAATACAACATAGTCCAACTATGTGTGAACACTTTTTGGGCCAAGAGAAGGTGTGTGGCACCACATTGTTCAAGCCCCAGAATCAGCCCTTAAGAGACCTATCTATCTACTTACTCTTGTCTCGGGGAAGGAGTGAATTCCATCTTGTGTATCTGAGTTTCCAGCTTCCAAATCAGGCGAATCCCCAAAATGGTAGATTTGAATTGGCGACTTGGCCACTCGAACCCATACAAATCAAAGGACCGCCCTCAATGGTAAGAGATCCCAACTCACTCAGGATTGAGGTCATGTTACCTATAGTCATCCTAGTGAAGTGAAGTCTCTGTCATGAACAGCGGTATATAACGAGATGTTAACACTTCTTGGTCAGGTCTTATACAAACTCTTTGTATAGGACGCCTCTGCTCGCATGTCCCCAACACGAATAATCAGGATCAGACCAAGTCACAACACTTGTGACCATTCCACAAAGCGGGTTGCATTCGTAGCGTTACCAGGATAAGGTTTCCCTATTATATCCATATACTACATACCATTTTGGTTATCACTCAAGACATGATCCACTTGTATGTCACCACATATATGCTTAAGTCACATACAGATAACCAGGGATTTTATGTTTATTGGTTTGTGGTAAAGCAAATAAAACAAGGAAATGAGTAGAATACAAGATGTGAAATAAATATCATATATTAACAACACAAGCGTTCGTACAAATTGTTTACAAACTACAGGACACGAGACTTTAGGGCATAAAACCCCAACACCAAGGAGTGGCTCTACATCCTTCCATCAATGAGTATCACATCTTGGGAGGAGTTGCAGAGGCAACTTTTGAAAAAGTTCTTCCCAGCATCTCGAGCTATCAGTATCATAAAGAAGATCTATAGTATTATGCAGTTCGATGGGGAGACACTTCACGAGTATTGGGAACGATTCAAGAAGACTTGTGCAAAATTCCCCCCACCATCAAATCTCAGTCCAGCTGTTGATCCAATACTTTTATGAAAGGCTGATGTAGATTGACAATAGTAGTATAGATGTAGTTGCAGAAGAAACCTTAGTCAATAAAACCCCAACTGTGTCGATGAAATTGATAGCAACCATGGTGGCCAACTCTCAACAGTTTGGCACAAGAGCTTCAGTCAGCGTAAAATCACCCAATGAGGTAAATGAACTACGGAAAGAGATATCTGACCTGGTTTCTGTTGTGAAGCAGTTAGCAAAGATGGAAAAGAATCAGAATGTTGTTGTTTGCCAAGTGTGCCATGGAATAGAACACACAACTGACATTTGTCCGAGCGCACCACAAAGGGAAATGCCTGAGGTAAATGCTATTAAAGGCTATAATTTAAATGGGCAAAACAGATGGCGAGTCATATTCAGTCAAACATACAATCCTGGGTGGCGGAATCACCCGAACATCAAATGGGGCAGACAGAGCGAGCAAGTTCAGCCTAGTCGTGGATCTTCATCTAGCTCAGGTATGTCCGTGGAAGATATTGTGAAAAGTCCAGCTGACCATTCTCTTGGATTTCAATAGGACACAAAGAACGCTTGACTTTTTGGGGACCTAAGTCTCTCGATTAGGTACCTCAGTAAGCAAGTTGAAGAGAAAGTTTGTAAAGCTCCCATCTCAACCATAATCAAACTCGAGGGAGAATGTGAGTGCAATAACGCTAAGGAGTGGCAAGGATTTGGAGCCAAATGTTGAACAAAAAAAGCTAAAGTAAAAGGGCAAGAAAGCATTTCTTCAGATTCTATAATAAAAACACTACAAGATAAGAAAAAAGGAGTATCAGTATCCTCTAACCCTCTTCCTCCATTAAATTCTTATGTGCCTAAAGCACCTTTTCCTTCCAGGCTTGCAAGACCAAATGAGCCCATGGGAGACGAGGATAAGGAGCTACTAGAGACATTCAGGAAAGTGGAGATCAACATACCTCTTCTTGATGTTGTGAATCAAATTCCCAAATATGGCAAGTTTATCAAAGAATTGTGCACGAGGAAGAGGCAAGGAAAATAGAAGGAGAGGATGGTGGTAAGTCAATTTATGTCTTCGATCCTTTAGAAGAACTTGCCTGAAACACAAAATGATCCAGGTATGTTCTCCCCACCTTGTGGTATTGGAAAGAAAAAAAAATTGAAAGAGCTATGTTAGACCTTAGTGCATCCATAAATGTTATGCCATATTCCATTTACCAAGAACTAAAATTAAAAGACTTGACTGAAACTGGTGTTGTAATTCAATTAGCTGATAGGTCTTTCATTCATCCATTAGGAATCATGGAATATTTCCCAGTGCAAGTTAATGATCTTCTTTTCCCTGCTGGTTTTTACATTCTTAAAATAGAAGAACCCATGTTGATTTCATCTACATCGATCTTGCTTGGCCGACCTTTCATGAAAATAGCCAAAACCAAGACCGATATGGATGAAGGTACTTTGTCTATTGAGTTTGACGGGGAAGTAGTTAAATTTAACATTTTTGATGCTATGAAGTCTCCCACCTTTGGGCATGTACAGTCTTTGTGCCAGCTTGATCTGTTTGATTGTCTTGAGTAGGAAGTAGTTTGGGACGTCTATGATGATGACAAGGATGATTCAGGCGAATTGATCTCACTAGAGGAGCTTCCCACTTTATTTATGATAGAACCGGTAAGTATGGCTTCTTGTTCTAAGAATGATTCATCTGAAAAGGTGCTTCCTTCTGTCATGCAGGCACCTAAAGTGGAGCTGAAGGAGCTTCGTAACCATATGAAGTATGCCTATTTGGGAGAAGCTGAAACATTGTCCGTGATTATTTTCAAGAACTTGACTGATGAGTAAGAGGAACAATTGGTGGACGTCTTGAAAAAGTACAAGCTGGCCATTGGGTGGACGCTAGCCGACATCAAAGGTATTAGCCCTGCCATGTGTATGCATCAGATTTTTCTTGAAGAGGAAACTAAGCTTTACCAACAACCCCAGCAACGTTTGAACCCTATTCTGAAGAAGGTTGTCATGAAAGAGGTCTTTAAACTTCTCGATACAGGTATTATCTACCCTATTACTGATAGTGAATGGGTTAGTCTTATACATGTAGTACCTAAGAAAATAGATGTTACTGTAGAAAAATGAAGAGGATAGTTTAATTCCAGTAAAAGTTCAAAATGGATGGAGAATGTATATAGACTTTAGAAAGTTAAATGCTGTCACTAGAAAGGACTATTTCCCATTCCATTCATAGATTAGATGCTTGAGACGCTAGTTGGAAAGCCCTTCTTCTGTTTTCTTGATGATTTTTTTAAGGATTCTATTAGATCTCGATTAACTAGGAAGATCAACAGAAGACGACCTTTACATGCCCCTATGATACCTTTACTTTCAGAAGGATGCCGTTCAGGCTATGTAACGCTCATGGCACTTTCCAGCGTTGCATGATGAGTATCTTTTCTGAATTTACTGAAAATTGCATGGAGGTTTTTATGGGTGATTTCACTATTTATGGAGATTCATTTCATGATTGCTTGTCAAATTTTTCTAGAGTGCTGGAACGATGTATTGAGTCAAACCTTGTGCTTAATTTTGAAAAATGTCATTTTATGGCCTCGCATGGAATTTTACTAGAACATATTATTTCTGAGCATGGTATAGAGGTTGATCTTGCCAAAGTTAATGTTATTGCTAAGCTTCCTTACCCCACAAATGTGAGAGAGGTTTGACCTTTTTTTGGACATGCAGGTTTCTATGCAAGTTTATCAAGGATTTCAGTATAATTGCTCAGCCGATAACTTCTCTTCATAAAGACGTGGCCTTTGAATTTGGTGATGAATGCAAGGCAAGCTTTGACGTGCTGAAGAATGCCTTGTTGTATTCTCTAGTTATTCAAGCCTTTCGTTTGGATATCCCCTTCGAGATCATGTACGACACGAGAGACCATGTTATTGGAGCCATTTTGGGCTAGAAGGTTGATAAGAAACATCACGTGATCTACTACACCTCAAAGACCCTGAATTCGGCCTAATGCAGCCACACCACAATAGAAAAGAAGTTTTTAACTGTAGTATTTGCTCTTGAAAAATTTCATTCCTATATTGTTGGAGCTGAAGTAGTTGTCTTTTCTGATCATACAGTTTTGCACTATCTGATGTCGAAAAAGGAGTCCAAGCCCAGATTGTTGAGCTGATTTCTCCTCCTCCAAGGGTTTAACTTGAAGCTTCAAGATAGAAAATGATGTGAAAATATTGTCGCCGATCACTTGAGCAAGCTTGTGGGTGAAGGTGGTTGTCTCAGATCTGATGGAGACTTCCTTGACCATACACTGATGCAGGCAGATGGCATCCTCATGACTCCCTGATATGCCGACCTCATTAATTATTTGACCACTGGATTCCTGAAGTCTAGCATTTTATGTAGGTATAGCTTCCCCAAAGCAATCTTCAGCGGCCAATGATTACATTTATGTAATTGAGTCAATGTTTCCTTACTGAGAAAATGTGGAGTACAGTATTGTATTACCACGCCCTACCACCCTTAGACGTGGGCAGGGGGAGGTGTGAAATAGGGAGGTGAAGACTATTTTAGAGAAAGTGGTCAACCCAATAAGGAAGGATTGGAGCCTCTCTTGACGATGCTCTGTGAGCTTATAAAACAACCTTCAAAACCCCTATTGGGATGTCTCCTTATAGGATGGTCTACAGAAAAGCTTGCCATCTTCCAGTTGAGATTTAGCATAAGGCGTATTGGGCAATTTAGTAGTGCAACTGGGATTCTGAGGCAGCTGGTGAGGCCAGACTTTTACTACTCCAAGAATTGGAAGAGCTCAGGTTAGAATCCTTTGACAACTCTTTGATCTACAAGGAAAGAATGAAATAATTTCACAACCGTATGATTGCACCAAAATAGTTCAAGGTAGGGCAAAAAGTTCATTTATACAATTCACGTTTGAAATTTATGCCTGGAAAACTCTGATCCAAGTGGCTTGGGCCATTTAGCTTTCCTTACGTTTACCCTTATGGTGCAGTAGACATTATTAATCTTGAGACAAAAAAAGTTTTGAACGTGAACGGGCATAGGCTAGAGGTCTTTCACGATGGCAAGTCTTTAGATTGCTTTGACATCACCTATTGGTTGGACTTGCCGATTTAATTTAACAATGAGCTTCCACGATCAAACAATCGACCCTAAAAATTTGCATTTCCTAGAGGCAGTCATACTTTAAATTTATTCGCTTTCCTAGATTAGATTTCATTTTTGCAGTTTTTCCTTTACTATTGAGCCTAATATTTTCTATCATTCTTGAATTGCTCTGAATTGTTGATGGAGAAGAGCTAATTTGAGGGTCCTAGATCCTCCCTTCACTTGTTCAGGAGAGTATTTGGATTCCCTCGTGCTTTACCTTCAATCATATTAGAAACAATGTGTGATTTAAAAGTTGGGGGTGGGGTGTTTTTGATTTTGGGTGATGATACTATTTAGGGTCCTTGAGCGTTGTGCTCGGACTATACTTATATTATGAGCTTGTTTGTTGTTGTTTGCCTTGTTGTTTTGTTCCTTACTATGATCGGCCTATGACACACTCATATGAATTGTGTTTTGCATGATAATAGGTGAGATGAAAGAATTCATGATTTTTTTGGCACTTTTGAAAATTTTGTTTGATTTTCTTTTTCATGCATCTTCAAGCTCTTTGCATATCTATCTTAACCCTTGCATTCTTAGAATCGAATTATGAGGCCATTAGTTTGTTGTCACTTCAAAAGGCCTTAGTAACGAACATTAGTTTTTCCAATGTTCAATTTAGTAATGCATGTCTTGAAATGTAGTCAATTGACATCACTATTCACCCTAAAAAATGAAAGAAGTAGAAATAAGTAAGAGTTTACTCCTATTCTTGAAGGGTATGATTAATCCGGGGCGACTATGGCACCCGTAATTTCCCTCCGAGCTAAAGATCCCCAAAGGAATGAGTAAGCTTAGGCACTTTTGAAGGGAAGTCGGCCCGTAGTTGGATTTTTTCACATAACTCGTGTGGGAAAGCCAAAATGAAAACCACCTTCATTGATAAAGTTTTCCCTCCAGGAGAGATGATGAACAAAACAAAAGAGAAAAGAAAAGAAGATATGTAATAAGGGGTGAAGAGTGGATTGATTTTGACTATTTCAATTTATTGACATTGCCACTTTGAGCTTAGGGAACCTAATTTCGTATCTTTCGAGCCAGAGTAGAGGAAAACAAACTGAGGGTTCATAAAGCTATTCTGGGTCTACTCATGTTCAAAATAGATAATCTTGTGCTTATGTATGCATGACTAAAACTTGAAACGAATTTCCAAATTTGTCTTGAAATAGTTGAACCTACTGGATTGCACACATGATTCTAGTTGACTGTTGAAGCTTGAGTAGGGAACATTGTAGTGTGGTGAACTGATTATTTTTGTATGATTGCTTGTTCTACATTACTCAAGGACGATCAAGAGCTAAGTTGGGGATGTATGATAGCACAAAAATATCTTATCTCCTTCTTCTCAATTCAGGATCGTTAGACTATTTAATATGTTTATTTGATGATTTTGTAGGTCTCGACTGTACAAGAGGTCAAATGAAGAGTTTGGAAAGAAAAGACGATAAAACAACCAAGATAGGAGCTAAATTGCACAAAAGGGGAAAGAAGGCCAAGGAATTAGGAATCTACCCAAGTCGGAGCATTGCAATACTCAAATGGAGCATGCGCAATGTTGAGGGACAAAAGCTACCTATTTCGTGAAGAAAAAGGGCAACATTGCGAAGCTATATGTTGTGTTGCATCGCTAAGAAGTCGAAGCGGAAGCACGCACTGCGTCGTGTAGTGTTGCAACGCCCTCATGCAGAACGTTGCGGCAGTTGCTATATATCAGAATTTCGTCCGAATCGTAGGTCATAATGTCGTTTTCCATTTTTAGCTCAATTTTCCTTCTTTTTTCCTCCGATTCTTGTAATACTTTGTCACTTTTAGAATTATTAAAGGAGATTACTGAATTTAAAGGATGATTTGTGGATTTGAGGTAAGAAACTTAGCTTGAGTTTGTAGTTTATTTCCATTCCTACTTGATTCTTGTGATTTGTTTTGCAAAGGATTGTTCTTATTTATTGAGATTTTATTTTATAATCATTCTTCAATCTATCTTTCATGGATAATCTAACAAATTAGCTATGATGGTTTGATTGATTACTTTGATTGGCCCTAATTTGTAATCGTTTAGTAGTTAATCACCTAGAGGCAAAGGTTAAGTAAGTTTGTGAAATTAAATTGGGATCCCATTTAATAAACATTACTTTCTAACCTAGATTGATCTCGCTCAAATAATTGATTAGACGATGGAAACTGATTGTTTGGCTTAGCGTTTCCCTTAATCTTAACGCTTGTTGATTTTTTGATTAATAGAGGATTCTTTCTAATTCTTTGAATTAACTCGTTCTTAAGGACTACTGATTAGGATTCTAATCGAGTAGGCTAAGTTTTAATTGGAAATTCTCACATTGATCTTTTGAATAAATCCATGATAAAATCGAAAGGGAATGGAATAAATGAAGTCGACCCAAGTTAGGTGTTTTGTTCAATTGATTGTTTTTACACAAAATTCACTCAACTCACTCCACACATTTTAATTCACTCGCACACTTTAATTTTTATGCAAATACGTAGATATCTTCACAAACCCCCCCTGGTTACTTCCTATAATTTTCTAAATTAAGAAATCTAAACCGACTCTCTGTGGATTGACCCCGAACTTTCTCTTATACTACTAGTTAGTATGAGTTGATCGTTCAAAGATTTATAAACCTTGAGCTTCGATCACTCCCTACTCAGACAAATCCCCAAAATGGTAGACATATTGAGTCGGTGAATCTGGCAACTCTCACCATACAAATCAAATGACTGCCTTCATAGGCAGAAGTTCGCAACTTACTCCAGATTAAGGTTAAGTCAACTATGATCATCCTAGTGAAATGTAAGTATCTTCTAGCAACGCTGTTATAAAGAGATACTAATCATTTCGTGGTCCGATCTTATACAAACTCTTTGTATAGGATACCTCCGTTCACATCTCTCTACATGAATAATCAGGATCAGATTCATGTAACACTTTATAGCAATTGTAACAATTACAGAACGGGTCACATCCGTAGTGTCACAAGGATAAGGTACCTAATCTTATCTATCTACTACAGACCATTCAGGTGATTACTTAAACATGATCCACCTGTATGTCTCCACATACATGTTTAAGTTACATAAAATAACCGAGGATCTTAGTTTATTAGATTGAGTAAGTCCACATAAAATAATAATTATTTTATTGATAGCAATTTGTTTACAGATATTTACAAACTACGAGAATACAAGAGGTTTAGGACACAATCTCAACATTTATTTGATTCTATTCATGATCGAAGCACCTAAGATAAAGGTGACCCACTTTTACACCAATTGAAAAAGCTATAAGATGACTCGTCACTCGAAGCATGGATGTTAACAGAAAGCACAGATAAACAATATAACAATAAAAAAAAGTTAACCATAAGAAACAAGTACAGACACACAGAAGTTGGTAACTCAGTTTGATAAAATCCACCTTCATTTGAAGTGTAATGTATCCAGGAAAGATAATCCACTAATATTAAAGAGTCAAACAATTATAACATAGTATTTATTTATAATTCAACTGATACTACAGTGACTCACATAAAACTCAACTCACAGATTACCTAGGCTCCCCCTAGACGTGACATTCCCTCTCTATTGAACTTAGGCTCCCCTTAAATGTGTTAATATTAGTGTTGAACACTTCGAATTCTGATAGTGTGTGAGACTTCTCTCCTCTTGATTATCTTTCGCTTGCTTAGTGAACTCCCTACACTAACGAATCTTAGGTTCTCTCTAAGATAGAGAACTCATTCTCGAGAACGAAGTCTTAGGCCCCCCTAAGACTGAAAATCTCTTCTCAACAACAATACCTTAGGCAGAAATTATCATCGAGGAATTGCAATTTTCAATCAATGCAATCGCAGCGGTATATGAGTATAGATTTTTTTTAAAAAAACTTCGATGTTGCACAAATCGGCCACGGAGAACAAAAGCACTTTTAGACCATAAACAATTGCGTAAGCCCTAAAGAGCACCATTATTCTCCTTTTAAAATCAAGACCAAGAAAGAAAAGAAACTCCCCAATCGAAAATAATAAGTAACACTTAATTAAGGAAAATATCGGGCAAAATAAATTTGCAGATAAGGAAAGAAAATATAGTGCAGGAAATAATATTGTCTGTGACTGAAGTTAAGACTACATTTGTGACAACAACAAAAACCATCACAACTGTCTTAGAAAAAATATAGAGTCAATCAACAAATCTCTAATAATGCTAATATTTAATTTACAACCTGACACTTAATTATGGGCTTCAAATTTGCCCTTAAAATTTGTAACTGGACTGCCACTATCAGTATGTTTCTGTTTGCTATTGGATCAATAATTTTTCTGATTATCTAACCTAGATTGTTGGGACTGAAAAGAATGGGACTGGACTTTTGGTTTTTACGTAATTGTTGTATTTTTGTCTAGTTAAAAATATCAGGGAGATAAATATATGCTAGAGATAGAATATTAGTTAAAGAAAGAAAATTTTTTTTTAGAACAAATTAATATGAGGAAGCACATTTCTCATTGTAAGACGAATATATCTTACTATGTAAAAGGGACTATGAGAGATAAACTTCTGATTTTTTTTCTTTTGCCCCTTTAAGATGATGGTCATAGGATTATCTTAGATAATTTGATATTTAAATCAATTTTATCTCTAATTAATATCTATTTCACGTTAAATAAATGAAAATTTTTTAATCACATTTTATCTCTAATTAATATTCGTTCCACGTTAAGTGAAAGCAAAAGTGTTTTTTTTTTTTTTTTAAAAAAAGAATAGTCTTTTTTAATAGAATAGTAGGTATTAATATATTAGAAATAGGTTTTTTTTTATTTATAATTAAAGTTGTTAGCCTTTATTTTAAAGTTTTCTTATTATAAATGCAAATATTATTAATTTATTTGTTATCTTACCATCAAAGATTTTAACTTAGAGATGAAAATTTTAATTTGAAAACTTAGAAAAAACACTTTTCAAAAAATATAATAATTCAAATATTTTTTGAGTAATATGAAATTAGTTTTTTAAAAAGTATATATTTGATAGTATGAGATTTCATTTCAAAATCAATTAGTAATGTAAGAAATAATCCATCTATTTTATAAGAAGTTTGAGGTCTGGTTTTACCAATGTGGGATTCTCAACTATATATATATATATAAATATAAATGATTAGACTTTTATTTCAACTTTTATACTTACATTTCATTTTTAAAATTATAAAATACATGCCATACATGTAGTTTCAACTAATATATTTAAAAGAGAATATAAGTAGAACTATTTCTTAAAAAAAAGTATATTTCTCTCTCTACTAAATTTTAGAGAGAAATTAATTTATGATTAAGAGTATAAAGTTGTTAATTACATATTGTTTTTTTTAAAAAAAAATTACAAATTGTTTTTTTTATTAAAAATAAAATAATCTATTAAAATTATTAACATAAAAATTGAGTGTGAATTATGAAAACAGGTTGCTTATGAGAGTGAGACAATCTAATTAAACAAAATTTTAAAATAAATAAATAAAATAAAATAAAATAAAACATGACATGAGTCGTGACTCATGAGCACCGTCCTCCCCGGCTCATGGTCCCTTTCATGTTTTAAAAACCAAAAATAGTTTTCACAGACCAAGAAATAATGTTTTCAAAATTTCTTTCATAAAGTTTCAAAACGTTTTTTTCAATTAAAAAAAACGAAACAGTGATCAAACACAAATGTTTTTAAAAAGTCATAAAAAAATCTCAACCATGAAGATATCCAACTTTACTATCACAACTTTTTAAAACGAGTTCCACATTATAATTCGTTTGATCTAAATCAAATTTTTAAGTTTTAGATAGACATAAAAATTGAAAACGATACTTTAATTAACTTCCACACAATATCAAATTTGATATTGATCTCACAAAAATATGTGATTTAATAACGAGTAGGACCATGCAATTCAATAAAAATCTAATAAGTAATAATTAAGGCCCATATGATAACTATTTTTATTTTTATTTTAGAAAATTAAGTCTATTTCATCCACATTTCTTACAATAATTTTACATCTTTTTAAGTAAAGGGTTGATTTATTAACTAAATTTCAAAACAAAAAATAATGTCTTGAAAGTTATTTTTTTTGTTCTCAAAATTTGGGTTGGTTTTTAAAACCATCAGTGAAAGGTAGATAACAAATGAAGAAACTTGAAGGTGGAAGTAGTATCCATAGGCTTAATTTTCAAAAACAAAAACAAAAAATAAAATAGTTACCAAACGAAATTTATATAATTGAAAATTAAAATTAAAATTAAAATGAGGGCTACTAAATAAGTCCTTAATTAAAAAAAACACTTGGATGTATTTGAGTTGCATTTTTTTTTTGTCTATCTCAGCCACATGATAAAATAATTTAAAAATAATTCTTTAAAAGAAAAAGAAAAGAAAAGCTTGCCACAAGACAAACTATGATCGGATAACTAGGTGAGATTGCACTCAAGTAATTTTTTTAGGAAAATATCAATTTATACCTCATAAATTTTGGAAGTTGTATTAATTAAAACTCTGAACTAATAAATATCATATCAATTTAAATTCTAAACTTTCATTAATATATTAATCTACACCTTATTATTTAGATTTTGTTAGAAAAAAGTTGTGTGATATAATAATTATTTCAATAAATTTATAAATGATTGTAAACGAGAATTTAAAACTTTTTTTAAGATTGTCTTTGACAATAACAAAGGCATCAATTCTTATATTCAAGTGTTAGTTGAACGTTTAGAATTAACGTATAGTCGATTATGAAAAGAAAATTTGATTATTCAAATTTAAATGGATATAATTTCTGAAATTGAGGGGTATATATATATATATATTGTATATTATTGTTAACAAAGAAGAGATTAGTGAGTGAAATCATGAGTCGGTGGAAGGGGACAAGGCAATTGCATTACAACCAAGAATTTGAAAAAGAGTCATTGCTTCATCCGCCAGATATTGCTCTTTTAACTTGGACACAATTCATTTGCCAACTCGGATCTGAGCTGTCTTTTCTTCTATTCCGACGTGGCTCCCTATCATCTCCAACTAACTTCCCCTTTTGTGATTATCATCATTTTATTAAAAAAAAAGAAAGAAAATATCAATCTATCTGTCTCTCTCTCTCTCCCCTAAAATACTCAGTCCCCACCTTTTTCAAGAACACCGTTTTCCCTGGCCCTTTGCGAGTCAAAATCTTCTACCTACCAACCTATTTGTTTTATTTTACTGTTTTGTCCCTCGATTTTTTAACTTTTAGGTTTTAGGTCCATTTCAATTTATTTTATAAATTTCAAAATCTTACCATTTTACTTTTATTTAAAGATTTCCTTTTAACTTAAATATTTTATTAAATACTCAGTTTTAGTCTATTAAAATAATTATAATATTTATAAATTAAGAAAATTTTTCATTCATACAAAAATGTCAAACTATTTACATAAATAGTAAAAAAAATACTGATAGACTTTTGTCGGCATCTATCAATAATAAACTTCTATCGCTTTCTATTACGGATAGACACTGATAGACTTCTATCCATTTCTATCCATCTCTATAAAAAAAATTTTAAAATTTTAGTATTTTGTCTAAATAATTTCCCTTGTTTTTCTATATTTGAAAATCCCCTATTAATTACTTAAGTTTCATTGTTCTTTAAACACAGTTTAAAATTTTAATTTGTAATTATTTTAAATTAATTAATAAATACTAACGTTCAAGACTCAAGTGAGTATTTAGTGAAAGATCGAGATTACATCTTGAAATCTATGGATCAAATTGAAACAAAACACAAACCTCAAAGTAAAACCGCAAGCATTTTTTTAAGGCAAAGTCTAAACATTTTGAAACCTAAATAGTGGAAACTAAATCCAAAATATTGAGACCCATTATTTACTTTATTTATTTTCGTCATCTTTACCTTTAAAAATATTGTTTCAAGTCCCATTGGATCATTTTTAAACTCATTTTAATTATATATATACATATATATATATATATATACATATATATATATATATATACATATATATATAATATATAATATAATATATATATATTAGTTTCTTTGAAAATTATTCATATTTTCTTATCCATAGTAATAAGATAATACTTTAGTTTTTTATATGATTTGTCTACAACAATTTTCATTTTTTTAACTAAATCAAGAAAAAAAACTTTTAAAAACTACTATTTTTTCCCCCTTTTTGAAACTCGATCAAAGCGACTTTAAAATGACCAAAATAGACAGAAGTAATTAAAATATAAGTTAAAAATTCAAAATATCATCCAATCTTGTACATTGAGTTACATTTTAGTATTTAATTTTTGAACTGTCCAAATTTAATAGGATAAAAACAGAAACAAAAAACGCTCACGTGGTTTTGACCCTAGTGGATAGTTTTCACCCATCTAAGAGGAGCCAGGTCAGGTTCAAGTTGAACCAATATTTAGATATTTGTTTTGTTAGGTTTCCGGTGATACGCCCATTCTTCAAACCAAAATATTGAACCACGTGAACACAAATTTAAATAATAATAATAATAATAAAACAAATAAATAATAATTTTCCCTACAAAAACCAACGGTTGTGATTCATTTGATCTCCACCAGCACAGCAACTCACATGGAAATCCCCAGTCCGTGAACATGCCTCTGTTCTAGTTCTTCTTCTTCCCCGAAAAGCTCATTAGGGTTTTTGTTTTTTTTGTTTTTTTAAATTTAATTTAATTTAATCTTTTGTTATTTTTCCCAACTACCATCGCACGCCTTTTTGCTTCCCCTTTCTTCTTCAACAGATTTCCTTCATTTCTGCTATAAATACTCCATTTATGTCGTCTTTACTACAACACCTTCGTTTTCCTTCACCCCTTTTTCCCTTTTCCCATTCCTCTCTGTTACTCCGTTTCTCTCTATCCTCTCTACGTTCTTCTTCTTCTTCTTCTTCTTCTTCTTGTTATTGTTCGTTTTCGCCGGAGTTGCTTCCAGTTGCGGCGGCGGTGGTTAGGAAGAGATTACAAGAGAATAACAAGAACACCACCATGACGGTTGGTGCTGGAATTACTTTATCCGATGCGAATTTGACAGTGTTGGGAAATCGCGTTTTGTCTGATGTTCATAATAACATTACTCTCACGGCGGCGCCGGGCAGCGGCGTGATGAATGGCGCCTTCATTGGAGTTCAATCTGATCAGATCGGTAGCCGTCGAGTTTTTCCTGTTGGGAAATTGATGTATGTTTTTTCGTTTTTGTTCTTGCAATTGATTTTAGGTTAAATCTGGGGGGAAACTAAATCAGGTGTTTGATTTTGCAGAGGATTGAGATTCTTGTGTGCTTTTCGATTCAAATTGTGGTGGATGACTCAAAGAATGGGGTCTTCTGGCCAAGAAATTCCATTCGAGACTCAATTTCTGGTGGTGGAAGCACGTGACGGCTCTAACATTGCCGGAAATGAAGAGGAGGGCGCCGCCGTGTATACTGTGTTTCTTCCTATTCTTGAAGGCGATTTCAGAGCTGTTCTTCAGGGGAATGAAAATAATGAACTCGAAATCTGTTTGGAAAGTGGTGAGAATTAAGAAATAAGAAATTCATCCTCAACCAAATCGGAAAAAACTTCGAATCAAGAAATTTAAACGAAATGGAATTAAATGGATTTAATAATATGGCCCTGAACATTGAACTGGATTATGGATCATCTTCAACTATATGCAACTCAAATATGAGATTGGCAATTGAATCTATGGACTGTATGATTAAACGATGTTGATTCATATCAATAGTAAAGTTAAAACTGGTTATTGACTCCAAAATTAAATGAACAAAAAGAAAAAGGGTTGAATTGAATGATTGGTTGGTTGCAGGAGATCCAAGTGTAGATGGATTTGAGGGTAGCCATCTGGTGTTTGTGGGTGCTGGATCAGATCCCTTTGAAACTATTACATATGCAGTCAAGTAAGTTTTAATACTTTCAATTTTCGTTTCCATTGGATTTATGTTTCTTTCAATTAGTTTAACTGTTGAATATAGTTAGATTAACCCATTTGATAATTTCTCGTTCCTCATTTCTTTTACCTGCTCGTATCTTCTTATATGAATATGCTAAATGACTATTTTTCTTTCTTATTTCTTTTTAGAAATATCAAAATCAAAATTTATTTGATTTCTATTTCTTATTTTAAGTGTTTTTTTAATCTTTTTATAATTTAAATATAATCTAATTATATATTAAAAAAACATAATATGCATCGAGATGTATTAATAAGAACTTATCAAAAGTTGTTTATATTGTCTTATATAAATAAGTCCATGCAATTAACTGCAGTTAAGAGCAATAATGGAATTATTTTTCCTTTAAATGTTACTAAAATTTGATATGCAATGTTATTGTTATCTTTCATTCTAGTAATTTTTTTATAGAAAATAACTTAGATCCAACTCAATTGTACTGCTCTGTATATATTGTTGTTGAAAATATTAAAATATACATATAGCAAAATTTAAGTTTAAAATCAAAATAAAAATGAGTATGATTCAATTGACATAAAGTTTGTATTAATAGCCTAGATTTAGAGTTTTGATTCTTTTAGGAAAAAACAAAATCAAAATGTATATAGATATTGTAAAATTTAAATTTTATAGCTCATAATGAAAATATAAAATTTTAAAATTAGAATAATATGTAAGTATAGATGTCAAAATTAAGAAATAAATTAAGCTAATGGATAAATATATATATTATAAAGCTAAAAAAAATAAAGTAATAAGTAGAAAGTAAAAAGATAGAAATTATATAAAAAAATAAAGTAATGTTTAATAAAGCTATAGGTTTTGGGCCAGGGCCAGCCAGCACGCCCATAGGACAGTTGCCAAAATTGTCACGGAGTAGCAACATCATAAAAATTAAAAAAGGAACAAGTTTCTAGAATCGTTTTTAAACACCCTCCCCCCAAAAAAAAAAAAAAAAAACTTTTAGAAATATTTTTCTAAATCTTAGGAGACGAAAAATAGAAGTAGTTATCAAACAACAATGTATGATTTTTTGCCGATTGGGTTTTGGTTTTCATTTTTTTTTAAATTTCTTTTCTTTCTCTTGGTTTTCTGTTTTCTTTTTCTTTTTTTTTTAAAAATTTTTAAATTCAAAAGATGTTAAGAAATTTCCAAAAAAGAAAGTTTCCAAAAACCGTTTTTGAAAACTCGCACATATATTTTACAAACTTTGATGGCTAATGATAACATTTGGTTGTGGTCTAATGGTTAGCATACCAAAATTTCACTCTCCAAGCTTAAATATTTTTTTAATTAATTTCAAAATCAAAGTTAAAATGGCTGGAAAGTATAAATAAAATTGAGTTTTTTTTTTAAAAAAATAAAAATAAAAAACCACAACCATTCATGAGAGTGAGGTTTTTTTTTTCCGTAAATGACATCATCTTAATAAAATGATGTCTTTTTTTTTTTAAAGATGTAACTATTTGAATTGTTGCAAGTAATCAATAAATATGCAATTTTCTTATTCTTTTAAAAGCATTTAAATGACTTGTAAAATTGTTTATTTGAAATGCATCGAGTACTCTATAAATATGTAATTTTTTTTGTTGATTTAAAAACATATTAAAGTATAAAGAATTGTTCCTCTATTTTATAAACAATTTCTCACACATTGTAGTATTGCATATTAGTAATCCATCATATCTTGAGAGAGAATTGTTCATGACACCTTTAGAATCATAGAGAAAATAAAATTATTTTAAAGAAACAACATGGATTCATTGGGTTCAAATTAATTGTTTTATCCTTATTCTCCTATAATTTGGTCTTACAAAAATGAAACAATTTTCTTATTATTTCTCAATATGTTTATTGTTTTTTTTTCTACGTTTAATTTGTGATTAATTAGGGCTTAAATATTGACATGTGGTTTTTTTTTAGAAAAAAAATTAAAGATAAGTATGGTTACGAATATTATATGGAAAAATATTACAAAAATAGTTTGCTTTTATTTTTTATTAAAAGAATAAACTAAAAATGTCATTAAAATTTATTTTTATTTGTAAAAAATAGAAAAAAAGCATAATTATAAAACATATATATATTTTTTTGTTTTCCATGGTTACAAAATAGAAAACCAAAACTAATTACAAAATATGTTTTTGGCTTTTTTTTTTGTTTTTAAAAAACAGAAAACGAAACGGATATGGTATTGTTTTTTAAAATCTGAAAACCAAAAACCATAATGTTATCATATGGGACCTTGGAGTAGATTAATTTTTCAGTGGCTAAAGTTTTGTTTCGTTTCGTTTCATTATATAGGTCTGTTGAGAAGCATTTACAGACTTTTGCTCATCGTGAGAGGAAGAAGGTACTTCCATCATCCCCCAATGAAACACATTTCCTTCATTCAAGCTTTCGATCACTTATGGATCAATATTGTTTAACAATTGTATGTTTAACGGTTGCCAGATGCCTGATATTTTGAACTGGTTCGGCTGGTGCACGTGGGATGCTTTCTACACTGATGTCAATTCAGATGGGGTGAAGAAGGGCCTTGAGAGGTATTTTCAACAAGACAACATATTCCTCAACTCTTTAAATTTAATCTTGGCAAACAATTTATTGATACTTGAATTTTACAGCTTTGAGAGTGGGGGAATTCCTCCCAAGTTTGTCATCATCGATGATGGATGGCAATCAGTTGCCAAGGATTCTACTAGTGCCGATTGCAAAGCTGATAACACCGCCAAGTAAGTTGTTAATCTTGAATGATGTTCGATTTTCTTTGTTAGTCAGAAGCTAGTCGAGCTAACCCCATCGTTCTTTATTCAGCTTTGCAAACAGGTTAACAAACATAAAAGAGAATTACAAATTTCAGAAAGATGGCAAAGAGGGTGAAAGAATTGAGAACCCTGCGCTTGGTCTTCAGCATATTGTGTCCTACATGAAAGAGAAGCACGCAGCGAAGTACGCCTTCCGAAAGCGATTTCTTTTGTAGTTTACATTGGTTGCATAATGAGATTCTCACGTGTTTCTTGATTATTCTCTGCTAGGTATGTGTATGTTTGGCATGCGATAACTGGCTACTGGGGTGGTGTGAGTTCTGGAGTTAAAGAGATGGAACAATATGAGTCTAAGATTGAATTCCCCGTTGCATCTCCCGGGGTTGAATCGAACGAGCCATGTGATGCTTTGAATAGCATCACGAAAACTGGACTTGGCCTTGTGAACCCTGAAAAAGTTTTCAACTTCTACAATGAACAACACTCGTATCTTGCATCTGCTGGTGTCGATGGAGTTAAGGTTGATGTTCAAAACATTCTCGAGACGCTTGGGGCAGGCCATGGTGGAAGAGTTAAACTTGCTAGAAAATACCACCAGGCTCTCGAGGCATCAATTGCACGAAATTTTCATGATAACGGAATCATTTCGTGCATGAGTCATAATACTGATGGTTTATACAGGTGACCTTCATCTTTCATATTTGATAATCATGTATAGATGTGCGTGTTTCAAAGCCTCAATGGTTTGATGTTTACAATTTCCTCAGTTCAAAGCGGAATGCTGTTATTCGAGCATCGGACGATTTTTGGCCAAGAGATCCAGCGTCTCACACGATTCATATAGCATCAGTTGCTTACAACTCCTTATTTCTTGGGGAGTTTATGCAACCAGACTGGGATATGTTCCATGTAAGGACAAGTTATTGTTGTTTTTTCAGCATCAATTTTGTTGATGACTTGTCGGATTCTAACTTGAAAACATTATTAATTTCAGAGTCTTCATCCTATGGCCGAATATCACGGAGCAGCTCGTGCCGTGGGAGGATGTGCTATATATGTCAGGTATGATTTGCAAACCATCTGATGACTTCAAGCAAATAATTCTTATACTCTGATTTTAACGAACGTTATTGTACAGTGACAAGCCTGGTCAACATGACTTCAATCTTTTGAAGAAGCTTGTGCTCTCAGATGGTTCTATTCTAAGAGCTAAGCTACCCGGAAGACCAACAAAGGACTGCCTATTTACGGATCCGGCTAGAGATGGAAAAAGGTTTGTCTAAAGTCTATTATCGACACGTCGATATAAACAGGTCACTAGATTTCATTGCAGAGCTGTATTCTAAAGCAGTTCTAATTTTGCAGTCTATTGAAGATTTGGAATTTGAATGATCTTTCGGGTGTCGTTGGGGTCTTTAACTGCCAAGGAGCAGGATGGTGTAAGGTTGGAAAGAAGAACCTCATTCACGAAGAAAATCCCGGCACGATCACGGGGGTTATTCGGTCAAAAGATGTTAGTTATCTATGGAAAATAGCAGGCGAGTCTTGGACAGGGGATGCAGTGATATTCTCCCATCTTGCTGGTGAGTCTTTGTTTGCATAGATGGCCCTTTAATCAGATATACTCGACTCAATTCATCGTTAGATCGTAAATTTACATTGTATGATCTCGCATTGCAGGAGAAGTTGTTTACCTGCCACAGGATGCATCGATGCCCATAACGTTGAAACCTCGGGAATACGATGTCTTCACGGTTGTTCCTGTCAAGGAACTGGTTAATGACATCAAGTTTGCTCCCATAGGTTTAATCAAGATGTTCAACTCTGGAGGAGCTGTGAAAGAATTGAACCATCAGCCTGGAAGTTCAAATGTATCATTGAAAGTTCGTGGTTCCGGGCCATTCGGGGCGTATTCCTCTAGCAAACCGAAGCGAGTAGCAGTCGACTCGGAGGAGGTAGAGTTCATATATGATGATGAGAGTGGTTTGATCACCATTGACTTGAGGGTGCCAGAGAAAGAGTTGTATCTTTGGGACATAAGCATTGAACTATAGAACAAAATTAAGAACAGTGATTCTTTTCTTGAATATTTCTCAGGGGTGAGAGGGGATTTTGTGTTTGCTGAGAGATGGAAATATTCTTTTTTTTTGGATTTTTTTTTCTTATGTAACCCCTTTTGTAAACCCATTTAATAATGGGAATAATTCTAATTTTAATAAGATTAAAGAACTATATTGGTTCTTCGACATTTTTTCTTTGTGTCATGAACTTAATTTCTATTTAATTCCTTAAGATCTTAAATCGATGCTTGACAAGTTCTTTGTATATTTGTTTAATGCATAACTTACATGCTTTCATAGACACTCTTGAGGTTATTTAGGGTTGTTTGGATTAAGACAGTAAAAATAGTTACCAAAAATTCAAATAGCCAACCCTCCAAAGGGGTGTTTTTCGTTATTTAAAAAAAAAGTATTTGGACTAAGTTAGTTATTATAGTTAATGGTTACTATAATTCATATGTTATAATAATTTGTAGGTTGTAATAGTCTGTATTTAGAGTACAGACCATCTCAATCTGGGTATGAAATACTTAACCTATCTATCAATTATTTTTAATAGTTTGTTTTCCAGATATGTCACAATCCGAGCCATTTAGACCAATTGGAAGTCGATGAAAAGCAATAGATTTGGTACATTTTTTTAATGATTTTAAATTTGATTATTTTATCAACTTAGGTAGGTTTTATTTTATTATTATTTTGGTTGGTTTGTTTTTGTGATTTGGTTGTTTTTACTCTTTTCTTTTTAATGATTTATAATTGTACTATATTTCTAAGGTTGATTAATTTTCTCAAAACTCAATCCAACGGCAAGTTTATTTCAATCGAGAATGTATCAATAAAATTGATGGTATAATAAAAAAACAAGATAGAGTCCAAGATTCCTCCAAGATCCTCGTGGGTGAGGTCTCTAAGCTAGGTGATCTCTGGGTTTGGTTACTCTACGATGGAGGAGATCGAGTCAGATATGGAGAACCCAAATCCATACGAAGAGGAAAAAATCAAGATGGTTTAGATCAGGGAACAACAACAAGAGTCAATGGTCTTCTTGACCACGGCCGAATTAGAAAACTACAATCTCCCAAAATAATATCGGTAAATGCTATCAGAAATCTTGGATAATTTAATTAATTTTCTTATTTTATTTTATTTTATTTTATCTTAATTATTTTATTTTAAAACGATGAGAAAATGTCTTCTTTTACTTCCCTATTTTAAGGACAATTTAATGATACATGGATGAAGTTAGACCTTTTAATCTTCTTCTTCCTTCCATAAGATAGATATAGTTTTACTGTATGATTTTTCACTATACGTTTCTAAAGGTTTTATGAGCTACAAATTTAAAGAAATCCGTAAGATCGCTTAGTTACACATAAGCGTTCTTCTATCGTGGGAGTGGAATGCTGAATCACTTAGTGCTAGTGGGGCACGTCTTCTCTAAGAAAGTATCGACGTGCCTCAACCCAATTTCACAAGCTTTCTCAAACCCTTAATTTTCTGATTAAATATTTTGATTGATTGTTAGTTTGGCGTGCTAGAAATTCTGTTATGTTCTTTTTGTTGAGTCATGACCTCTTTTGAGTCGGAATATCATTCTTGCAAACCTGAAAAATTGGACAAAATTTCAAATGTTAGCAGCAGCAGATAAATTTTGGTTCAGTACCTTACCCTTGTAATTTCTTTAGCTGAAAAAGAAAAAGAAAAGGAAAAAAATTAGGGAAGACAACACTTCTAACCCAAGCGTGCCAACTAAAACTATGGTTCATAAAGGTCTAGAAGAAAAAGATATTTTATGTCATGGAAATATTCTTATTCGTTGTCAAATAGTGTCTACAAAATTTTCTGTACAACTAAAAAGTTTATAGAACTATGGGAAGCCCTAGACAAGAAGTACGGTCAGGAAAATTGAGAAAGACATGCAGTAGAAAAATGGGAATGTGACACTTGTAATAAGGGAAGGAGAAGTTCGGTTAAAACTATCTTCTGGTGCATGTTCCAGAAATTTCTAAGAATTTAGTCGGATTATTCTTGTTAGTAGAGCAGAGGTTTAAATTTTTTTTTGAGTCCAATAGAGTTGTTATCAGTAGCCATGGTGATTTTATTGGTAAAAGATATTTAAAAGATGAATTGTTTGAACTGGATGTGGTGAATGTCATGCTGATATTTATGAATTTTCATCTTCATTTGTTGTGGTCAATGTTGAATGTTCTGATATATGGCATAGTTGTCACGTGAATTTCAATTCAATAAAAAGAATGACGAATATGCATTTAATTCCTAAATCATACTTAATTAATAAAAATAAATATGAAATTTATGTGCAAGCTAAACAACCCAGAAAACCATTTAAATCAGTAAAAAGAAACTCATTATGCTAGAATTAATTCATAGTGATGTTTGTGATTACAATAATACCTTGACTCGTGGTGGAAAATGATATTTTATAACTTTTATAGACGATTGTTCAAAATATTGTTATGTTTACTTAATTCCAAAGATGAAGTATTTAATACTTTTAAAATCTACAAAACTGAGATAGAAAATCAGTTGGGAAAGAAAATTAAAGTTCTAAGATCTAGTAGGAGTGGAGAGTAGATGATATGAATGAGTTTTGCAGTATGTATGGCTTAATTCATTGAGTTACTCCTCTTATGCACCTCAATCAAATGGTGTGACTGAAAGAAAAAATAGAAATATGATCATTGTTATGCCGTTCAGTTCGGCAATGCCTACTAATTTTTGGGGTGAAGCTTTATATTCTGCCTATTTTATTTGGAATGGAGTTCTAATGTAACTTAATTCTTGGAGAAAATCTTGAAGTAGAGTATTATTGATTGTATTAGAATTGTAGTCAATGATCCCTTTAAATAGACCCAAAGGGAAAGAGTTGTTTCACACCTAACTAACTAACTAATTCTAATCCTAAAACCCTTTAAATAGACCCAAAGGGGAAGGGTGTTTTTACACCTAAACTAAAAAAAAAAAAAAATTACAAATTAATACAAATGAAAATTACAGAATATTCCTAAAATGTTCCTACTTCAATTCGACCCCCTGAGAATTAAACTCGTCCTCGAGTTTATGATGAAAGTTGAAACTCATCAGGTGCGTAGTAGGAAAAAATATCAGCAACGTTGAATGTGTTGCTAATGTTCATAAATGTAGGTAGATCTATCCAGAAGGCATTTTCTCTAAATTTTTTTAGTATTGTGAATGGACCGAACTTTCTGATGATTAGTTTAGAAGAACTTCCAGCTGGTAGTCTTAATTTTTTGATGTACACCATGACTAGATCTCCAGGTTGAAAAGTTTGTTTCCTTCGGTGAGCATCAACTTTGTCCTTATATTTAGTATTGACAGCTGTTAGGTTCTTCACAACTTCTTCATGTATCTTTTGAATTCTATCTACCATGTAATCTGCCTCAAGGTTGCTGTCAACAAAAGAAGGTAAATTAGTGAGGTCAAAAGTTAGTCTAAAAGGATGCGTTGAAGTAGATTCCCCAATGTTCTGTTTGTCATCTTAGTTTGGCCATCTGTTTGTGGATGGCTTGTTGAGCTGAACTTTAAGTGAGTTCTTCCAAAGGCTTTTCCAAAAAAAAAAAAAAAAAAAAAAATCATAATGAATTTAACATCTCTGTCAGATACTATTGATTTGGGAATTCCATGTAAGCGTACGATTTCTTTGAAAAAAATTTGAGCAATATTTAAAGCATCTGAGGTTTTCTTGCAAGGGATAAAATGAGCCATCGTACTAAATCTATCATCAATAACGAAAATAGAATCAAACCCTCCTTGTGTGCGTAGAAGATCGAGGATGAAGTCCATAGAGAGATCCTCCCGAATGTTTTGGGGAATTGGGAGAGGGGTATAAAGTCTTATATTTTGAGATTGGCCTTTTGTTGTTTGGCACACAAAGCATCGTTTTACAAAATTATTTACATCTTTTCTAAGCTGTGGCCAAAAGAATTTTTTAGACAACATTATATAGGTCTTATCTCGACCGAAATGACCAACTAAACACTAGAATGAGCTTCATGTCTGATGGCTTCTCTTAGGGACCATTGAGGTATACATAACGAATTTCCTTTGAAGAGATAATTGTCAAACAAATGATAATCATTAGGTGCAGAATGTGTATTACATTGCTACCAAATTGTTTGAAAGTCAAGGTCTAGTTCATACAAAAAGGGTAGATGATCAAAAGCTATGATAGTGCCTTGGAGAAGAGTTAGTAGAGATGACTTTCTACTTAAAGCATCAGCTACTTTATTGGTGCTACCTGAGGTATGTTTTATTACAAAATCAAATATTTGGATAAATATTATCCATCTAGCATGCATTCTACTAATATGTTTTTGTGAGTGAAGAAACTTGAGAGAAGAATGGTCGGTAAGTAGAATGAATTCTTTACCTATAAGGTAATGTTCCTAATATTGTAAGGCTCTTACTAAGGCGTATAATTCTTGTTCATAATAAAGAAACTCTTATATAAGAGTACCTATGAGCGAAAGCAGATCTTTCCAATTCATTGGGACAAAATTTCCACATATACATTCACACGTACAGATATGCATTAACACTATTAAATTACCGGTAAGCTAATAGATAAACAAACAAGAGGCAGCGTAAAAATACCAGTTGAAGACTCACTTCACTTGAAATCTCGCTCTCTCCACGAACGGCCTTCTTGCGCTTTCGCTAGAACAACAAGCAATCGTCCAGCAACACCCCGGTCGTATACTACGAATGGCTTTGCACGAACAACAGGAAATGGGGACAAAACCACCACTCAAAACCCTTAGTATTCTCGGAGTGAGAATCCAGAGGGTGGGCTCTATTCAGATTTGGTAGAGGTAAGGAGGAAAAGAAATTGTGTAGAACGATCAAGCAAGTGGGAGAAGACAACGACTATCGTATAGTCAAGATGTTTGATCATTTAGGCGAGGTACACGATCGTGTAGGAAAAGTTAGGCGTTCGTCTATACGATCGTGTAGGAAAAGCTAGGCGTTCGTCTATACGATCGTTTAGTAAAGCACAGGCACTAAGTGATCGTTTAGGAAAAGGAAAGCGATCGTTTAGAGAAGCGCGCGCGTGAGTGAGGATCGTTTAGTAAGATGTGAGCTTCTATCGTATAGGCCCTCAATTCACTAAGCAATAGGATGCTAACCAATGAACCACATTTTCAAATTAGCGTGTTCTTTGCAAAATGAAAAAAAAAATCATTTTATTCTTCAGTTACGAAATTCGAATTGAACTTCCCACTAATGTATGGTTACAGAGAAAACGCCGGCCAATTATCCCATAACTGTCCATTTAATCATATTATATTCATAACCTATGGTTTGATATCATATATCAACCAGTGTTTTCTTCACTTGATATAAATCATATTTATATCCAATATTATTTAAACTAATGTATCTCATACATTTAGTCAATTATATCATATATAGTTAACTAGTTCAATTATATCATATATAATCGAACACCCTATTGTCAATTTGAACATTTCAAACTAACCCAAAAACTGATTCTCAACTTGTATCCAAGCTACCAAGGGGATCTTATAGATTTATGGCTCGAAACTCCAACCGTACGTGAATAGCTGACTAAACTCTTTAGCTATGAGATCCACCATCCGTTAACTGCAAGACATTCCACTAAAGACTGACAGTTGAACTCTTCTTACCGCAGATATATTTCTGTGTCCATTGGATATAACCAATCATGAGTATGATAACTCTTCACAGATGCTCGTAAGTACAATTGGGTCAATTTACTGTTTTGCTTTTGTAGTTACATCTTACTCCTTAAGTACCATTGATCCCTCTAATGAATAATACAACATAGTCCTACTATTGTGAACACCTCTCGAGCCATGAGAAGATGTGTAAAGCCACATCGTTCAAGCCCCGGGATCAACCCTTAAGGGAGCAATCTATCTGCTTACCCCTGCTTCAGGGAAGGAGTGAATTCCATCTTGCGTAGCTGAGTTCCCAGCTCCCAAATCAGACGAATCCTCAAAGTGGTACGTTTGCGTCGGCGACCTGGCCACTCATATCCATGCAAATTAAAGGACTGCCCTCAATGGCAGGAGTTCCCAACTCACTCAGGATTGAGGTCATGTTATCTATGGTCATCCTAGTGAAGTGAAGTCTCTGTCATGAACATCGTTATATAACGAGATGTTAACACTTCTTGGTCAGGTCTTATACAAACTCTTTGTATAGGACGCCTCCGCTCGCATGTCCCCACACGAATGATCAGGATCAGACCATCTATAGCAAGTCACAACACTTGTAACTATTCCATAAAGTGGGCCACATCCGTAGTGTTACCAGGATAAGGTTTCCCTCCTATATCCATATACTACAGACCATTTTGGTTATCACTTAAGACATGATCCACTTGTATGTCACTACATACATACTTAAGTTACATAATGACAACCATGGATTTTAGTTTATTGGTTTGTGGTAAAGCAAATAAATCATCCAATGTGCAAAGTCAAAAAGTGAAGAAAATATCATATATTATAGATCATCATCATTCCCAATAATCTCCCACTTGTCCTAAAGCGAGCGGGGTGTACAAAAAACAGTACAAAACAATAAACTAGGGCATTAAGGCCCAGTACAATAAAATCTCCCACTTGCTCTAATCCAGTCGCGGGCGGTCTCGTAGACCCATGCTCTGATGGTGACCCTCAAACACTATAGCCATGAGAGCCTTCGTAAACGGGTCAGCAACGTTGTGCTCCGAAGCGATCTTCGTGATGATCACGTCCCCTCGATGCACTATCTCGCGGATCAAGTGATACTTCTGCTCTATGTTTTTGCTGCGCCTGTGACTTCTGGGCTCCTTGGAGTTTGCCACAGTAACACTATTGTCACAATAGAGGGAGATGGGCCTAGACCTGTCTCTTATACACATCTAGATGTGTATAAGAGACAGGTGATTGGCCTAGACATATCTGGAACCACTTCCAGCTCTGTCAGGAACTTCCTGAGCCAGACGGCCTCCTTAGCAGCTTCGCAAGCCTAGGCGATGCACCCCTACTTAGTGCTTCGCCACACTACAACTCCTCTGTTAAGAGTAAAAACTGACCCTGAAGTGGACTTGTGAGAGTCCCTATCAGTCTGAAAGTCAGAATCCGTGTATCCAGTAAGGATCAAATCCCTAGATCCATACACGAGCATGTAGTCCCTCATTCTCAGAAGATACTTGAGGATGTTCTACACTGCAATCCAGTGACCCTGGCCTGGGTTAGATTTATACCTACTGACTATTCTCATAGCGTAGTAGATGTCTGGCCTAGTACAGAGCATTGCATACATCAAACTGCCAACGACAGATGCATATGGGATCCATCTCATCTCCTCAACTTCTTGAGGCATCTTAGGACACATGTCCTCAGACAAAGTGACCCCATGCCTGAACGATAGTAGGCCCCTTTTGGAGTCCTGCATCGAGTACTTGAGTAACATCTTGTCAATGTATGATGTCTGAGACAGTGCTAGCACTTTGTTCTTATGATCCCGAAAGATCTGTATATCCATAACAAACTGAGTCTCTCCCAAATCTTTCATTTGGAATTGGGTCGTTAACCAGTTCTTAACTGCAGTCAGTAGACTTACATCATTCCTAATGAGTAGGATATCGTCTACATACAATGCTAAAAAACTACTGAACCGTTGGTGATCTACTTGTAGACACAAAGTTCATCAACGTTTTGGTCAAAGCCATACGATTTGATCGCAGATTAAATCGTATGTTCCAAGATTGAGATGTCTGTTTCAGCCCATAAATGGACCGATTCAGTTTGCAAACCTTTTGCTCTTGACCTTGGGCAATGAATCCCTCGGGTTGCACTATGTAAATGGTCTTCTCAAGATTGCCATTCATAAAGGCCGTCTTGACGTTCATTTTCCAAATCTCATAACTATAATAAGCTGTAATGTATAGGAGGATGCAAATCGACTTGAACATGGCAACAGACGAGAAAATCTCCTTATAATCGACTTCCTCTACTTGGGTATAACCCTTTGCCACAAGTCGAGCCTTGAAGGTTTGTACCTTCTCATCAGTACCCCGTTTGCGCTTGTAGATCCATTTACAATCTATAGGTCTCACCCCATCAGGCTAATTTACAAGATCCCATACTGAGTTGAAGTACATCGACTCCATCTCGAGATCCATGGCTTTGACCCATTCATCCTGGTCTATATCCTCCATTGCCTTCTGTTAAGACAACGGATCCTCAACATCGCCATCTGCTACCATAGCGAGGATTTCCGTGAAACCCAGATAGAAAACGGACGGGTTCGCAACCCTCCCAGTGCGTCAAGGTTCCCTCAACTCTTGAGATGGAACCGACCTACTAGATGAACTATCATCAATAACTCTTGCTGATAAAGCAGGCCCTTCAACAACTCTTGTTGATGTTTCAGTAGTTTCGTTGGGAAGCTCACGTAACATGACTTTACTACGTGGACTATGCTCCCTAATATGATCCTGCTCTTAGAAAGTAGCATTCGTGGAAACAAACATCCTATTTTCCGACAGATCATAAAAATAACCCCCTCGTGTACCTTTGGGGTAGCCTACAAACAGGCATAACCTCGACCATAGTTCCAACTTCTTGGGATTTGCCTCAAGCACATGTGCTAGGCAACCTCAAATACGGAAGTGACGTAAACTAGCTTTACGCCCGTTCCATAACTCCAGAGGCGTTCTCGCAACACTCTTGGAAGGAACATAGTTGAGTATGTATATCGCAGTTTCCACTGCGAAGCCCCAAACGAGTCCGGTAAGGAAGCGTAACCCATCAACGAACAAACTATGTTCAACAAGGTTATGTTTTTCCTCTCCGCTACACCATTCTTCTGAGGTGTACCCGGCGCTGAGAGTTGGGTAACAATTCCATTTTCTATCAAATAGTCCTGGAGCCCAGAATCCAAAAACTCTCCACCTCAATCTGATTGAAGTGTTTTAATCCGTCTATCCAATGCATTTTCAACTTCAGCCTTGAACTCTTTGAATTTTTCAGAGGATTCAGACTTCCGTTGTATCAGATAGACATACCCATACCTAGAGTAATCATCAGTAAAACTGATAAAATACTCATAGCCACCTCGGGCTCGCACATTCATAGAACCACAAAGGTCAAAATGTACTAACTCAAGAGGCTCTTTGACTCGATAACCTTTTCCAGTAAAAGGTCTTTTAGTCATCTTACCCTCAAGGAAAAATTCGCACATCAGTAAAAAAATTTTCTTCTAACTCATTTAGAAGGCCATTCTTCACCAATCTCTCAATCCTATTGAGATTGATGTGCTCTAATCAAAGGTGCCAAAGTTGGGCATTTTCTTTTGGAGAAATTTGTTGACGTTTAGATTGAGTTACGATAGATTTAAACAACTCTGTGTTATGGAGGGAACTTAAGGCTAACGGTCTTAACACATATAAGTTGTTTCCTAGTTTAGCTGTACAAATTTCAACACCATCTTTATGAATAAACATTTTATCCACATTAAATGAAAGCGTATATTTACATTTAACAGATACTTTACAGAAATAAGGTTTCTTTTTAGTTCAGGAACTACAAAACACATCTTTTAAAATTAGAAACCTATTCTGTAAAGTTAACTGGATGCCTTCTACTGCCACAACTAAGACGACGTGCTCGGAGCCTACTCACATTGTCATTTCATCAGCCTCTAGCTGTCGCTAGGATCTAATCCCCCCAAAAGAAGAACAAACGTGATTAGTGGCGCCCGAATCAATTATCCAGACAGAATCATCATTCTTCACTAAGCAAGTTTCTAGGACAAGTAAATCATCATTACCTTTGTTCGCCTTGGCCTTAGCCTTTTTTTCCTTTAGCCAGCGAGGACAATTCCTCTTCCAGTGTCTATCCTGGTTGTAGTGGAAACATTTTCCTTTTTCAATCGATGGCGGATGCCTCCTTGGGGCGACAAGTGGCGGGTTAGCAGTCCCGTGCCCTTTCCCCTTACCGCCCTTCTTCTTGTTCCCCTTTCCAGAGTTAGAAGTAGAAGGTGCAGACTTCGTTCTTGATGTCGAATCTCGATGGAAATCGTAGAAGATGAAACAACATTGGCCTCACCCTTTTTCCTCTCCTTACTTTTTAGTAAAGATTGGTATGTCTGCAACTTGTTGAGGAGAGTTGTAAGGGTGTATTCCACTTTGTTAAGAATCGCATTGCTAACAAAGTGAAGGAAGTCCTTCACAAATCTTCTGTAAAACCTCGCGTGTCCTAAGAAACTCCTCAAATTTTTCACATTTGCGGGAGGTGGAAGTTTTTCTATAGCTTCAATTTTTGCTCTATCTACCTCTAGCCCATTCATTGAAACCTTATGCCCAAGCACAATTCCTTCTTTAACCATGAAATGACACTTTTTCCAGTTCAGCACCATATTAGTTTCTTCACATCTTTTTAGTCTTTTTTCCAAGTTTCTTAGACAAGTTTCATATGTTTTCCCATAGACTAAAAATTCGTCCATAAAGATTTCAACTGAGTCTTCAAGGTACTCGGAGAAGATTGCCATTATACACCGTTGAAATGTACTTGGCGCATTGCATAGTCCAAAAGGCATGGGACGAAAGGCAAATGTTCCATATGGACATGTGAACGTGGTCTTTTCTTAATCCTCTGGTGCGATCATAATTTGGTTATAGCCTACGTACCCATCAAGGAAGCAAGAATAGCCATTTCCTACTAGTCTGGCGAGCATTTGATCAATGAAAGGTAAGGGAAAATGATCTTTCTTTGTCGCAAAGATGAGTTTCCTGTAATCCATATAGATCCTTCAACCTGTGACAGTCCTCATGGGGATCAACTCGTTGTTTGCACTAGGGACTACTGTCATCCCACCCTTCTTGGGAACACATTGCACGGGGCTAACCCACGTGCTATCTGTGATAGGGTATATGATGCCGACATCTAACCATTTGATGATTTCTTTTTTGACAACTTCTTTCATCGCAGGGTTCAGTTTGTATTGAGGTTCTATCGAGCCTTTCTGGTTTTCTTCAAGCTAAATTAGATGATGCAATACGTCGGACTGATACCTCAAATGTCTGCAAGCGTCCATCCGATTGCTCTAATATACTTCTTTAGAACACTGAGCAATGCAATTTATTTTTCTTTAGGTAACACAGAGGATATGATGACTGGTAAGGTTTCATTCTGGCCAAGGAAAACGTACTTTAAGTGGGTTGGTAGGGTTTTTAGTTCAGGTGTAGGTGGTTGCTCTAGGGAGTGCTTCTGTGCTTTTCTTTCTTCATCCAAACTCAACATTTCTTCATTGTTCACTATCTTTGTTATTGCATGGCAGGTTTCTAAGGATGTCGTCGCATCCTCTCTTTCTTCATTTTCTTCCTCGGACTCCCAATCTTCAATGCAAATTTGTTCATCGTCGGAATCTGATAAGCCTTCGTTTTCTGGGAACTTCATTGCCTTGATAATATTAAATCTGAGCTTCTTTCCATTGATGCTCATTGTGATTTCTTCCTTGTGCACATCTATTTGAGCATGACCAGTAGACAAGAATGATCGTCCCAATATAATTGGAACATATTTATCTGCCTTATAATCTAGGATAATGAAGTCTGCAGGTAGAATGAATTTGTCTATTGTTACCAAGACATCTTTTAATTTTCCTTCAGGGTGTATTAGGGACCTATCTGTAAGTTGGAGAGTCACTGTTGTGGGTTTTAACTGTCCTACATTCAATTGTTTGAAGATTGAAAGGGGCATTAAGTTTATGCTTGCCCCAAGATCGCATAATGCTTGACCAATGTAGGTCCCTCCTATTGAGCAGGGTATTGTGAAACTGCCTAGGTCACACATCTTTGGTGGGATTATAGTATTTAATTCTTATGTTAATGCCAACGTGGCGAATTTTCCCGTGCTTCTCTTATTCGAAACAATGTCCTTAAAAAACTTGGCATACACCAACATCTGCTCTATCGCTTCTATAAATGGAATATTGATGTGTAGTTGTTTCAATATTTCCAGGAAGCGATAATACTGACCTTCATCGTTTTGTTTCTTTTTCAGTCTTTGAGGAAATGGAGGTAGCTATACTTTCACTGTTCCATGGTCTGGAGGCTTAGAGGTGATCGCATCTTCAGGTTCCATAGTTTCAGACTTCTTTGACTCAGTTTGCGGCAACAGAGGTTGCTTCTTTGACTCGGTCTCGCTAGTCTCCTTTCTGACTTCTACCGCTGCCTTTCCACTTCTTAGAGTGACTGCCTGGCAGTGTTCTTTCCCTGTATTCCTTGGATTGCATGGAAGCTCAGTTGAGCTAGGCAATGTCCCTTGGGGTATGTTCTTTAGCTCTCCCGCAATTTTTCCTATTTGAATTTTCAAATTGCGGATGGATGTAGCTTGGTTCTGAAGGACTGTTTCATTCTTTTCGATGTATTACTTTAACAAGTTTTCCATGGATGATGATGGTGGTGTTTAAGAGCTGCTAGCTTGCTGTTGCAGTTGTCTATTTGTTCTTTGGAAAAATCCTGGTGGTCCCTCTCTCTGAGCCATAGGCTGATGCCTTGTTATTGGTTGTTTTTCTAAGAAAAATTAGGGTGATTTCGCCACCCCAAGTTGTAAATGTTTGAAAAAGGATTGTTTTTGACAAAGTAGATTGATTAAGGATTTCGTGGACACTCCTCAACAGAATGCATTCTTCACATACAACACAACTGGTGCTTGTTTGCTCTATCGCATTGACTTGCCCACTTCGAGTTCCTAAATTGTTTATTGCGATGCCTTGCAACAAATTTATCATCGCATTCAAATGATTTTGCAATGATGCGATGGCACCATTACTTGTGTTACTTCCTCTGGGTTTTGGTCTTTGATCGCTTTCTTGCCAATCTTTGTCATTTTTCGAGATGCGATCAAGAATGTTCTTTGCTTCATCATATGTTTTGTCCAGCAGACCTCCTGTTGCTGCCGCATTGGCAACTATCTGCAATGCAGAATTGAGTCCATGATAGAAAATCTTCATTTGGAGACAATCTGACAATCCATTGTGTGGGCAGTCGCGTACTAGTCTCTTGAATCTCGCCCATGCGTCACTGAGTGATTCATCTTCTTCTTGTTCAAAATTGGTGATCAATTTCCTCCTTCTGGCATTCTCTGTGACAGGGAAATACTTCTTCATAATTTTTCTCACAACTTGCTCCCATGAAGTTATCTCTCTTGGTTCGAGATAGTAAGTCCATTTTCTTGCTTTATCGCATAGTGAAAATGGAAATAACATGAGTCGAACCTCCTCTGGGAAAATATCAGATAACACAAAAGTGTTATAAATTTCAATGAAGCTTCGTAGATGGGCGTGTGGTTCTTCACCACGTCGTCCTCCGAACTGCCCTGCTGTTTATATAATTTGTAACATTATTGGCTTCATCTCGAACCTTGATCCATCCAATGTTGGTCTCATGATTCCTGGAGAGAAATCATATAGGTTTGGTGATGCATAGTCCCAGATGGGTCTATTGCGATCATTTTCCAGTAGGATAGAATTTGCCATTATGTTATTTTCATTTGCTACTCGGTCTTCAAGTTGTTCAGCCATTCTGTGAACTCTTCCTTGTCGTTTACGTCTGTTTTTCTGTCTTTTGCGAAAGGTTCTTTTGATCTCTGGGTCGTATTTGAGCTAAGGAGTGTGTTCTTCACTCATGTGACGCTTGCTTCTTTCTTTACAGATGGAATGACAATGTAACAAAGGTTGAAAGCTGCAAAGATCAAAGAAGTTTGATGTTAGCACAATCTATACTGCATTCCCGAAAACAGCGCCAAAAATTTGATGCGATGGTTTATAATGCGCTGATGTGTGGTTGCGATGATCCTACAAGTTTTCCTAACAAAGCTCAAGTATAAGCCTTCTTAGGTTCCTAGTAAGTCTAGGGTCGAACACAGGGACTACTAAATAAATATGCGACGGACTCTCTGATTCTATTACGGTGGTGATAATGAAGTAGATGGTGTTTTGATTTAGACTTTCCTATGTGATGGAGTTGAACGTTGAGAGATGAAAGCATAGTGTTATAACAAGTATGCGATGAAGGGGCTGAGAAGAGATTTAGCTAACATTTCTCAAGACTGTGTACAAGTCATGCGATCATGCTATACACAAATATTAGTACTACATTTCTCAACGAATAATGCCATATTTCCTATCTCTAGGACGCATGCGATGTGTGAGGAAAGAAACAGATAGAACTTATTTCTAAGTCTCTACTCTTGCTTATGCGATCTAATCTGACTCTCTCAAGCCTAGATTCTATCTTTAGACTACCCTCTCAAGTACTTCCAAATGATGAATGGCGCATACACAAGACAAGATGATCGCATAAAATGTATAGCTTAACTCATGCTAGCTAAGTACTTCTCAACCCATTCACAAATTTAATTACTCATGCATGGTGTGGAGAGATTGAACATAAATTGAAATGAAGTTTCCATTTTTGCAAATAAAGTGTTGAGTGCAAAACAACAAATGGATTGAAAAATAACAAGCCAGGTAAGCAATGTCTTGCTTTCCGTGGCCTTTTACACTGCTTTTTATCACTTCACTCTGTTCTGATCTATGGACTCTTGCTCTCGCAAGGGTAGGACTTCTCTCCTTTGTATTGTTTTTCGACAGTCTCTCGATCTTTCCGAAAAGCGATTTCTCTCGACTTCGCCTCACCTCCTTGCTCTCTCTATATCCTTCTTTCTCTGATAGCATTGGGTATTTATAGATTTCAAGGTGAAGCAACTTTTCTTACTAATGATTGCAAATATGGGTAGCATTAATTTCCCTACTCTATTGTGTAGTCTGAAAGACACTGGAAGTTCAATGTACTTGCAACAGTATGGTTTTTAACGGCTGTCAACTGAATTTTGAAATTGACCGTTATTAGCTTTACGTTCCATCATGATTTATTATTTGTCGCCTTTATGTGAGATCTTTATGCGATCGCTTTTGAGAAACTTCTTGTGATCGTAACTCAAGTGCGTTGTCGCATTGTGCCCTTGGATCGCAATTTCATATGCGCCATCGCATTGTACCTGCAAAGAATAGGCAAATTAACTGCTTTTATGCGATGAGCATTGGCGATCGCAATTCCTTATAGTTTGGCGCTTTCAAACATAATATTGCCTATTTTACCATCACTTTCTTCCATTATTTTAATAATTTGAGCTTTAATAACTTGTATTTCTACCAGTTATCAGGGAACAATCTATCTGCTTACCCCTGCTTCGGGGAAGGAGTGAATTCCATCTTGTGTAGCTGAGTTTCCAGCTCCCAAATCAGACGAATCCCCAAAGTGGTAGGTTTGGGTCGACGACCTGGCCACTTGCACCCATGCAAATCAAAAGACCGCCCTCAATGGCAGGAGTTCCCAACTCACTCAGGATTAAGGTCATATTATCTATGGTCATCCTAGTGAAGTGAAGTCTCTGTCATGAACGATGTTATATAACGAGACGGTAACACTTCTTGGTCAGGTCTTATACAAACTCTTTGTATAGGACCTGTCTCTTATACACATCTAGATGTGTATAAGAGACAGCTCTGTGTATAGGACGCCCCCACTCGTATGTCCCCACACAAATGATCAGGATCAGACTATCTATAGCAGGTCACAACACTTATAACTATTCCACAAAGTGAGCCGCATCCGTAGTTACCAAGATAAGGTTTTCTTCTTATATCCATATACTACAGACCATTTTGGTTATCACTTAAGAAATGGTCCATTTGTAGGTCACCACATACGCGCTTAGGTTACATAATGACAACTAGAGATTTTAGTTTAGTGGTTTGTGGTAAAGCAAATAAAACATCCAATGTGCAAAGTCAAGAAGTGAAGAAAATATCATATATTATACTTTAGGACATCATCCCCAACACATAAGTGGTCCATTTTTGTCGAGGTTCACTTAGTTTCTCATTAAAAAATTTTATAAGGTGTGATTCTTGGGATAACACTGCTCCTATTCCAACACCACTAGCATCAATAGCAACCTCAAAAGGCTTACCAAAGTTTGGTAAAGCTAAAACAGAGGGGGTGGTTAGCTTTGCTTTAATTATGTTAAAGCTATCTAATGTTTCTTGATTCCAAGTAAACTTCCCCTTTTTAGACAGTTTGTTAATGGTGTTGCTAATATGCTAAAATATTTTATGAATTTTCTGTAAAATGAAGCTAACCCTAGAAATGATTATACCTCCTTAACTGTGGATCGTATTGGCCAATTCTTTATAACTTCAACTTTGAGAGGACCGACTTGAATTACTTCTGAGCTAATAAGAAAAGAAATTTTGTTAGTTAAGAAAACACATTTCTTCATATTAATGACTAATTGATGAGTGTCAAGAGTATAGAAGACATCCTGTAAGTATGATAAATGTTCCTATGTGCTCTTACTATAAATTAAGATGTCGTCAAAGTAAATAACAACAAACTTATTTAAGAATGGTAGGAATATTTGATTCATGAGTATTATGAACGTGCTAGGTGCATTTGATAATCCAAATGGCATGACCAACCATTCAAAGAGACCTTCGTTGGTTTTGAATGCAATTTTCCATTCATCTCCTTGTTTAACTCGAATTCGGTGATAGCCATTATGGAGATCTATTTTGGAAAAAACTTGAGCACTTGCCAATTGGTCTAGGAGATCACCGATTCTAAGGATGGGAAATATGTCTTGATAATGATTTTATATATGGCTCGACTATCAATACAAAGGCGCCAATTACCATCCTTTCTTAGGGCTAATAGAGTAGGGACAACACAAGGGCTTAGGCTAGGTTAGATGTGTTGTTTCTTGTGAAGGTCTTCGATAATTTCATGAAGTGCTTTGTACTCGAATGAACTCATTTTGTAATGGGGAAGATGTGGAAGTGAGGCATCGGGTATAAAATTAATGTAATGTTGAATGTCCTTCGAAGTAGGTAAGCCCTCTGGAATTTTGGTAAGGTTGGGAAAATTGGTAAGGAGATTTTCAATCCTTCTATCTATAGGATGTGGTAAAAGGGGGGAAGTGGAGAGATCTTTAATCATTAAGGCTAAAGTAAAGGTGGGTGCTATTTATAGAGCTTCTTTTGTAGACAAATCGGAAAATATGATGCCTTTTATCTCTTCCTAAAGTGGAAGAGAAAGTTGTTGTATGATCTTGGAGAGGTAATGGAATAACCTTATTACCTAACCAATCGAACTCATATGTATTTTCATGGAATTTGTGGATAAACTTTATGTCGTATTGCCATGGTTGGTCAAGAATTAGTAGATAACAAGCATCCATTTCTATAACATCACATATGATTTGATCTTTGTAGTGGGCACCAACAGACAAAGCCATTGTGCATATTTCATTAATCACTGTTTCACCACCTTTTTAATCCATCCGACCTTATATGGATGTGGATGTGGATCAATTTTAAGTTTCAAAGCCTGAACTAGCTTTTTTGAAACCATGTTCTTACTGTTGCCACTATCGACAATAACTATGCACATTTTACCTCTTATGGTGCACTTTGTTCGAAATAATGAATGTCTCTGAGGGTTGTTTGGGATTGTTGAGGATTGTAGTATTTATTGGATAACACATGAGATTTTATCTCCAATATCTGGTTTTGTTCGAGCTATATCATCCTCTTCTTCTAGCTCATCTTCTTCCTTCGAATGTGTTTCTTGGATTGTTAGAGTTCTTCTTTTTGAGTAGTCATTTGATAGATGTCCCATTTGTCCACACTAAAACATTTACCAAGGTTAGGTCTGTGATAGTGGTTGGAATTCTTATTTGGAAGATTAGAAATACTTCCCTTTGCATCCATGTCTTGTTGTGGAAGGTTGTCCTTTGCTTTGCTTGACGAAGAGTTTCCTGTAACAGGACTTATGTTTGAAGCCAAGGTTGGTTTTCTTGAACCACCATTTATTTTTTCCCAATTGGCTTTTCTTGTTGTCCATCTTTTCTGCTTTTGGCTTTCATCTTCTTCAATGGATGTGGCCATCGAAACAGCTTCTGAGAGACTTGTCATTGGATGGAGATGTGCCTTTTCTTGAATATCTTATCGAAGTCCATTAAAAAACCGAGCTATTTGTTGATTTTCCCTCTCGGCTAGGTTGTTTCTTGCACTAAGCCTTTGGAACTCTTCCGTATACTCTTCAATGCTTCTTGACCCCTATTTGCAATGTTGGAATTGGCTATACAACAATCTTTCATAGTTAAGTGGAAGAAATCTCTTCTTAATGAGTTTAAACATTTTTTGCCAGCTTTGGATTGGTGGTTTTCCATACAATCCTATTTTCTTGGAGTTGATTCTGCCATGCGGACGCTCCACTTCTTATTTTAAATGACACAAGTTTTACCTTTTGATCCTCAAGGGTGCCCATGTAGTAAAAAAAAAAAAAACTTTCTACCTCCTTCATCTAATCGAGAAAAACTTCAATATTCATTCGTCCATTGTACGTAGGGAGTGAAGGGAAACTCAACATGAGGAGTTCTTTAAGTGGAAGCAGATCGTCCAAATTCCATTGTGATTGAACGCATATATTTACAGTCATACAAGAAGATTATGCAATCAAAATAAATTACAACATGCTTTTCAAATAAAATACAAAGGTTGAGAGATTATACATTTGAAGAACCATTCTTCAAGTTATCCCTCGATCCAATTTGTTCATGAATGCTTCGAATAATTCACGAACACTCCTCTCAAACCAGCAGCAAATAGCAACTGGATCCTCGAACCAACAGGGACACTACCACTTGGATTCCTTAGTATGCTCAGGGTGAGAACCCAGGAATGGTGGGCTCTGATTATTTTGGTTAAGAGAATATTTGTTAGTTTGGAGAAGGAAAACGATCGAAAAAGAAGCACCATCGCATAGCAAACTTCTCGATCGTTTAGGCTATCGCATAGCAAAAGTCTTCCTATAGTGCAGACTATCACATAGCCTCTCTGTTATCGCATAGACAAAGAGCCTATCGTATATGCTCTGTTTTTGTCGTGTAGATTATCGTATAGTCTCTCTTTGCGTTCTTTTTGTAATTTTAATTTCTTGGAAATCTTCTCTGAAAAGAAAAAAAACTATTCCAATTGCCGTAAAATTTCAATAACTATCCACTACGGTAGTTTTTTTAGAAAAAAAAATTATGATTCAAAATAATAAATAATATAAATAAATATGATAACTAACTTATCATATTATATTTATAACCTATAGTTTTATTATTACATCATGTACAATATAAACTATAATTCTTTTTCTCTATTTTATAGCATTTAATATAAATCATATTTATATTAGATTAACAACTATTTGAATCTCATTCAAATATTTATTCCTCCAAATAATGTATCAAATACATTATATCAGTATATCATATATAATTGAATTAATTGAATTATATCATATATAATTAAATTCCCTTTTATTAATTTGAACAATTTAAATTAACCCAAAAACTAATTTTCAACATAATTCTTTTGAGCTATCAAGAGGACCTTATGGACCTGTAGCGTACATTATATTAGTATATCATATATAATTGAATTAATTGAATTATATCACATATAATTAAATTCCCTCTTATTAATTTGAATATTTCAAATTAACCCAAAAACTAATTTTCAACATAATCCTTTTGAGCTACCAAGGGGACCTTATGGACCTATAGCTTGAAGCTCCAATGGTGCGTGAATAATTAATTAAACTCTTTAGTTACATTATCTACCATTCATTAACTGTTGGACATTCCATTAAAGACCGACAGTTGCACTCTTCGCACTACAAATATATTCATGTGTCCATTGGATATAACCAATCAACAGTGCGATGACCCTTCACAAATTGCTCGTAAGTACAACTTGGTCAAATTACTGTTTTGCCCCTGTAGTTATATCTAACTCCTTAAGTACCACTGATTCCTCTAATGAACAATAAGTCATAGTCCCACTATGACTGAGTCCTCTCTGGCTAAGAGAGGGTGTGGCCACTATGTTCAAGACCCAGAATCAACCCTTAAAGGAGTAATTTATCTACTTACCCCTGCATCAGGGAAAGAGTGAATTTCGTCTTATGAAATTGAGTTCCCAGCTCCCCAATCAGACAAATCCCCAAAATGGTAGGCTTGTTGATTTGATAATCTGGTCATTCTCACCCGTACAAATCAAAGGACTGCCTTCATGAGCAGGAGTTCACAACTCACACAGGATTCAGGTCATGTCACCTATGGTCATCCTAGTGAAATGTAAGCCTCTATTATCAATGGTGTTATATAAAGAGACTAATCATTTCGTGGTCCGGTCTTATACAAACTCTTTGTATAGGATACCTCCGCTCGCATGTCTCCACATGAATGATCAGGTTCAGATCATTTGTAGCACTTTACAACATTTGTAACACCTGCAAAGCGGGCCACATCCATAGTGTCACCAGGATAAGGTATCCAACCTTATCCATCTACTACAGACCATTTAGATTATTATTTCAACAAGATCCACCTGTATATCTCTACATACTTATTTAAATTTACATAAAATAACCTCAGATCTTAGTTATTGGATTGAGTATATGCTTATAAAATAACACTTACTTTATTAATAACAATACGTTTATACAGAGTTTACAAACTACGAGATTACAAGGAGATTTAGGACACCATTCCCAAGAATCTTCCACTTGTCCTAACGCCTAGGGAGATTAATGTACAATACAAATATAATACAAAAGGGCATACATTATACTCCAGTAACATCTCTCACTTGCCCTAGACAATGTGCCACATATCCCGTAGACCCAGACTTTCTAGATGACTCCCAAACACTTTAGCGTGAGAGCCTTTGTAAACGGATCAGCAACGTTGTGGTCCAACGTGATCTTCATGACAATCACATCACCGCGACGCACAATCTACCAGATCAAATGATATTTCCGTTCTATGTGCTTGCCTCTTCGATTACTTCTATGTTCCTTAGAATTTGCCACAGCACCACTGTTATCACAATAAAGTGTGATGGGCAAAGACGTATTTGGAACAACTTCCAAATCAGTAAGAAACTTCTTAAGCCAAACAACCTCTTTAGCAGCTTCACAAGTAGCTACGTATTTGGCTTCCATAGTGGAGTCCACGATGCATCCTTGCTTGATGCTTCGCCACACTATAGCTCCTCAATTTAGAGTAAACACTGACCCTGATGTGGATTTTCTAGAATTCCTATCAGTCTGAAAGTTAGAGTCTGTGTATCCTATAAGGATCAAATCATTATCTCCATACATGAGTATATAGTACCTCGTTCTCCGAAGATACTTAGGATCGTTTTGATCGCTGTCCAGTGATTTAATCCTGGATTGGACTGATATCGACTGACAATCCCTACTGCATAGCAAATGTCAGGTTTAGTACATAACATTGCATACATGAGGTTACCAATAGTCGATGCATAGGGAATCCGTATCATTTCTTCAACCTCTTGAAGAGTCTTAGGACACTGTTTCTTAGACAAAACAATTCTATGCCTGAAAGATAATTAACCCTTTTTGGAATTATGCATCGAATATCTAACAAGCATCTTGTCAATATACGAGGACTAAGACAAGGCCAACCTTTTGTTCTTTCGATCCCTTATGATCTGAATCCCTAGAACAAACCACGCCTCTCCAAAATCTTTCATTTGGAATTGGGCAGCTAGCCATTTCTTAACTTCAGTCAGAAAACCTACATCATTCCCAATGAGTAGGATATCATCCACATATAGCACGAGGAAAGCTACTGAGCTATTGATGATTTTCTTGTAAACACAAAGCTCATCAACATTCTGATCAAAGCCATAAGATTTGATCGCGGTATCAAATCTTATATTCCAAGATCTAGATACTTGTTTCAGTCCATAAATGGACTGATTAAGCTTACAAACATTTTTCTCTTTATCTTGGTCAATGAATCCTTTTGGTTGAACCACGTAGATGGTCTCCTCAAGATTACCATTCAAAAAGGCAGTCTTGACATCCATTTGCCATATGTCATGGTCATAATATGTAGCTATGGACAAGATAATCCTGAAAGACTTTAACATGACAACAAGTGAGAAAGTTTCTTCATAGTCCACTCCCTCAACCTAGGTATAACCCTTTGCCACAAGTCTAGTCTTAAAGGTCTGTACCTTTCGATCTACACCTATTTTTATCTTATAGATCCATTTATAACCTATAGATTTTACCCCATCAGGTTGATCTATAAGCTCCCAGACAGAATTGAAGTACATAGACTCAATTTCTAGATTCATGGCTTTAATCTATTCATTTTTGTCAACATCTTCCATTCCTTACTTATAAGATAATGGATCCTCAATACCATCATCAGATATGATGTTTTGGGCTTCTGTTAAACCCATGTAGCGTATAGGTGGGTTCACAACCCCCCCTCCCCCGAACTACATCAAGGCAATCTTAACTCTTGAGATGGTTGACTAGATGAACTGACATTAACAACTCTTGTTGATCTATCAGCCTGTTCAACAACTCTTGTTGAAGTCTCAGAAGTCTCATTAGAAATCTCATTTAAAACAAGTTTACTTCGTGGTTTATGATCTCTTATATGGTCTTCTTCCAAGAAGGTAGCGTTTGTCGATACAAACACTTTATTTTCACTTGGATCATAAAAGTATCCACCTCTCGATTTTTTGGGATAACCTACAAATAGGCATACTTTCGAACGAGGTTCCAACATTTTGGGTTTGCCATGAGCACATGGGTTGGACATCCCCAAATCCTGAAGTGGCGTAAACTACCTTTACGACCTCTTCATAACTCAAAAGGTATTTCAGAAACACTCTTTGAGGGAACATTGTTCAAAATATAAACTGCAGTCTCTATTGCATATCCCCAAAACGAGTCTGAAAGATGAGCATAACTCATCATAGACCGAACCATATCCAATAAGGTTTTGTTTCTCCTTTCTGATACACCATTCTGTTGAAGTGTACCTGGGGCTGAGAGTTTAGATTTAATTCCATGTTCTATCATATAGTTCTGAAATCCCAAGTCCATATACTCTCAAATATGATCAGATCGTAGTGTTTTTATCTTCTTATCTAACAAGTTTTCAACTTCAGTCTTATACTCCTTGAACTTTTCAAGAGATTCAGACTTATGTTGCACTAGGTATAGATACCCAAATCTAGAAAAATCATCTATGAAAGAGATGAAATATTCATATCCACCTCGTGTTCTTACATTCATCGAATCACAGAGGTCTGAATGTATAAGCTCCAAGGTTTCCTTAGCTCTATAACCTTTTCCAATAAAAGGTTGTTTGGTCATTTTGTCTTCAAGGCATGATTCACATACTGACAAAGAGTTTTCTTCTAAACCATTTAGAAGTCCATTTTTCACCAACTTCTCAATCCTATTGAGATTGATATGACCTAACCTTAGATGCCAAAGATGGGCATTTCTTTAGGAGAAACTCTTTGTCTTTTTATAGTTGTTGTTGTTTTGAACATTTCAGTATTGAGCACGATTTGTAAGACTAACGACCTTAGTACATACAAGTTATTTTCCATTGAACCAAAACCTATCTCTATTCTATTCTTAAAAATAAAAAATTTATTCTTAGAGAAGGAAGTTGAATAATTTTGTTTAATCAAACAAGAAACTAAAATTAAGTTCCTTTTGATATGAGGAACTACATAAACATTTTCCAATAACAGATACCGTTTCTTGTCCAAAAATAACTTAAGCCTGCCTATAGCAACAGCTGAAACGACTTCACCAGTACCGACTCTAAGAGTCAACTCTCCACCTTCCAATTGTTTCCAGGAACTAAATCCTTGATAGGAAGAACACACGTGGTTAGAAGCCCCTGAATCAATTATCCAGACAAAATCATCATTCTCTACTAAGCACGTCTCCAAGATAAATAAATCATATTTATCGTCTTTGGAGTTCTTCATTTTCTAAAGAGTAGTGGGATCAGTATCAGAACCTATATTATAAACTCCAAGTTTCATTTCAGAGGACGGTCCTTGTCAATGAACTTCATTAGAGTAAGCGACAATTGCTTTCTCTGTTAGTCCCTTGACATTCAATATGGACTGGAGATTATTTTGAGAACTGACACCACTGGTTTCATTGTCATCAATCCCATTTTGCTTGAATAGTGAGAACCTACGTCTAAACAATTTTTGCAATGATTCCATGATCTCATGTCCAATGGCCATGTTCTCAAACCGTTTGGCCAATGCATCAGGTATGCATGCTTAAATTGAAGTCGAGCCTTCGAATTAGCCTTCATCCATACCTCATATGCATTAATATTTCGTGGTGCATCAGGGGTTGAGACTTGAGGACAATCCTCAAACATGACAATTTCGAGGTCGTTTACCACAAAAAAATATTTTAATAGATTCTTTCCAAGTTATGTAATTAAACGGTCAAAGTAGAAAAGGCAACTAACGGAAAATCAATCATTGACATTTTGCTGAAAAAAAAGGAAACATATTGATTTACTTTAGATTTTAGCATAACTCTATTAAAATAAATCCAATCATGTTTAGCAAAATCTAAATAAACCTCATATTACATCTAGTTTTGCAATGATGCTTCAGTGATTTAGTACAAAAGCCACCGAAGGATAGTCAATTTCTCCCTTCACTAAATTGAGACACTCTCAACTAATCATTACACCAGAATAACCCTTATTCCTGTAACGATCAGTCATCATTAATTTGGTCAAGAAATCATTAACTTGCTTAAAAAATTTCCGTAAGTGTGACCTTTCATTTTAGATCCTAAATTTTCGCCCCAATTAGTCAACCGAAGGGAAAAAACTAAAATGACCCTATCCATTTCTAAAGTTTGCCTTGATATTAACCAACTGCACAAACCATCCGAAGGGGGACGCTCCTAGGGAAACTTGAGGCCATACAAGAAGGCCTCACGGTGCAAACTAATGAAAGAGACCGCAGGACATGTTGACACACATCCTTCTCCCACTTACTATAAGTACTCTCTCCATGCACCTTGATATAAACCCATGCAAAAATTATCTGAATGGGGACGCTCTCAAGGCGCCACGAGGCCAAGTATGAATCTCACGACATGAATATTAAGGTAGAAACGTGAGTAGAAAATGACATATCATATATATCTTTTCCTCCCACTGAGTATTTTAACAACCTAGGGTTTAACTTTACTTTGGAAAGTTAAACAATTTTGATTAACATTCATTAAACACTTTAATATTAATGAAAAATTGCATGCTTGTAGCAAATCTATCTAATTCACCTTTTCAGGTAGGTTCCCAAGTAGGGGGTGCTCTGTTTCTGTCAGCTTAAATACCCCAGTCTAGCCAAAACCCGCCTTAGACAAAAGATCTCTTATAGATAGATTTGTTACAAATTTAATCTTTTATTGAAATCAATTTAAGCCTATTAAACCGATTTAAAAGATTAATCTAATTTCTAATCTCATTAGAAATTTGTGAGCTTAGGTCTATCTCAATCATATTTTAAAACTATTTTAAAAAATGATTTCACCTAAGTTTGCGTACAACTTTTGGTTATTGATTTTAATTCTAATTTCATTAATTATAACTTTTATAAAGAATGAAACAATTAAAACCATTCACATTGCTAGCTAGACACACATAAGGTATTTATAAATTTTATAAATAAACCCAAGTGTCATGCTTCATGCAATGTTCATTCATTACTAATATATATTTTATATAACAAGTAATGAACTAAGCATACATTCCATGCTAACATACAACCGTATATTATAACATATATAATGCAGATGATGCATGGATATGCTTTAATGCATGCATATATTATAACTCTTATATTATATGATGCATGAGCATGCCTTAAGTAATTTTAATCATGCATACTAATATATTATAACTCTTATAACATAAAAATGATGCATGAAAAATGCATAACCTATGGTGGGTTTTAAAACTATATGACATACATTGTGACATATAATATAAACATGCATCACATGCATATTTAATTAAAGTTGATAGACGAGGTTAATTTGTCTCAAAATCGAAAAAAAAAACTAAACTATTACAAAAGTTGGAGTCAACCAATTCGAATAGGGGAACTGAGTCTTGAACCGCAGGCCTTAAAGCCTTGTCACTTGATCGTGTAATAAATCTTTTGATCATCGAGTAATGCATGCCAAGTGTAAACAATTGTGTAGCAATGATCACGTGGATTAGGACAATGCGATGAGCATGAAAGTCCACGCAATCGTGCAATGCGCTTCGATTAACGCATGCCATGCGATCGTGTAGCTAATGACTATGCGATGAGCATGATAGTCTACACGATCGAGTAGCAAGCGTCGAGTAGCGTATATCATGCGATCGTGTAGCTAGTGACTATGCGATGAGCATGATATCCTACACGACCGTTTAGCATGCATGCCTTGTGTTGTGTATCAAATTCTGCGTGATCGTTTACCTCCGAGCATCTACCCGATCATGTAGCCAACTCAACACAATCAAGTAAACTCTTTACATGATTGCGTAGCATTAGCTATGCGATCATTAAGCAAATACTACACGATCGAGTAGAACAATTCTACACGAACGCATAGCAAAATCTAAAAGATCATCTAGCTTAAGCTACACGATGTGACTATCATTTCGTCTTCTCTATCGAAGTGAACTGTAACTCTTTGCGTCTGAATCTTCTTCACGAATGACTAAAAAACACAAATGAATACATACTCGATTGCAAGAATAATGTCCAAAAATGTAGGGGCCCTTACAATTAACTTTTGTAATGTAAAACGAAAGCATTAAACAAAGACAACTATCCCGAAACATCCATTAATAACATCCACAAACATTTAATACTTAAATGCATTTCAAAAACTTAAAACCCACCAAAAGCTGTAAACGAAAATTCAATAAAGCAAATGAAATTTGGAAATTAGAACACAACCTGGCTCAGATACCAATTGAAGAGAAACTCAACACGAGGAGTTCCTTGAGCGGAAGTAGATCGTTCAAATTCCATTGTGATTGAACGCATACATTTACAATCATACAAGAAGATTATGCAATCAAAGAAAATTACAGCATGCTTTTCAAATAACATAGAAAGGTTGAGAGATTATAACTTTGAAGAATCATTCTTCAAGTTATCCCTCAATCCAACTTGTTCACGAACGCTTCAAACAAATCACGAACACTCCTCTCAAACAAGCAGCAAACAGCAATTCGATCCTCGAACCAATAGGGACACTACCACTTGGATTCCTTAGTATGCTCAGAGTGAGAACCCAGGAGTGGTGGACTCTGACTATTTTGGTTAAGAGGATATTTGTGAGTTTGGAGGNCTTAGTATGCTCAGAGTGAGAACCCAGGAGTGGTGGACTCTGACTATTTTGGTTAAGAGGATATTTGTGAGTTTGGAGGAGGAAGACGATCGAAGAAGAATCACCATCGCATAGCAAACTTCTCGATCGTTTAGGCTATCGCATAGCAAAAGTCTTCCTATCGTGTAGACTATAGTTTTTTTTCTCTATTTATGGCATTTAATAAAATCATATTTATATTAAATTAACAACTATTTGAATCTCCTTCAAATATTTATTCTTCCAAATAATGTATCAAATACATTATATCAATTATATCATATATAATTGAATTAATTTAATTATATCATATATAATTTTATTACTACTCGATTATCTTCAACTTATTTTTAGTCATTTTAACCATTTTCTAGTTCATTTATTTCGAATTCTATTATTGTGAGCAACTTAGCATGTATACTATACTTGTTTAACGTCTAATATATATGTATAATTCATGGTCAATTGTAGGGATTGTTGTCTAAACTATATGAGGGTTGATTTGGATGAAAAATATATTTTTATCTTAGTTTTGGAGTTAAATTAGCATCAAATTCCTCTTTTATGATTTATTGGGGTTTTGTGAAAGTAATTAGGATTTTATTTTGTGTATGTACAGGTAACAAAAAGATATTATTGATTTGCACGTGTAAGAATTTTTTTTTCAATAATAAACCATGACAAACATTTAATAATGGATAGTTATCAATAAAAAGTAAGTAAAAACCGACATTAAAAATGATGTTCAATGTCGGTTGAAAACCGACATTGAAAATAATATTCAATGTCGGTTGAAAACTGACATTAAAAGTAATTGGCATTGGAATATTTGTCACCTATAATGTCGGTTTTAAATCGACATTAAAGACCTTTTATAACACGATCTTCAATGTCGGTTGTCAATTTTCAACTGACATTATACCTTTATAATGTCAGTTTTAAACTAACATTACAGTCTAGTTTTGTAGTAGTGAATCCTTAGCTTCATACACAAACATATAGTTTCTCGTTCTCCTAAGATACTTAAGAATAGTTTTAACCGCTAGCAAGTGATCAAATCCTAGACAAGATTGATACCTGCCACTCCCATTGCATGGTAAATGTCTGGCCTAAACAACATGCCATACATAAGGTCACTTACTGTAGATGCATAGGAAATCTGTTCCATTTCCTCAACTTCTTGAGATGACTTAGTACATTGTTCCTTAAACAAAAGAATTCCATGCCTAAAAGATAATAAACCTTTCTTTAAATTCTGCATTGAGTACCTGACAAGTATTTTGTCAATATACGATGCTTGAGACAATGCTAATGACTTGTTCTTACGATCCCTAATGATTTGGATATCTAGAACAAATTATGCTTCACCCAAATCTTTCATTTGAAACTGAGCAGCTACCATTCCTTAATTTGGGTCAGAAAACCTACATCATTCCCAATGAGTAGAATATCATCTACATACAACACTAAGAAAGTCAATGAACTGTTGATGATTTTCTTGTAAATATAAGGTTCATCAATATTTTGATCAAAGCCATAAGATTTAACCGCAACATCATACCTCATATTCTAAGATCGAGATGCTTGTTTCAATTCATAAATGAATCGATTTAGCTTGAAAATCTTTTGCTCTTGACTTTGTTCAATGAATCCTTCTGGCTAAGACATGTAAATTATCTCATCAGGGTGACCATTCAAAAAGGAAGTCTTGACATCCATTTGCCATATTTCATAATCATAATATGTGGCAAAGGATAAGAGAATCCGAATAGATTTAGCATAGTAATAGGCGAGAAAGTTTCCTCATAATCCACTCTCTCAACCTGGGTATAACCCTTTGCTACTAATCTTGCCTTAAAGGTTTGCTTCCATCTACACCTTTTTTTCTCTTGTAGATCCACTTACAACCGATAGGTTTAACCCCATTAGGTTTATCTACAAGTTGCCAGAAGGAATTGAAGTAAATAGACTCCATTTCTTAATTCATGACTTTAATCCACTCATCCTTGTCCACATCACCCATTGCCTGTTTGTAGGTTAATGGATCTCCAACGTCATCATCTTGTATGACATATGGAGTTTCTGTTAAACTCAAATAGCGAGTAGGTTGGGTTAAAATCCTCTCATTACATCGAGGCTTCCTCAATTCTTGAGTAGGATGTGCTTGACTAGATGGAGTAATATCAACTACCCTTGTTAAAGTAGCTCTTTCTTCAACAACTCTTGGTTTCAGTAGTTTCTTTGGCAAGTTCATTTAATATGATTTTACTTCTTGGTCTATGTTCTCTAATGTGGTCTTCCTCTAAGATGTCGCATTTTTTGATACAAACACTTTATTCTTTGGAGTAGCCTACAAAGAGGCATAATTTTGAACGTGGTTCCAATTTCTTCGGGTTTGCCACAAGCATATGTGTTGGACACCCCCAAATCTTGAGATCTCGTAAACTACTTTACGATCTCTCCATAATTCAAAATGCATTTCAAAAATACTCTTTGACAGAACTTGGTTCAAAATATACTTTGCAGTCTCCACTGCATAACCCCATAATGAGATAGGTAGAGAAGTATAACTCATCATGGAACGAACCATGTTCAACAGGATTTTATTTCTCCTTTATGATACACCATTTTGTTAAGGTCTACCAGATGTTGAGAGTTGAGATATGATTCCATGTTCTATCATATAGTTCTAGAATCCTATATCTATGTACTCTCCATCTCGATCTGTCGAAGTGTTTTCATCTTTTTGCCCAATAAATTCTCAACTTTTTCCTTATACTCCTTGAACTTTTCAAGTGTATCAGACTTAAGTTGTATCAGGTAAACATACCCATACCTAAAATAATCATATATACCTTCTTTTTCCTTCTTACTTTCGACCAAGTACTTTGGTCAGTTACATTTTCATTGCAACCAGTTCAGTGCCCATTCTAGTTGCAATGAAAACAAGTTTTTTTTGCAGCCTTGATCTTTTTGCCCTTGTGGGCAGCAGCATATGAGATAGCTTTGTTATTCCCCTTACCACCTTTCTTCTTCTGAAGAAAGTGCAGAGTTAGTCCCAAAGGTAGAACCCTTATGGAAATCTTTTGAGGAATTGACAATATTTGCCTTCCTTTGTTGTCCTTTGACTTTCATCTAGGACTTGTAAGTTTGCAACTAGTTAAGAAAGGTGATAAGATTATATTTCATCTTGTTCATGACAAAATTGCTGCGGAACTAAAGATAACTCTTCTGAAGAGTTTCCAGAATAAAGTTTACCTGGTTGGACTCGTCTATGACAGCCTTGTTCATCTCAGTGATATTGAAGTGAACCATCATGTTAAGGACATGTTCCCTAATAGACGATCCCTTGTTCATTCGGGAGTTGAAGATGAACTTCAGAGCATCATGCTTGAGATGTGTGGCCAGTTGGTCAAACATCTCATGCAATGATTCCATGATCTCACATGTAATGATCATGGGCTTATGCTTTTTAGCCAAGACTTCAGTCAAGCTTGCCAAAATATAGACCTTTGCCTTATCGTTGACCTTAGTGTTGGAGTTTGTGCCCTAAAGTCTCGTGTCTAGTAGTTTGTAAACAACCTTGTACGAACACTTATGATGTATAATATAAATGATATTTACTTCACTACTTGACTTTACACATTTAGATTTTACCACAAACCAATAAACATAAAATCCCTGGTTATCTGTATGTGTTCAAGCATGTATGTGGTGACATACAAGTGGATCATGTTTTGAGTGATAACCAAAATGGTCTGTAGTATATGGATATAGGAGAGAAACCTTATCCTGGTAACGCTACGGATGCGGCCTGCTTTGTGAAAAGGTCACAAGTGTTATGATTTGTCACAGATGGTTTGATCCTGATCATTCGTATAGGGGACATGCGAGCGGGGGCGTCCTATACAAAGAGTTTGTATAAGACCTGACCACAAGGTGTTAACGTCTCGATTTTCATGGGTGCGAGTGGTCAGAACACCGACTCAAACCTAATATTTTGGGGATTCGTCTGATTTAGGAGCTGGGAACTCAGGTACACAAGATGGAATTCACTCCTTCCCCGAGGCAGGGGTAAGTAGATAGATAGCTCCCTTAAAAGGCTGATTCTAGGGCTTGAACGATGTAGCGCCACACACCTTCTCATGACCCGAGAGGTGTTAACACATAGTAGGACTATGTTGTTTTGTTCATTAAAGAGATTAGTAGTACTTAAGGAGGAAGATGTAATTACAGGGGCAAAACGATAAATTGGCCTACTGTAATTACGAGCATCTGTGAAGGGTTATCATACTGATGATTGGTTATATTCAATGGACATAGAAATATATCTATGGCAAGAAGAGTTCAACTATCAGTCTTTAGTGGAATGCCTGACAGTTAAGGATGGTGGATATCGTGACTAAAGAGTTTAGTCAGCTATTCACGTACCATTGGAACCTTGAGCTATAGGTCCATAAGATCCCCTTGGTAGCTTGGATACAAGTTGAGAGTCAGTATTGTAGGATCTAAAGGAAACAATAGTGGGGGGGAATAGGGTTGACTACCAATTTTTAAAAAATAATTTTATCTTCAAACAATGCTCAATAAAGTTAACCCACTAATTTGATTAAAGAAAATTTATGCAAGATAAAACTTAAATCATGCAAGCTATGATAACTTCAAATTTAAAGACAATATCAAGGATAAATTTAAATAACACACTAGAAATTAAATCATGCAATTACGAAAGATTAAAAAAATAACTAAGACAAGAAGCAAAAAATTGAAAACAAGAAATAAAAAGAAAGAGAGGAAGAGAAAACACTGGAATAATAGTGGTTCGGCAAATTGCCTACTCCACTCTCCAAGACTCCTTCTTGAGTATTTCACTAAGTGATCCTCTTGCAGGTGAGGACCAAACCGACACACGACCCTCTTTTTTCCTAGGCAAAAAAAAAATCCAAGATCCATTTTACTGGTTTAGGATAAACCCAATTTCTTTTCTCACAACCCAAGTGTACCCACACCTTAATACAATTCCAAAAATTGAAAGAACCTCATAATATTATCTCTTTAAGGCTAAATACACAAGTTGAGCACAAAAAAAAACCTCACAAAAATAAGTCTAGGCCAATTTAGGAGCAAGGAGGACAAGAATTTGAGAGTAGAGATGATTGAGAGCTTAAGACTTGATAGCTTTTGGTGTGTCAATGGAGAGTAAAATCAAGTTGAATTTATAGGAGAGGGGGATAAATTTTGGCCATTGGATATGATTGCAAATGAAGGGTGGAGATTGAATAAAAATAGAAAAGGAAAGGATTTGAAAAGGAATTTTGAAAGATTGGAATTATTGAGATTTGGAGAATAAAAAGGATTTGAAAAGGAATTTTGAAAGATTGGAATTATTGAGATTTGGAGAATAAAAAGAATTTGAAGGATGAAAATTTAGGAAGGAAACTGGGTACCACCACTTATCATTATCTCATTCGTTCACAGTCACCACGTCACTGCCACATTATGTGCCACGTCATCGCCACGTCAGCAAAAAGTGACCGATTGGAGCGCCACATCATCCGCCACGTCAGCTGTCACATCATAAATATTGACCTTTGTGTGCGACATCAGCCGCCACGTCGGATGCCACGCCAGCAAGGTGCCACGTGTCACTGCCACGTTGGATTTCCTCTCCAGTCTTCTTTTACTTATAACTTTCTTGTTTGTACTCCGATTTGAGCGATTCAAATTCCGTTGGAATCGTCTTTTCGAGCTCTACAAGAAGTGACTCTGAAACAATGAAGATATTAGTACAAAAAATCTGAGTTTGTTATCATCAAAATACTTGGTTTGATTGAAGCCCTAAAGCTAATAAGTATTTGGATCAATTTGAAATGTTCAAATTGACAAGAGGGAGTTCGATTATATATGATATAATTGAACAAGTTAATTAAATATGATATAATTAACTTTATATATGAGATACATTAATTTGGAGGAAATTGGATATAAATATGATTTATATCTAATAGAGGAAAAATATTATAATTAATATTTGATATTAATTTATAAGTTATGAATGTGATAAGATCACATTCATTGGACGATTATAAAGGAAATGGGAAGGCACCTTTTCATTTAAAATAATGGATGAGTGCATTATAAATAGCAAACGGTGTGTTGATCTCGGTGTGTGCGGATATTGGTAAAAAGATAGTGTCATCGTTTAGAAAAATAATGCCTATATGATAGTCATTGCACGACCGCTTACATATACGATATTGCTAAGCGATCGCATACCGTTTACACCGTTGCATATTATTATCTAAACGATCGTTTACCTTTTTCTTAAGCGATCGTTTAGCTCTCGGTATTTACTAAACGATCGATCGTTTGGACGATCGCCCACCCTTTTTTTTACACAATCATTTAGACAATCGTTTACCTTTTCCTTCACGATCGTATAGACGATCGCTTACTTTTACTACACGATCGTATACTTTACCTAAACGATCAAGCATATTTTCTGTGCGATAAACGATCGCATCTCCCACTTGCTTGATCGTTGTGTACGATCGCTCTTCCTCCTTCCCTCTACCAAATCCGAACAAAGCCCACATTTTAGATTCTCAATCCAAGAATACTGAGGGCTCTGAGTGGTGTTGTCTTTTCTGCTTCCTTCTGTTCGAGGGGTGACTGTTCGAGGCAGTCGGTTGGGCTTCAGACTCGCTGTGAAGAAGAAATCTTTGTCTAGTATGATTTCTTGATCTCTTTAGCATTATGAATGTATGTTTGAATATATATATATGGTAATTCTGTCACAATGAATTGGAAAGATTCGCTTCTGCTCGTAGGTACTCTCGAATAAGAGTTCATTCAGCTAATTCAATCAAGACTCTAATTGTAGCTATTTTCATAACATGAAAATACGTGTCAAAGTAGTCAATACCTTGTTTTCGTGTATACCCTACTACTACCAATCTAGCCTTGTATTTTTCAAATGAACCATCTGGCCTTGTTTTCCTTTTGAAGATCCACTTACACTTAATATGTTTACTTCCTTTCGGAATCTACTAAGTTCCAAGTTTGATTCATGATTAGAGAATTCTGTTTACTCTTAATGGCTTCCTTCCATAAGCTAGAGTCTACAGAACTTAAGGCTTCTTGGTAAATTATAAAATCCTCATCTATTAGATACATATATTCAAACTGACAATCAATATCATTTGGCCTCTCAAGTAAAAAAGTAGTTAAAAATTCAGGACCAAGATTTTTCTCAATTCTCCATCTCTTACTTATTTTAAGTTTTATATCATACATTCTATTTGTAGTACTGACATCTATAGTTTTGGACATACTGTTAGAAGCTATATTATTTCTTGTTTCATGCATACTATTAGACGAGAAGACATGGAGCTAAATACATTCCCCTTTTTCAATGGAAAAACATGCTAAAAATTTTTTGCATCTCTATATTCATATACGAATCTATCATTCAAGCACATAAATCTGTATGCAGCACTATCTTGAGCATAACCAATAAACACACAATCAAAAGTTTTAGATTCTATTGTAGGTTTCTTGAGTGTAGTATATGGTACCTTAGCCAAACATCCCTACACCTTCAGGTAAAAGAGATTGAGTGCATAGCCTTTCAAGAGTTCGTAAGGTGTCTTATTCAATTTCTTGTGAGATACTCTGTTAAGAATAAAATAGGCAGAAAGCACAACTTTCCCCTATGTGTATCAAGCAATTCATAACTTAACAACATAGCATTCATAATCTTTTTAAGAGTTCTATTTTTACGTTATGTTATACCATTTTGTTGTGGTGAATACAGTGCATTAAATTCATGCATAATGTCATTTGATTCACAAAATTCTTTAAGTGTATTATCACTGTATTCACTACCTTTATCTGACCTTAACCTTTTAATCTTCTTATCTATTTATTTTCTACTTCTGCTTTATATTTCAAGAACATACTATTAGTTTCAACTTTTGTCTTTAAAAGATAGATTTTAGTATATCTAGAAAAAGCATCAACAAAAGAAATGTAGTAATCTTTTTCGCCTCTACTTGTGGTGTTTTTTAAATCAGATAAATCAAAGTGAATTAATTATAGTAATTCTGTACTTCTAGATGTGATAGGTTTAAAAGTTTTCTTGATCAATTTTGTTTCTACACAAACAAGACATTTACTAGTTTCATGTGTTTCAGATATATTAATTAATTTCAAATCCTTAAGCTTCTTAATCGATACAATATTCACATGACCTACTTTACCATGCTACATATCAAAAGAACTAACTATGTAAGCAGAATTAGAGGTACTTGCATTCATCAAATTTGCAATAGGGACAATATTCAATATAAAAAGACCATCAGTATCTTACCAAAAAAGTCTCCATTTTTGGTGAGAAGACGACCTTACTAGCTTTTAAGAAAACCTTAAGCCCAACCCTATTCAATAGACTCCCAGATACCAAGTTAGCATTAATTGAATTCAAATTTACAGAAATTAGCTTATCTTTTAGCCTATTGGCTTCTTCCATACGCATGTGACTGATCAACTCTTGGAGCGTCAGATACTTCTTTTTGTGTGTTTCAGATGATTTCTATAGTCGCTCCAAGATGGGAAAATTTTTCTCAAGCAATACATTTTCTTGGAAAACCTCACACATTTCATGCCTTCGGTTAGAATGTTGGCCACCAAATTTTCATATTCATGGATTTGCTCTACTACCAGTTTCTCATCCGTCATCTAAAATTATAGCCATTTATCGACGACATACTTCTTGAGGGCAACATCATCTTCTCCATATCGATAGTCCAACATACCCTAAATTACCTTTGCTAACTTTTGGGATCATGAACAAATCGAACATTGAATCTATCATATAATTCAGCAAATGGCCACATACTATTTTTTTTTTCTTTCTCGTACTTATCAGAATCAATCATGGAAGACTGCTTTGATTAATCAAAAACATCAAGGCGTTGTTTGGAGGATTCTAGATCAAAGAAGTGGTCACCTTCTCGATAAAGACAAACGCTTCTATGGCGAGGATATAATCAACCTCTAGATACCCGAAGAAGATTAATAATTTCTGAGACCAATTGTGATAGTTCGCTCCATCTAGTGGTTCGAGATTGGACAAATTGGGGAGAACCTTACCGCTCTTGATCAACATCTAGCTATTTGCTTTTAGATTGTTAAACCAATGAACAGACGTCACAAAGGGTTGTTGCATCATGGAGAAACCACTGTCCTGAAAGCAATTATGACGTGACCTCGGTGCTAATCGCTATAATAGTTGCTCCACAAGGTTAACGCAGCCTCCAAATTCATGTGTATACTTACCATAAAATGGACTAGAATCAGAAGAGAAGGTTGCTCAGTATAGAAGAAAAATTAGAGAAAATCAGAAGAGAAAGTAAGAACTTTTAGGTGTGTGTGTCCCCTCTCTCAGGTTTGATCTCTGTTAAATAATAGAGGGGAAGAGGAATCAAGGGGCAAATGAACAGACAGATGAACATTGATACAACATTCATAAACGAGAATGATTAACAAAACGTTCATAAACATGAAAAAAATGAATGATCGTTAATAATTATAATAATCGGGTTTTTTAAAACAAATAATAAAATAAATAAGTAATAAAAATTTATTATTTTTTTTTTTTTGCGCAAGCACAGTTACCTAAATCCATCCAACCAAATGGACGGCGACAGCGCGCACAGTGAAAGGGCTATACTTCCACCACCAACACACCTTGGATTCTCATCTTGAATGCCTTGATATTTATACCCTCTAGGCTATGCTAAATTTTTCTATGTGAAACAAAGCTCTCCCGCTCTCCTTAACTTTTTCTATGAGCCTAAGCCCAAAAGTCATTTCCAACATTATAAACTAATGAAAATAAACACATTATTCTTACAAACCATATAATAAACTTTTATATTATAGTATGATGCATAGACATGTTAATCATGCATTCAATCATATAATATAACATTTATATTTAATATGATGCATGTGCATGCTTAGGATATATCATGCAACTATATAAAAATTATAATAAATATGATGCATGATATAAAATGTTTATCCTATGGTGGAATTTTAAACTATATGGCATACATTATGCTATATAATAAAAATAATCATATATCACATGTAAAAATTAATTAAACAGAAAATTGGGCCGAAATTGACACTACTAAGAATTAATTAAATTAATATAACATTTATATCAAACAATTAAATTACATAAAATAAAGAAAAACGGGTAAAAAGAAAACTGTTATACTCACGTCCACCTTGAACCCATGACCTCCAAAAGGCTGGGCGCGCGTGAACGCTTCAAAGCACAACGATGTTGTTGGGGAGAGCCTCTGCTCTCTTGCTTTTGTTTGGAGCGCAATGACGCTCGATGAAAATTTATGCAGCGCCTCTTCGCTCTATGATGAGTGTTATGGAACTCTACACGATTTTTCCTGAGCATTGCAGTGCTGCGACCAGCACTGCTACGCTCGGGGCCAAAATGCTACTGATTTGCTTCATTTTTAGCTGAATTTACTCTGAATTGAAGTCTCCTTCATGGAAAACTCTTCACCACAAACGACATGGACTTACACACTCGATAGCAAGAATTTAAACACCCAAAACAACAGGCCCTTATATCTTTAAATGAATTAAAGCAATAAAACTAAGTGCCAATTTTCGAAAACATCCAACTTGCAAACTACATCCACAATGCTGTTAAAAAATCCCACCATTTCTCCGATTTTAAATTCCAAATAAAAATTCTGAGACACATAGCTTTGATATCAATTGAAGGAATCGAATTCCTGATGTGAAAGAAAATGATCAATTTTGTGTCAATGAACTTAATTTTGGAATAACTTAAAACACAGAGGAGACTAGTACAGAGGATAAACAGTAAATTAAGAATGCTTTCTTAATTCATAGATAGGAAAAGGAAAGAGATACAACATACCCTTGAAGAAACTCAATCTTCACATATTCCTCTCCGATGGTCACGATCTCTTCTCTTCCTCTTGAACTCTTCAACCATGAACATAGCAAGTACGAAGATAGTAAAGTCTCCAAAGATGAACAACACCACAAGAGACTTCCTCACTATTCTCAAGGTTAGAATCAAAGCAGAGGTGTGGGCTTGCCTTCTTAATTTTGGTGAGGGAATTGGAGTTCTTGAGAGAGATTTTACAAAGAGATAGAATGAATTGTAGAGACATACCAAAAATTGTGTTTCACGTAATCAACTCCTTACAACTCCTTTACCATTTTTTTTTTTGTATGTGAGAGATGAGGGGAGCTTCACAATGTGAAATAACTCCCAAGGGAGTTATTTACAATTTAGTTATATTACATTAATATAATTAAATAAAACTATATATTATATCATATATAATATATAACCCTATAGTTTATATTATATCACATATAATACAACTAATTTTATTCTCTCATATAACCTATAGTTTTAATATGAACTATCTTCAAATTAATTTTAACATATAGTTTTTATATGAATCTTATTTATATTAGGGGTCAGCATGACAAACCAAAAAATCGATCTGATCGACCCAAACTGGCCGAAATCAAGTCGGACGGGCGATAATTCGTGAAGTTCGATCAGAGTTGGCATTATTTGAAGCGACTTCCACGTTGGTCGTCAAAGATGGTCGGTCAAGTCTCGACCGACCCGTTCCGTATTTGTTACTTTTTTTTTAAATCACGTCACGTCACACGTGCCTTGCCTAGGGTTTCTATCCAAAAATGAAGCCACAGCCGTCAATTGAAGTTCCACTATCGTTTTTTTTTTTCCATTTCTACTTCCAGTTTGTTTCTATCATACTAGAAATTTGCTATTTATAACGATAATGATTTATAAATAAATATAACTTTTACCTAATAGCACTAACTACTTAGTACTAACAACTAACTAGCAAAATGTAAATAATTAAATATAGCATTTTTTCTAAGTTTAACTTAGATTATTGAAAATTTATAAAACTCACTTAGACCATCTGAGTATTTAAAAAAAAATCCAAAACTGACCAAATCGATTGACCGACCGACTAGTCGGCCGGTCATGTTTTTTGCTCAGACGACGATTAGACTGGTTTGGCAAGGTTCAGAACCAATTATGCTTGATTCGACGTCGGTCTGGTCGGAAAACCGACCCCGACCGACCGATGATCACCCCTAATTCATATAATGAATATTTAAATCATATTCAAATATTTATCTCTCTCATTAGACTTTATATTATAGTGTATCCAAATACATTATATTAATTGTATCTCATACAATGTATTCCCTCTAATTAATTTGAATAATTCAAATTAAACCAAAATAATTTATTCTCATAAAACCCTTATTGAACTAGTAATAGGACCTTATGAACCTACAAATTAGAAGCTCAAATGCTATAAGATTAATTAATTAAACTCTTTAATTAAATTAATCAACATTCATTTACTGCCGATCACTCGATGATTGCACTCTTCACACTATAAATATATTATTGTGTCCATTGGATATAACCAATCAACAGTAAGTTGACCCTTCACAAATTGCTCGTAACTACAACTAGGTCAAAATTATCGTTTTACCTCTATAGTTACATCTAAGTCCTTAAGTACTACTGATCCCTCTAATGAACAATTACTCATAGTCCAACTATAACTAGACTATTCTCTAGCCAATGAGAGGGTGAGACGCCTCATTGTTCAAGACCCGAAATCAACATTTAAGGGAGCAATTTATCTACTTACCCTATGCAACGAGAAAATGTGAATTCCTTCTTGTGTAATTGTATTCTTAGCTCCCCACTCGAATGAATTCCCAAAATGATAGGCTTATTGAGTCAATGAATTTAATCACTCTCACTCATATAGATTAAAGGACTACCCTCTTAGGTAGAGGATCACAACTCACTCAGGGTTAAGGTTAAGTCACATATGGTCATCCTAGTGAAATGTAAGTCTCTTCAAGTAATGACGTTATAAAGAGAGAGACAAATAATTTCTATTGGGGTTGATGCCCTAAATCTCATGAGTCTTGTAGTTTGTAATTGTAATGTACAAACAATTTATTTATTTAATAAATAAGTATTATTTTATTTGAAATTTAGTAGCATTAACCCACAAAACCAATAAACTAAGATCCAAGGTCGTCTTCTGTAACTTAAACATATATGTGGAGACATACAGGTGGATCATGTTTAAGAGATAACCTAAACGGTCTTTAGTAGATGGATAAGACTGGGTACCTTATCCTGGTGATACTACGAATACGACCTGCTTTATAGATATTATAATTATTGTAAAGTGTTATAAATGTTATGATCCGGATCATTCATGTGGAGACATGTGAGTGGGGGTGTTCTATATAAAGAATTTGTATAAGACCAGACCAAAAAAGACTAGTCTCGTTATATAATACCATGGATAGAAAAGATTTACATTTCGTCAAGATAACCATAGGTGACTTGACCTGAATCCTTAGTGGGTTGTGAACTCCTGCCTATGAATGCGGCCCTTTGATGTGCATGGGTGAGATTGGCCAGTGCCGCCGACTCAATATGTCTACCATTTTGGGGATTCATATGATTGGAGAGCTGGGCGTATTTATACAAGAAGGAATTTACTCCTTATCTATAGTTAAAGAAAGTAGAGAAAATGTTTCCTTAAGAGCTGATTTCAGGGCTAAAGCAATGTGATGCCACACTCTCTCCTGGCCCAAGAAGGATTTAGTCATAGTTGGACCATGACTTATTGTTCATTAGAGGGATCAGTGGTATTAAGAAGTCAAATGTAACTACAGGGGTAAAATGGTAATTTTAGCCCAACTGTACTTATGAGAAATAATATCGTTGATTGGTTATATCCAATGGACAAAGAAATATATCTATAGTGCGAAGAGTGCGGCTGTTGGTCTTTAGTGAAGTGATCGGCAGTTAATGAAAGTTGGATAATTTAATTAAAGAGTTTAATTAATTAACTAAGTACCCTTGGAGCTTCAATCTATAGGTCCATAAAATCCCTTGGTAGCTCAACTGAGATTATTGAGAATCAAATTAATTTTGGATTAATTTGAATGGTTCAAATTAATTGAGGAAATTAATTATATATGATATTAATATAAATCAATTATATGTGATATAATTAATATAATGTATTTGATACATTAATATAAAGTTTTATTTGAGAGGGAATAAATATTTGAATATGATTCAAATATTAATTATATGAATTTGATTTATATAAATACTATAGATTAAATTTAATATGAATTTGATTTATAAATACTAAAGGATAAGTGAGAGAATATTAAAATATAGGTTATACTATATGTGATATAATATAAACTATAGGTTATATGTTATATTAGATATAACATATGGTTTAATATATAGTATATATAATAAGGTTGTTATTATATATATTTTTATATATTAATTTTTTTAGAAAATTTAAAATTAGTGTTAAATTTAAAAACGGATAACTCCTCCCCTTATTTCTCTCCAGTACATGGAAGTGGGAGGTTGGTGATTTGGTTTTTTCATCTTCTCCCTTCCATCCAACACAAAAGAAAATATACAATGCTCTCTCCCAAGAGTTTCGATCTGCATAAAAATCTTCCCTCTCCCTTTACAAAAATTATCACAAAGCCTACAACTCCTGTGGTTTCTCACCCCAAAGAAGAATACAAAGGTTTTCGCTTGGTAATATTCATTTTGGGTGTTCGTTGTGTTCGTACAATTTGTAGTAAAGGATATGTGAAGATTTTTGTAAATTCAAGGGTAAGTTTTTTTTAAAAAAAAAAAACTTATTTTCCTCTCTCTTTTTATTAAATTATGATGTGTTTTTTAATGCCTAATTAGTTTCCATCCTCTGAGTTTTTTATAATTCTGTAAAATAATGAAAATGGAATTCCATCAGGCTTTTGTATGATTTTCACACACCTACAATTGTGAGAGGTCTTATACAAACTCTTTGTATAGGATACCTTTGCTCACATGAATAATAAAATCTTTTGTAACACTTTACAACAACTGGAATAATTACAAAATGGGTCATATCCGTAGTACCATTAGGATAAGTTACCAAACCTTATCCATCTACGACAGACCTTTTAAGTTATTACTCGAACATGATTCACTTGTATGTCATCACATACATGTTTGAGTTACACTAAGTAACCTGAGATCTTAGTTTATTGGTTTTGGGTTAATGCAACTAAACGTCAAACAAAATAACACTTTATTTTATTAAATAAATAACTCGCTCGTACAAATAATTTACAAACTACGAAACCACGAGATTTAGGGAATCAACTTCTACAATATTCATATCTAGATCCACTATGGAAGTTGAGTTTATTGCCTTAGATTTAACAAGTAAGAAGGCAGAATGGTTATGTCTAATTGTTGATATTCCTATTTTCTTAACGGCTAATCCTATTGTGCCTTTTCACTGTGATAGTCAAGCTACTTTAGCTAGAGCTAGTAATAAAATATATAATGGAAAAAGTAGGTATATCAAAATTAGACATAATTATATTAGGCAATTATTATCTCATAGTGTGACCTCTCTTGATTTTGTCAGATCTAAAGAGAACCTACCAGATCTGTTCACAAAAGGCTTAGTGCGCAAGTAAATTTCTGAATCATCAAGGGGAATGGGACTAAAGTCCATAATATAGTCACCAACATGGACACTCAACCTCAAAGATTGGAGATCCCATGAAAGAGGTTCAATGGGTAACAACGAAATTGAACGGTGACTATGAGAGCACTAGTGAATAGAATAATTTTTGTCTCATTCATAAGGTGGTAGTGCTCATAATGTGACGATTAGGAAGAGTTAAACTCTAAATGAAACAAAGGCATGTATTATGCTAGGGTGTTGTCACAAACAACCTCATATTTAAACCTAGAAGGTACGAAATGCTGACATCTTATTGTTTCTTTAAAGGAAGAATTTGATATATTTTGAAAATCATAAATTATGTAGAGATTGTTGGATAATTTAATTGATTTTTCTATTTTATTTTATTTTTATCTTAATTATTTTATTTTATTTTATTTTAAAACAATGAGAAAATATCTATTTTTACTCTCCAATTTTATACATAATTTAAGGATACATGGAGGAAGTTAGGGGGAAATTGTCATAAATAACACCTTTAATTTTTCACCTTACAAAACTAGTACCTTTTTGAAAACTCGTTCAAATAACTTTTCTCAGTCCATCTCGGGTGAGATCGACCACCTAGATTTAGTTAAAAAAAAAAATTAGCGTTTTCTAAGTTATCAATTGTTTTGGCTCTTTTGGGCCTTTCTCTGTACATCTTGTAGAGATTACATTGAGACTAGTATTTTTCCGAAATATTATATATCTTCTAAATCTTATACCAAATCTTATATATTTTAAAATTTTCTCCAAATTCGATTATATTTACCAAATATTATATCAAAATATTATGTAAGTTTTTTAAATCTTTAGCCAAATTTCTAATTTACCAATCAATTTACCAATTATCCAAATGAATTTTTTGGATGGATCTCAGGTGATTGGTTTTGATTTTTAAATTTTTCGGAAAGATTACATTTTTCAAAAAATGTAAAATATAGAAAATATATAAAATCTCAGTATGAATCTCAAGAAGATTAACACCAAGATCGGTAAATTCTCAGGCAGATTAATACCGAGATTGTATATATTTTTCATATCTTATCTTTTTTTGCAAAAATTAATCTTTTCCAAAATCTAAAAATCAAAATGCAATCATCCATCTGAAAAAATCTAATTGGTAAATTCATTTATAAACTTAGAAATTCATATAATCATAGGAACATAAATTAGCCTAAATTTACATAAGAATTTAATATAATATTCGATAAAGATAACTGAATTTGGAGAAAACTTGAAAATATATAAGATTTGGTATAAGATTTAGATAGATTGTCTAATATTTGAAAAAATTACTAAAATCTTGGCATTTAATGTCTGTAAAAGGCCAAAACGGCCAAAACAATTCAAATAAAAAAAGAAAAATTTTAAACTAAATCCCGATGGTCGACTTGAGAACCACCTAGAAAAACTAGTTTAACGACTTTTTAAAAAGCGTGTTAGTTTTGAAAGATGGAAAGTTGAGGGTGCTATTTCTGACAATTTCCCAAGTTAGGACCTTTTAATCGTCTTCTTTCTTCCATAAAATAGTTACAGTTTTACAGATACAAAAAAAACTCTCTAATTTTCCAATATACGATTTCAAAAGTTTTGTGAGTTAGAAGTCTAAAGAAATTCATCTTTAACTGCACATAAGCATTTTTGAAAGGGATTGTATCGTGGGAGTGGAGTGTCTAATTATTTAGCACTAGTGAGTGTTGAATTATTAGTAGTGAGGGTACTTCTTCTCTATGGATAACGTCAATGCGTCTCAACCCAATTTCACCTTTCTCAAAGCCTTAATTTTTTTTTATTAAATATTTTGATTGTTTATTGTTTGGCTTTAGAATTTCAATTAATTTGATTCCCTGGTTGATTATATAGTTTTCTAACAAGGAAATGTTTTCTTTAATGCGTAGAGGATCAATAACAGTGTCGAAATCGAAAATCTGGTCAAAACCCTTCTTTTCAAATTTTTTAGAAGGTTCGATAAAGAATGGGTTGTGAGGAATGGTCCTTGGCTATTTGACAAAAATCTGCTAAACCCACAATTGACTTTAACCCATCTGTTCCAAGCTTAAAAAAAGGTAGCTTTCTGGATTCGATTGAGTGATGTTCCGCTGGGATTTCATAATAAGAAATGGCTAAAAGAATTGGGAATGTAATCGAAAAGTTTATGGATGTTGACAGCGATCAAGAAGACTTAATTTGTTGGGGGGAGTCCATGCAATAAGGATCCTTTTTGATATTTTCAAACCATTACGTCGAGGGAAAAAAGTTCAATGCTCGGCACAAGAAGAAGAAAAATGGGTGCCCATCAAATACAAACGATTACCAGAATTATACTTCTTTTGTGGTTGTATTGGGCACATGGCCAAAGACTGCAAATTACAGGAAAGAAATCAAGAAGGAAGGTGAGCAGGCAACTTCCAATATGAACTGGTCTGAGATATCCTGGCTTAACAAAAAATGCCAAGAACCCACATGCTGTCTCAAAAAACCCATCAAATATCGATTCTCCTAGGCCCACTCTTGACTTTTCTACAAGACTTTCTCCAGACAAAGTTCTGTAACATGTTTAAACCAATAAGTTGGAAGGAAAAATCAATGGAGAAGTGTGGAAAAGAATATGGAGTTTGAACATCCCTTCTAAAATCAAACATTTTATATGGAGAGCTTTAAAAACACCCTTCCCACAAAGCTCACTTTGAATAGAAGAGGGATGAATGTTGAACCCTTTTCTCCAGTTTACAGAACACATACTGAAAGCGTTGATCATATTATGTTCACATGCACAGAGCTAAAGCTATCTAGCCTTCCATTAATAAGTGCAGCATCATCAGTGAGAATTTCAATGACAGTTTTATCGATAGATGAGTTGCCTTAGATGCATCATGTTCTACAAAATTTCTGGAAATTTTTGCAATTACATGTTGGGCCTTATGGACTGATCGCAATAGTACAAATAAAGGAAAAGACTGTATTCCTCCCAATACTAGAAGCAATTGGATTATAAGATACTTTGAAAATTTTGGGAATGCTAATAAACACAGACCTTTATTGAAGAATGGCTTATTAGGGAGAAGAATAAAGAAACCATGTCAGCAACAACAAAGCCACATAGGCATTAAAATTGGATACAGTCGGCAGCTGAATGGATTGAGAAATTACCTAACAGAATTGGTTAGAAAATTATTCTAATTGGGTGAGAACCACCTCTTCCTTTGTGCCACTTGTAAATCTCAAATATTCCTTATTCTTTATTATTTTACCATCATTATTCTAGGGCTCTCTCTTGTATAAATCAAGTTGTTGCTGATTGAATAAAATCATCAATTCCCAGAGCATTTCCTTTTCTCTTCGTTTTCTTCTTACTCTATTTTCATTAATTTGGTATCAGAGCATTAATGGCCGACGCCAATTTCAGTAGCAGCTCTCCCTTGAACCCTAGTAGCACCATTTTGAGTAGCCTTCCTTTAAACAAGCTCCTGAACTAGATTACTTCTATAAAATTGGATTGGAGCAACTTTTTACTGTGGAAAAATCTTGCCCGACCTATTTTGAGGAGCTATAGGCATAAAGGTCACCTGACCGGCCAAAAGACATGTCCCACGATGTATCTCTGTAACATCCCCATTTTTTAGGAAAATTTAAGTTAATTATGTCAAATTGTTGAGTTTTAGTTTCCTAATTTTTGAAATTTGGAAACAAATTGTTACAGTTGAAGAAGTTGTATTGGTTAATGTGGATTCTTTGAGTATGAGTTTTAAATTAATTGGAAGGGACAATTGAATTGTTTGTATAAGAAATTTTGAGTTTTTGTGAAATTTGAAAGGGAAAAGAGGAAATTGTAGTTTTAATATTTTATCCTCTTTAATTTTGGAACTTGGATCCAAAATTTAAGTAAAAAATTAGGAAAAGATAATTAGTTTATTTGGAAGTAATTAAATCAGGTACTTAAAAAGATTTGTAAATTTTGATTCAAGTTAATTTGGAAAGATAGAATTTAATTTTGGGATTTAGAATTTTTGGAAAGAAGTGATTTAAAGTTGGTGAATTTATTTTTAGGTTTATTTAATTAACCGGAGTAGAGGTGAAAGATTTGAGTTTGATATGATATATTTATTGAGGAAATGAAATATATATATATATATATTATTTGTGTATTTGTGTGGTGGAAAATTAAAAAGAAAAGAAATATGGAATTTTCAAACCCCCACTTTCTCATTTTCTCTCTAGTTTAGACGAACTTTGGCTACCGCACTGCCGACGTCCACATCCTTTCCTCCATCAAGTTCCAACCGCACTGCTCCGACCTTCACGTCACCGGATCTGCTCGCCGTTGGTCCTCCTCTCTTCTTGTCGTCCTCTGTCAAACGCCATCGTGATGTTCGTAGTTTTAGAATAAGATCTAAATGATTTTCATGGTTTTGTTGAGGATCTTGAATGCCCAATAAATAACATGTTTAATTATCATTTCAATCGTGATTTTGAAGGTTGAATTTGAAAGTTTGAAGGAGTTTAAAAGGTTGTTAACGTGCTGTCAAGCAGAGTTAAGGTGATTTCGGCAAGAATTTTGGTAAGATTTGGATCTTTGTGACTTGTTCAGTTCGAATGTAATTTATACGAATTAAGTTATTAAGTTTTGTTGTTGATTTTGGCGTGATTAAACACTTAGGTGTGAACCTAAAGGTTAAATTTTATTTTGGTTTATGTACTAGGTTTTAATTCAAAGATTGTGGAGATTAGAAGGGGTTAATTACTCAAATATTTGGCTCGATTAAGGATTCAAGAATTTCACAAAGATTCAATTACTTTTTGGTTCAACCTAATATCAAACTAAGTAATCTTACTACCGAAATTGCCCATGGGCCAGACACTAGATATATGCCAGCATGATAGATGAATATTATGACAGAACGATAATATGATAGATGGATAGTATAGTATGACAGATATATGTTCTTGTATGAGAATCTAAAAGATTTATTTGTGCATGTAGAAACTTGAATGCTAGTAAGAGGTAATACTTGATTCACTGAGGGTGTATTTGATATGAGGATATAGAAGCATATATATGCATGTTGTATAGCCATGATTTTGAGGTGTATATTTATATTATAAAACCATATGGTAATAATTGTGATGTTGAGACTGTGATAGTGTCTTTACTAATTAGTTAGATGTCCACTAGGTATTGTGTTTCCTTCAAGATTCACCAGATTGTGTTTCCTTCAGGATTCACCAGATTGTGTTTCCTTCAGGATTCACCAGATATAGTGTTTCCTTCGGGATTCACCAAATATTGTGTTTTCTTCAGGATTCACCAGATTGTGTTTCCTTCGGGATTCACCAGAGGTAGTGGGTATACTTAACTACAGTAGGATAGAAACCAGTTTTGTATGTATGTATGTGTTCCATGAGGACTAGAGCAATTTTTATGTCCTACCAGAGGTAGGCATCTAGAGAACATAGATGCCTAGCTCGACCCCAGTAGTGGGGTTACTTACTGAGTATTTTATACTCAATGATAAGAGGAATCCTTGAACGAGCCACTAGGGACCAGTTTTATGCTTCCGCTCATGATATTTAGATTTTTTTCCCATGTTTTTCAACTTTCAATTTGATGTTTGAAACTTACTATTAAGATTGTTTTCAGACCTATTTATTATCATTTATGATTTATAGGTACCCTATCGTCTGTTTTTAATATCTAAATTTAATGAAGGTTTTTTCAGTTCAACTTATTTATTTAGCATTTATTTCACTATAAAAGGATGTCGTTTTAAGTTCCATGCATGCATGTGTTTAGTAACGGCCTAACTTGAGTCCTATGGGGTCGGGTCGTTACAGTTAGTATCAGAGCCCATGTTTTGGGTTCTGTAGACTGACTTACTATGTGAGTCCAGATTGTCCTTATGGCTCATGAACGCATTCCTCGTCATCGCTAGGTACGCTCCTTCATTACATGTTTTATGGAAAATGTATTTGAAAACCTTCATGTCTAAGCTTTATGTAATGAATGATTGTCATTGCTAGTTTAATGACCTGAAAGGAGTTAATATGAGTAACTTTTACTTTTTGTATTATGGAAGGAACAAAGGATCACAATAAGGTCATTTGGCGTTGGTTAATTCATGGAAGAACTAATAGAAACAGACATATTTTTGTGTTCATAGATATTGAAACTTTGTAGGACTATGAAGTGTTATGAACTCATAATGAGAAAGAAAGTAAATGATATATTTTTCAAACCATCGAATAAGGTAGACGAGTTGGGAATTCGTTGAGAAATAGTATTATGTGTTGCATTGAGGGAATAAAAATTGGTGATGCTACAAGAAATTTTGTCACAAAGCACACAATCCTAAGTACGAGTTTTAAGTTGCTTTATAAGATACGCAAGAGGCAAGGAAGAGACGGTGGTTTATTTAGAGATTACTACATATTTGAGGTCAAAACGTTTCAAGAGAAATTTTGAAAGAATTGATAGGTCATAATCAATTTAATGGTGTCAGAGTTGATGGATTGAGTAAGGTATGGTGTTTTGGTTCTTCATGTAATGCATCTAAAAGGAAGAAGAATTACTAGTTGGAACATAAAGCAATAGTATAAGGAATTCCTTACAAGATTAAAGTGAAATAAATTGGTCAAGGAAGGTGAGGTAGTTAAAATTATAATTGGCATAAAATGAGAGAAAATAAGTTGTTGGAACGAATTGTTGATCTTAAGGTACTTTGACTTTACCTATGTCTTATTGTAATGAAGAGGCTTAAGTTTAATTAGCTATACTAAGATGAAGGACGAGAATTTGAAGTTTAAAGGCAATGTTAACTTGTGGAAAGTACCCTAATAAAAGTATGAAGATTGAAGTTGAATTGTAGGTATAAAAGGGTTGGAAGTGATCACATATTTCGGTATCGAGAGTATGTTTCACTTGGAAATTGAAAAAAAAGAACCTTTAACTTATTGATCTTACCGAAAATAAGTGGGAGGAAAATAAAATCATTTAATGAAGGTTTTATTATTTTGATAGGATAAATGAAATTAATATTTTGAGGTCAAAGGCTAAGTTGGTTTGGCTTCCTAAATTAGGAGTTCTTTGGTTGTGAGCATTTGAGATCGACTTCAATTGATTTTCCTTCGAAATTTGGAGATGTTATATGAAAAAATGTATAGAACTTTATGGACAATTAAAGTTTGAAATACTATTCACCTGGATCGATGAAGCAACTCGAAAGTGAGAGGATGAGGTGATGATTAAGTATCAAAAGCTCTTCGATGTGGCCTACTCTGTAGTGGTTCCAAGTTGTTGTAAATGTGCTACAAACAAAGTGATCCTGATTCGTTCATATATTGACATGAGGAATGGTGGTGTCCTCTGCAATGAGTTTGCATAAGATCAGACCAAGAAATAAATCACTCTTACTTTATAATGTTGTTTACTATTTAAGACTCACTATTTCGCTTAGATGACTTAGGTAACTCGATCTTAATCCTAAGCTAACTTTGAACTCCTGTTTATTCGGGATTACCCTTAGATTTTCATAGGTGAGGGTTGGCTCAACAGCGCTAACTCAATAAGCCTCCCATTTCCGGGGTAAGACCAGGTAGATAATTAGGGACATAGAGTACAAAATAAAATTAACGCCTACCCGATTTAGGGATAGGAGAAAGGTTTTTCTCTAAATTACTAAATGCAAGTCTTGAACAAAGGGTTCCACCCTCTCATTGGCTTGAGAGGGATCCGGTTTAGTGATTAGATCACAACCCAATTGTTCATTAGAGAATCAGTGAAACTTATAGAGCAAGACGTTATATCGAGAGTAAAACAGCATATTGGCCCAGTCGTTATTACGAACGACTTGTGAAGGGTCGACTTACTGGTTATAGTTAAATCATGTGGACACAAATATATCTACAGTGAAAAGAGTGCAACTATCGAGTTATAGTCACTATAGTGGTATGACTTGATAGTTAACGAATACTAATTAATCTGGTCTAAAGAGTGTTAGTCAATTAATCTTAAATCATTGGAGCTCATGATCTGTAGGTCCATAAGGTCCCTCTACTAGCTCGTAAAACATGAACACCTTGAATTAATAAATTGAGTGAATTTGGAATGATATCAATTTGAATTCTCTAATTTGAAAATGTTCAAATTGAAATTAGGGTTTGAATTTGAAAAAGTTCAAATTCAAACTAAGGTTTGTATAATTATATTTGATATAATTAATTAAACATTTAATTTGTCGAAATTAAACAAAATTGGAGAGTTTATTATATTTAAATATTGATTTAAATATTAAATTACATGAATAGGATTCATGTCTAAAATAGGTACATGATTAATTTAATATTTGATATTAAATTAATTAATTAATTAAAAATCAAATTAATTTCCAATTTCAATTCAATTTGAGAAGTTGGTTTTTGAAATTTAGAATTTGATTAATTATGAATTGATCAAAATTGGTTTTAATTAATTTAGAATTAATTAAAAATATAAATTATGTTTTTTTTTAAATATGGAAAAAATGGAATTTTTTTTAATTTTTAAAGTGGAAACACCTCGCTTCTTTGAAGTAAGAGGTGTTTCCACATTAAACACACACAATTCCCACCAAATTGGTTGAAGTTGTTGTTGGCTTTGAGCATTTTGAGAGTGCTTGTATGTACTTGAAATATAAAACTCCTTCAATTTGCTAAGATTAAATGATAGAGCTGAAGAAAATTGGTTTTCTGAACTTCATCTTCTTCTTCCTACTCAAACTCAGAAACTCTTCTTCACAAAGTCACTCAAATTCGAGTTCCACCACTAAAATTCAAGACTATGAATAGTAGAGAAGATCTCTTAGTGGTTCACTGTCGATTTCGAGTTGAATTCAAGTGAAAAGCCGTTTGGATTTAGAGGAATTCATCAAAGGTATGTTATTTGAGACCCACTTGTATTTTTCTTGCATAAAGCATGCTTTAGAACTCAAATTAAATGTAATTAGAGTGCTTATTGATTATGTTTGCTTCTGTTGCATGCTAGTATATTTCATCAATTCGTATCAAAGGGTCATTTAAGCACTCAATTAGTGTTAATTTGAGTTTTAGTGGGTGAATTTCTGATATTGCATGTTTTGGAATGATATGGATGGTTTTTCAGCTTTGGCATTAGATTTCTCTTTGATTTTCAAGTTAAATTTGTAATTGGCTCTTGTTTGATGAGCTTATATATGTGCTTGAAAGTTTTTTATTTGGAGTCATTAGAGTCCGAATTAGGTTGTAATTTGGTATTTGAAGCAAGCAAGGTCGTGGAACAGCTTCTGGAGGACAGCCTTCTGCCCAGGCAGCATTGCAACGTTGTGCTTGACACAGCCCATAGCATTGCAACGCTGCTCATACCAGCTAAGCAAAGCGCAGTTCCATCCGATTCATGTAGAAGAGGTCTGGTTCGACCGGTTCGGCCCCAATCCAGTCCAATTCAACCATTCCTGGACCGATTCAACCCTTTTTGATGCTTTGAAAGTCTGGTTCGAGTGGTTCGGGTTGGTTCCGGCGGTTCTACACCAATTTGAAGCTGTTATTGGGCCTGTTTTCTTAAAAACTAGTAATTTCTGCTTGCTTAGGATGCCAAAATTGAACCATATTAGTGTTATTTAAATAGTTATGCATATGATGTACGTGTATTTAAATTTAAACATGTTTGTGTATATAGTATGTCATTTAGATTTAAAATCCCACAAAAAAAAAAAAAAAAAACTTTCACTGAAGCAAGACAATCCTGACCAAATAATATATTAGAATAACTATTTATTCCTATAATCCATTTGGTTATCGTTTTCGGTCAAGATCTTTACTAACAATTAGTAATTCTTGTAAGTGCGACCCGCCATTTTTAGATCTTATAAAACGGTATGAATATGCCCTCGAGGTGGAAGACAATATCCAAGATGGAACTATAAGACCCTATTCATTTATGAAGAATCCTATGTTACAACCTCCGTAGGGATCGTCGTGGTTAACAACTAGCTAGTGCCGCCTAAAAACGACAACAGGCGCAATGTAGAAATCTCACGGTTCAAACTAATGGAGGAGACCATAGGATAATGTTGACACATTTTCTTCACCCACTTACTATGAACTACTTCCCTCATTCACCTTGTTATTGACCCATACAAACACTTTTCGAATGGAGTAGTAGCAGTAAAAACAACACGAAGCCGAGCATGGATCTCATGATGTGAGCACTTGGGACGTGAGAGCTAATAACTATATATCAAATATATTATTAATCTCCCACTAAAGTGTTCTAGATGTTTGGTGTTTAATTACGTAGGTTAAAAACGTCTAATCTTTTTAAAAAACCTAAGTCTATGTGATTTTTATCCAAGTATAACATTTATATTTGGATATTAAACTACGATGTCTAAGTGTTTAAACCAGTTTTAAACCTCACACCGCTCACACAAGCTCATAAAAGCAGTTAACAATGCTCAACATTTCGGTCATAATCCCCAGGTAGGAGGTATTACATAAACCGTCAACTTAAATATCCTCAGTCTTAGATAAGTTTATGAACCAATTTGAGTTTGTAACCAAATTTTATAAGGTAACAATCTATTTTAGCGGTTAAAACTAGTTGTTATCCTGAGTGAGCATGTTGTTTATCTTTGTTATGGATTTTAAAGTCTAAATTCATTTTATAACAAACTTATAAATAAACATGCTTTACCATAACATGTTTCAAAGGCATTCAAAATCAATATAACAATTACATCAATTTTTAACAAACCCTAAAAACATGCATACTCTATATTATATATAATTATAACATACAATAATGCATCTAACGGCATCTAATTGGTTTACCTATGGTGGGATTTTAAATCTAAATGGCATACAATTTGCTCAAACATGTTTTAATTCAAAATTATTTACATCTCATGCATAAAATAATTAAATATTACTAATATGGTTCAACTTTGGCATTCTAAACAAACAAAATACTAAATTATTACAAAATTGTATAATAAAATAGTTTCGAATTGGGAAGAACCGCTCGAATCGACCCGAACCTCCTGAACTGAACCCAAACGATTTTAACCGGATCACTAAGGCTCCAAATCAAGTTGAACTAGACTAGTTTGAAGAAGAACCGATTGAACCGGACTCTTCAACCCACAAACTGGTGTAGAGACGCGCGAATAAATCTGCACTGGGATGAACAGCATCGTGACGCTGCATCCCAGCATTGCAACACTGTTCATCAATGAGCCCGTGCCATTGCAATGCTCTATGAACAAGGTCACGACGCTCCTAGGCAAAAACCTCAACTTCCTTTTTGCTGCTCGACCTTTCTTGCTTCAAACCTCAAATTACAACCTAATTCGGATTCTAATGACTCCAAATAAATTAGATACTCTAAAGCACACATATAAGCTCATCAATCAAGAGCCAATTACAAATTTAACTTGGAAATAAAAAAGTAATCTAATGCAAAGTTGAATTTAAACCATATCAGTCACAAACTCAAACATGCTTAGAAATTCACCCACCAAACTCGAATTAACAATAGTTAAGCGCTTAAATCATGCTCTAATACCAATTGAAGAAGTAATATAACATGCAGCGGAAGAATTCAGAATCAATAAGTATTGTAACTACATTTAATTTGAGTTTCAAATATGCTACTCATGATACATTCATAAGAGTGTTTGAACCAAACATTACCTTTGAAGATCTCTTCTACGAATTCAGCAGAATTTTCACAAGTTTGAGCTTGATTCTTCAGATAGACCACCAACAAGACCTTCTCCACTATGCTCAAGAAGGAATGTTTGGTGGAAACACTCAAATTAAGCTAAATTGAAGATGAACTAGAGTGGGTATAGTAGAGTTTTCAGTTTTGTAGCAACTCAGGTAAAATTCTCAGCATTCTTATCCAATTCCATGTATGAAACTTCCTTTTATAGACTGATTTCATGTAATAGAACAGGGTTGCATGTAGGGTAACTTCTACTTGGAATTGATTGAAGATCAAAAAGTGGAATTTTGTGATAAATCACCAAAATGTGGTTAGTGGATTTTTCCAATTTTTGGGAAAAATCCACTAACTCAAATCAATTTCTTTTTAAATTGATTTTTAATTTAACAAAACTATTTTTTAAAAATTAGTTTTATAAAATTAATTCAACACAATTAATTTAAATAAAACTAATTCCATTTTTAATTAAACCTTTTAATTAAAAATATTAATTTAATATCTTAATATTAATTTAATAAAACACCAATTCCACCAATATGATTCAATTTCATATATTTAAATCATAAATTAAATATTATTTGATTCTCCAATTTCGTTTAATTTTGACTAAATCGTTTTAATTGCACTGTATACAATCTATTGAAAACCCTAAAACCGAATTTGAACATTTCAAATTCATAACCATAAATAAAATTCATCCAATCAAAACTCAATTTATTATTCCAATTTATAAGCTAGTAGAGGGACCTAATGGACTTACAGATCATGAGTTCCAACGATTTGTAATTAATTGGTTAAACTCTTTAAACCAAATTAATTACTATTCGTTAACTATCAAGGCACACCACTATAGCTCGATAGTTGCACTCTCCTCACTGTAGATGTATTTCTATCCATGTTAACCATAATCAGTAAGTCGATCCTTCATAGATCGTTCGTATTTACAGCTGGGTTAAAATTACTGTTTTACCCCTGTAAAAGCATCTTGTTCCTTAAGCTCCCATTAACCCTCTAATGAATAACTGATTCATAATATCACTTATGAATTATGTCTCTCTCTATCACGAGAGGGTAGGGTCGCGTTTGTTCAAGACCAGGAATCAACACTTAAGAGAACAACCTATTTTCTAACCCTAAGATGGACAGGAGTGAATTTCCTCTTGCAAAGCTATGTCCCCAACTATCTATCCGGTCTTATCCAAAAATGGGAGGCTTATTGAGTAATTCTGTTGGGCTACTCTCACCCATGCAGATCAAAGAGCAATCTCAAATAAACAGGAGTTCATAATTAGCTTAGGATTAAGATCGAGTTATCTTAGGTTACTTTAATATGAAATAGTCAGTTTTAACAGTAAACAGTCGTTATAAAGAAAAGTGACTATTTCGGGGTCCAGTCTTTATGCAAACTCATTGCATAGGACGCCCCACTCACATATCTCTACATGAATGATCTGTGGATCACATCATTTGTATTACCATACAAAAATGGGCTGCATCCAATAGTGTTACCAGGATGAAATACTCAATTTCATCCATATACTTATAGACCATTTAGGCTATATACTATTAAATTGATCATGTTTATTTCACCACATAAAGTTAAAGTATTCATACTATAGCCATGGATATGTTTATTGGATTTTTATAATAGGATGCAATATCAACAATTTTATCGAATAAGATACTCAATAATATTTTATTGATAAATAGAATGTTTAATACGAAATTTACGAATTGCAAGTTTTCGAACATTACTAACTGATTAAATTCTTTTTTCCAAAAAAACTTTATGTCATCAATACAAAAAATCTTGAAATTCACTCAAACCAAAAAAAAATCTAAAAGAATGGTAAACCATGCAAATTACCCAACATTGCAATAATAATCAATAGAATGAAGCTTAAGCTAAGGTATATAATCTAAATTGGTAAAAGTGGCTAATGCATGAGACAAAGATGGACTTTTTTTTTTTTTTTTTCACTTTTCACATACTTTTATCTTTTCTTCTTTTTCTTTTTCTCTTTACTCTTAGCTTAGGATAGATTTACTATGTAAGTATCCTTCCATTGAATTTATCTAAAATCATTTGTCCTCTCTATAATCAAAAGAAAGGAAAATAGTTTGACAATGATAAAAGTAATTTATCGAAATCACTTCACACATGTATCAGTAATCTTGCTAATGCTAAGTGATTTTAATCCAACACGTAAATCTAAGATAGTATAACTAGTTTTCTATTACTTGTATAGTGTGAACTAATTAAAGAATTTTCTAATTGACTATAAGATAAAATTTATAACATTTAAATGGTTATCATTTTGTATATTTTTTTTTCTATCTTTTATATTTTCTAATTTTATATGGTATCTTTTTTAAGTTCATTATGCTTCTTTTACGGTTTAAATAAAGTGGAGCAGAGATCTAAACTCCAAATATTTAACACATTTATAATATCCTAATTAATTCAAAGCTATTGTCACGAAAATTATTTTTATTTTTAAAATAAAGTTTATTATGTTTGTACATTCCTAAATGTTAAGTAATGATCAATACTTCCAAGGTAAAGGTGTCATTATACATCACTAATGGGTACAACATGTACTAAACTTTATTACACTTAATCACTACACAGATCCTAATAGGACATTACATTTTATTTTACTTAAAGATAAAGCATAAAAATATATATATTTGCTAGTAGAATCCTCTCCTATTATATTTATCTCTATAGCAATTATTAATAGAACATTTTAAAAAAACTAAACCTACCTTTTCCCCTTTAATCTTTATTATTATTGTTATTATTCCTTTTTCTTTATGATAGATGGGGTTTGGACAGGCTTTATCCTCACTCTAACTAGATCCTTTCTTTTCCTCTTCCACATGGCATTTTGAGCCTAAAAAATATCAATTAGCAAATTTGTAAAGGGAAAAAATGGGGGAAAAACTTTTTTTATAGACCAAAAAAATGCATTCTTATGTACTCAAAGTTTTTAGAAGCACTAAATTGAGTACAGCTTTTTCTCTGTCTACCATATAAGCAAGCCAAGTGTTATGATAAATAAACAAGAGAGAGAGGTACTTTGAGAAAACTTTATGACAAATTAAAATGATTATTTATTGACCCCTAACCACATGATATAAAATGAGTATAAACCAAGGGAAACGAATTAACTACTATGGATCTTATTAAAAAAAATTAAGAAAAATAGTAAATAACTTTAGGGCGTTTTGGCCTCAACTTGCCAACTTGTCTTGAGTGGAGTGGACTATTATAGCTCACTCAATGTTTGGGTCTTCCATAGTTGAAGTTTTCATTTATTATAACATACACTTATCTACAATAAAACTATTTAAAAGGTCTCAATGTTTACCGTGTTTACTATTTTGTAATCATTTTTTCTCCTCATTTGTAACTCATACTAAAATAGTTTTACCCTCAAATATAGATTATTATAACTCTAGACTAATATAGTTTACACCCTTCTTATAAATTATTATCATCTACGAACTATAATAACTAACATTGCACCCCAAATAGCTCTATGAGTTTTGAGGGGATAGGTTTGTACCAAATGGTAGCTATGTCTACTTATTAAAATATTTAAAAATTAACTCAATTGGTTAAAACAGTATAATCTTAACTAAAAAGTCAAATGTTCAAACTTCCAACTACAGTTGAACTAAAAAATATTTAAAGATTGATAAGTCGTAACGACTAAATATTTTAGAACCATGAAAGTTTTTTTTGAATGATTTTCGATCCTTCTTTACCTCATAACGGGGAATTCACAAAGTTTTTTGGGGGGACAAATCACAATTGTCCAATAAAATTATTGGGATGGTGAACTAAACATTGAAGAATTGAAAAAAAATTGAATCCATTTGTATAGGAAAGAAATGGTCCCTAGACATTGTGGTTCAACCTTAGAAACCCATATGGGAGACAAACTTATTTGTCTAACTCTTGCTTTGTCCCTTTGTTTATACAAGTAATCAAACTCAACCCAATTATTATTTTAACTTCAAAATCATTTTTTTAAGTCTTTGAAGTGAGGCTTTCCTCACCCCACAAAGGTTAAAGGAAATTCTCTTATGACCCCCCACATTCATTGGGTTTGTAAAAGCCCAAACAATCCAATATGCCATTACTTGAGTGCCTTTGGTCCACTTCTTCTCTCCTATAACCCATTAAAAAAGGACTCTTCTCTTGATCCCTCTTTAATTTTGCTTTCGTTTGGTATTAAAAGAGAGAATTCTATTGGGAGTTGTGTACTTAGAAAAATCAACATGTGGGTCAAAGATTAAAGCTATATTCTTTGAAATGGGAGCAAAGAAGTCATAGTACTATAAAATATTCTTCTTTTTTTAATATTGCTTCATAAGATCATATATCCATCTAATTCTCCACTAACTCTTATTCTTCTTCTTTTCAAGACATGTGATTCCATATTATAAAGATATATATTCCCAAAAATCTATATGCATCTAAATTGAAATTTTAACCAAACTTTTCATTTCATCCATTTAAGTTATAATTTTGAAGAAATAGTATAATTAATTGATTTTTTTCTCATATTATGGTTAGTCATGATATCATTATGTTTAAATGAACTATTTACTTTTTCGTATTATATTTTCCAATTGTGTTAGGATTTTTCTTTTTCAACTTTTTGAATTCAAGAACTTTTTGACATTTTTCATTTTATGACTAGATTTGGATATTTGTCTTTAACTAACAAATGTTTTATTAGTAACACATTTGGATTGGTTTAGTTATTTGTGTAATTAATTGGTTTATTAACAAACTTCTAAATTTAAATTATAAAAGATATCAACTTCCCTACTTATTCGAATTCACAAGTCAATTTAAATAAAATAAATGTTTATAAGATTAAATTTAACGACTTAATTAAAAAAAATTATTGAAGTTAAACATTTATCTCTATATTCCACTCGTTTAGCTCAAGATTCAAGTCTCCTTTGAACAATAATTTTTCAAAACCTAAAGTAATGCAATGATATTTTAGCCAAAAATAAAAATACAACGAAAAAACAATATGATATGAACAATAACTTAGGTGCATCTAGTCCACTCTCAATCATGCAGCAGAAAAACTTTAAAAATATATTTTAAAAAAAAGAAAAGAAAATATTTTCCTACGATAGATTTTGATTAAGTAACTTGATGTTTCAGTGTTATGTTATTTATGTATTTATCATCTTTATGTTATTTACGTTTATGATCCTAAAGTTTAATTGTGGATGTAATCGAATAGGCTACGTCCATTTTTTTTTTTTTTTTTTCATATGATTTTGGATAAGTTTGTTGGGAGGAAGGGTTTGACCTAATAATGACTACACATCATCTTTTCCAAAACACAAAAACTTGTTTTAGACATATATAAGACTTGTTGTCTCCCCTTCCCCACCAATACATCTTCATTGCTTCGCTTTAGAGCCTGACTTTAATGGCCACCACATCTCCATCATTCACATCACCATCTTCTACTTAACGCTCCAGATCATTCCACGTGTCCCCTTTCCACCACATTACCACACCCAATCCATCCCCCTCGGCCCTCCTTATATATATACACACACACACACAAATCTTCTGTGCAACGGAAAATTCATGCAAACCAAAATCAACATATAGAAGAAAATAATTAATTCACTATTTTACCCTTCAATCTCCGTCGACGATGGAGTCTCGCCGGGAAAAGAGCTCCTCCGGCGAGATCTTCTCATTCCCCAGCACTCCGGTTCAGGATCAAGATTCCGATTTCGAATTCGGATCGATTACTCCTGATTCTCCTTCCACTTTCAACAATTCTCCCGCTGATCATTTGTTCGTTAATGGCCGTCTCTTGCCTCACTCTTTCCCGCCGCAGCCGATCGGTGTTTACACCGTTGATGTTTCTCGTCAGACGAGCAGGACGAGCAGCGTCGGGAGTAAGGACTCGTTCATGTCGTCGCGGAGTAATAGCACTAATAGTAGGAGCAGTAGTAGTTGTGGTAGCAGTACTAGCGCGAGGACGAGTTCGAGCGATAATAATAATAATAATGTCGACATCAGATCCTCGAGATTCTCTTCGTATCAGAAGAAATCGCAGAAATCTTCAGTTTCCGCTCAAGTGTACGGATCGTCTCAGAGATGGCAGTTCATCGCATCGGTATCGGTGCCGGTGACGCTGAGCCGCGAGAATTCGAGAAGGAAGAAATCCGTGGAGAAAATTGGGGGAAAATCGGATTTGAGGAGGAAGAAGAGGCGAACGGAGAAAACGTCGACGGCGAGGAAGAAGAAAAAGAAGAAGAAGAAGAAGAATATGTGGTTCGGAAGGAAGGTTTTCCGGTGGATTATACTGGTTTGTAAGGAATGTCATGCGATCGAACCGTCGAGGAAGGATGAGGTTGTGAGGAAGGATGAGATTGTGAGGAAGACGAAATCGACGACGACGAAGCCGAAGAGTTAGTTGAATTAAATTATTGATTTATAATTGATTCTGGATTTTGCCTCTATTGCTGCTCGCTGATGATCTGGTTTTTCATATAATCTCTTCATTTATGGATTTTTGTTTTCTTCAATTGTTGGCGTTTTTGTTGATATGATCTGATCTCTGATGATCCTTCTCTATCTCTCTCTCTATATATATACAATGTTGAGCAGTGGAGAAAAGTTTGTTAATAATTTGTAATGATATTTATGAAGTTCTATGATGAGTTTTATGGAATATGTCATTTCAATTTTCAAGACTAATTGAGATTTGAACTTAAAACTTGTCCATCCATTCCACTTGATTCATTGCAAAAATATATATATATTTAGTTGGATCTTAAGGTCCTAAAGTTTGTCTCCCGAACTCTTCTTGCTTTTTTCTTTTTTCTAAAAATGATTTTCTTTATTGTTACTGGTTAGTGTGAAAATGCACACACAACATTGTATTTAAAATGATATGTTAAAAAATGTTGAGCACCAAATAAAAAGGTTTGTTCAAAAAATGTATATGTTGATGCAAGAATCTAATCGAGTGAAAACGTGTCAGTTTAATTTGATTTGGAATCATTTCTTTGCACTAGATGTGGTGTTGTGCCTTATCTTATAAATTTTTATTGGTCAAAATATGTACTAGGGGGCGAAATTCTACATCAATATAGTGATGTATCCTAATATGCTCCAATATTTAACTTAATAGTCCAAAATAATCTCAAATTAACAAGGGAGAGTAGCAGAGGTAATTAGTTTACCCTAGATAATTTTCGGAGAAGACACGCGACTTGGATTGGTTCAATTCGACCATTTGATTTTTCAATCTTTCTCTTGAAATGATGTCTCTTTCTCTCTCTATCACACTCTTTTTCTTAAAAATGAATCTCATTCTCTCTAACACATTTCTCTTCTCTTCTTAATTACAAAGTAATTATTTTCCACTCTCTAAAATTATCATTCTTTTTTTCTTCATAATTCGGTTTTTTCTTTAGAAAAATATTTAGGTGTTGACTAGGCTACACCTATCTTTATGGAATATCTAGGTTGCATTTAACCATTATCGATTTTTTTTTACATTAAACAACTTTCCCTTCATGTGAAGGATGAAAACTAAGTTTGTGACTAGAAAAAATAAAATTGAAAAGCTTGTGTAAATGACAAACTGCTGGCTAGTTAATTTTAATGTGGTTCATTAATTTTGAGTCAATCATGAAAAATTGACTATCAAATATATTTATAAACTATAAAGACAAAAAATCGTATTTAGATGAATTTGAAAAAAAATATTTTTTTAATTTATTTTTATTTAAATTCTTTGGATTAAAATAGGGTTTAAAATACATTTTAAAAGTGTTTTAAAAATTATTTTGGTATAAAAAAAAATTATTCAGTTTCAACGTTAAACCCTTGAAAGTTAAACTAATTGCACTCTAAATTCATTAGAGACTAATTTTTGTGCATGGAGAATGTAATAAGGGGGCTGTTTGTGTTGCTAAAGAAAGCCAATTAAAGAGTGTTTGGCTTAGTTCTTTTCCTAATTGGGTTATTGCTGTAAAGGACTTTTGCCTCATTCTACCCTTCTGGCGTAATAAAAGTAGAAGATGATATATATCATTTTTATATTAGATCTGGTTTATGGGTTAGTATTTTATCATATTAGGTTATTTTATTAATTTGGACTCTATTATGCGATTTATTTAATTAAGACTCTAGATTCCTAATTGAGTATGGCTTAATGGGTAGAAGCTTGCTACTAGTTAATTAGGGTTTAATAAGAACTCTAATTGAACTTTTATAGTATATGAAGAGAATTTAGGGCTATGACCTCCAATGTACCTAAACGATTCGCATTCAATCTCTCTATAATCTCATCTAAGGAGAGATCCCACCTAGAATATACGGAGTTTTGGTTGAGGAAGACAATAGTCACCTTGTAATTACCATCAATCTTGCAATAGAATCTGATATGTTATTTGTTCTTGACAATTTAGCATGAATGAACTAGGAATAATTTTTTTAGTATAACTTTTTTAGGAATTTTATCTAACATTTTAATAGAATCTTTCATAGTAAGCACTAAATTACTACGAAATAAATACAAGTGGAAGTGTGTGGATTAAATTTTGCTTTGTGAATGTTCAGTAAAAAAAATAATTTAAAAATTAACTATGTTGTTTTTGTCATACACCCCTCCTAGAAACCCTTCCTATCGTAGGAGAAAATGTGAAGACAGTTGATGCCAACTCTTATTTGACATCAACTATTCATCCATAACCCTCAATCTGCTCAACAGAAACTTAAGCATCTAATAAACATTATAAACATCTATCTCATACTATCCAAAACAGCATAAACAGATACCAAGCTCAACAGTAAAGACATTAACATGCTCATATACAGACCATGGCCTCGTCCCAAAACTATTTTAGGTCCCTAGTATGTACATGAAAAACAACCATTAACAAGCTAAGTTAACCTCACTTCAACCCTTGAATACTGAGTGGCAAACTAGCAGAACGGCTATCCTTTGGGATGTTGACCGCTACCTTAGAAAAAAAAAACATTGGAAAGAGTGAGCTACTAGCCTAGTGAGTGACTACTTTTAAAAGTACTATTGAGCATCAATAAAACCTCAACTTCCATAAACATCAGGGTTTAAAACAATTATTCTCATATACAAGAAAACACGTAAAACATTCAAACCTTAAAAACTCATCATCAATATTTTTATTGAAAATCCTCTTCATTAAATCTTAGTTGAGAGAGAACTGCTCAATCTCTCAACGTCAACCCTTAGCTGATGTAGAGTAATCTCAATACATTCAGCGTCGATAGTAACTTACATACGTGCATGTGGTAATATCCTGAATAACGTCATACCTTAAGTATCAGGGTCCCAAATATCTTCATACCTTCAATATCGGGTTTCCTCATGGTAACACCATAACTCATCTTTTGGAAAATTAAACTCAACCTTTGAAAAATCAAGCATTTCATTAAAATAAGTCTTAAATGCATACATCATGAAATACTATCATAAGTTAAGGAATGCTAGTTAACGTATGCTTCATAAATCTCATTGTTCAAGAAAGCGTCCACACATCAACCTTCATACAAGCGCATGCATTGGAGTAGTACTTTTAAGAAATCATGCTATGTGTTGGACAACTCATCGCATGGCTAATCGTTCATGCATGGAACTTTGTTAAGAAAACATCATGAAAACTAGCTCAATAGTAAATCATGCGTTAAAAACTCGTCTAAGAAAACATTCATAAACTTGTCACTTACTGTCTTAGGCTACTTCCTCAAAGGATGATAGGCTTCTCTGATTTGCATTTGTCCTGTAACATCAATAAATATCTTTAGTTAAAACTATTAACTCCCTCATAATATTAACTTACATTCTTAAATTTAACATTACCCTTTGGACAACCTTCATGATTTCCATCGTATATAAAGCTTCATCGCATAGCCTACTTCATCGTAATATGATAAATATACAAGTTACCTTGTGCTCAGCTCGTAAGTAACAATGCGCTCACTTAGGCTCTAGGACACGCCCATGGTGCTTATGCGTTAAACACTTGCTAGCACTTCTCTTAGCGCACCCAGTCGATATCCTTCTTTCTGTTGCAACTTGGCGCTCACCTTGTGCGCACACTCCTAAGCCAACGTTTGTGTTCAATCGCACACAACCTCACTTGTCAGCTGCGTGCTTATCCCTCAGATATAGTTGCCTTCTTATTCAAACATCAAATTTTCATATTCAACTTCTAGCCTTAATAACTTGAATTCTAGATGTTATTTCATAGAAATTCCTTCTAAGAACTTGTTCTTAAACATCTTAACTTCCTTACCTTAAAATTTGAGCCTCTAATTCCTCTTGTCAAGCTCAAAATTTATCAAATTTCTCTTGTAAGAGTGTATCAACATGCAGCCGAAGCAACAAGGATTAATAAGCATTCAAATTCATTAATTTTGGCAGAAACTAAAGCATGTTCATGTAATAGAAGAAGGTTTGTAGTCATACCTTTGTAGGACTCTTCAAGATCTTAATCGACAGCGGTTGTCTTCTCCAAAATGCACTGTGAACCACCTCAAGATCTTCCCCACTATCCTCTTGGAGCTTTAAAACGAGTTGTGGGACTCAAGAAAAACTTGAAGCAATGGATAAACAAGGAGAAGCTCACTGCACCACACTGCTTGAAGAACTTTTCTTCAACCCGAAATTTTATCTAAAATTTCTTTAGAATGCATGTCTCAAATTCACTCCAATCTTCTTTATTTATTGCATGTGAACATACAAAGAAGATCACTACATGAGTTGCAGCTCATGCTTGGAGAAAATAAAGAGAAAGGAAATGGTGTTTGTGTGAGTAAGTAAAAGATGGTAATGGAAAAACTGTTTTTCCATTTGTGCATGTTTCCAATTTTCTATTTTCATCAAAACCGATTTCAAAATCAATTTTGATTTTAAAACTGAAAATTTTATTAATTCTATAAAATTAATTTTTGCACAAATCCATCTTCATATATTTAAATCATATTTAAATATAAATTCTCCTATTCCGTTTAATTCTAATTTGAACATTTCAAATTAACTTATCAAACTACTCTAAAGCTTATCCATTTACGAGCTAGTAGGGAGACCTCGCAGACCTACAGATTTTGGGCTCCAATGATCCGAGATTAATCGGCTAAACTCATTAGACCGAACTAACCCCCACTCGTTAACTAATGGGTCACTCCACTATAGCCCATAGTTGAACTCTCCTCACTATAGATATATTATGTCCACTTTATATAACCATAATTAGTAAGTCGATCCTTCACAGGTTGTTCATAATCACAGTTGGGTCAAGATAACTGTTTTATTTCTGTGAATACATCTTGTTCCTTAAGTTCCCACTGACCCTTTAATGAACAATATTGATTCATAACACCTATGAATCAAATCCTTTCTCTATCATAAGAAGGCGGGGCCCCGATTGTTTAAAACCTGGAATCAGTACTTAAGAGAACAACCTATGTGCTAACCCTAAATCGGGTAGGAGTGAATTCCATCTTGCAGGGTTATGTCCCCAACTATTCATCCGGTATTATCCCCAAAATGGGAGGCCTATTGAGCAATGTTGTTGGACTACTCTCACCGTTTGTAGATCAAAGGATAATCCCGAACAAACAGAAGTTCATAGCTACCTCAGTATTAAGATTGAGTTAACCTAGGTTACTTAATAAATGAAATAGTCAGTTTTAACAATAAACGGTCGTTATAAAGAAAAATGACTATTTTCATGGTCCAGTCTATATGTAAACTCATTGCATAGGATGCCCACACTCACATGTCTCAACATGAACGATCTGTGGATCACATCGTTTGTAGCACTTTACAACTTCTCGTAACAACTACAAAGTGGGTCGCATCCAATAGTGTTACCAAGATGAGATACCCAATTTCATCCATATACTTATTAGACCATTTAGGCTATATACCGTTAACTTGATCCTGTTTATGTCACTACATAAAGTTACAGTATTCAGACTATACATGGATATGTTTATTGGATTTTCATAATAGAATGCAAAAAATTAACAACTTATCATTACTGATAAATAGAATGTTTAACACGAACTGCAAGTTCTAGGGCATTCCCAACATATCCATCTACCCGAGGAATTTTAAAGTTGAACACTTAGGAAAATCTTCAAACTTCAGCTCAAATTCGTGGGAAACTCCTTCTGGCAGTCCTGGAATGCCTTCAACATTACATATGGGAATCTCCTTCTGGCAGCCCTAGAAAATCTCCAATCTTTCAAAAGCTTGGGTTTATAGTTTTAATATCTAATATAAGAGATTTTTTAAAAATATTGGCTCCAGATTATTTTAATGGTGCTAAAACAAGTAGAGCTCAGCTGACATATGATAGTATATTATTGACTACAAGATCTATAGTTCAATTCTCCTTATCCTATTATATCAAAGAAATTGTTTTAAATGAAATAAGTATTTTTCTTTGTCCCTTTTGAGACATTCGATAAAATTGGAATGATACAAAGAAGATTCGCATGGACCTTGTGCAAGAATGACATGCACACGTCTAAATGTATAATATATCAAAAGGTGAGGATGTGGGAAAACTTTTTTGGACACTTTTGTCCATTCTCCAATTTACTAATTCACAAAATATGCAATTAAAGATTAATTATAATTAGTAAATAAATAATTAATTAATTTTTAGAAACAAAATAAAAAATCAAATGGTTATCAAACAGAGCCTTTAGAATTCAAAAAGTTTGTAACTCTCCACGTCTAATATCTATAAAAATAAGTTTTTCTTGATCACCATTTTTCAAAACCCAAAGGTTCTTTCTATCTATTTTGTTATCTCAATGCATTTTTCCTCAAGTCTCTTCCATCTTCAAAGTATCTCAAGATGTTACATTCAAGTAGCAAAGAAGACATATCTCACATATCTATATTTCGAATCTTAAGATTGTAGTGTGACGCCTCAATTTTGATGAAGTTGAATTAGACTGTTTGTCTACCCATTGTTATTAAGAAAAAAGTGTATAGCTAAAATGTTTTTTGTTGATGTTTTTTTATATAATCGTTCTATTGTTTAAATATTTGTTGAAAAAAAAAAAAGAAACATTTTTCTATCTATTTTAAGGAATATGTATGGATTTTGTTTGCTACTTTTTGAGTTTTCTTAATTTGTATATTATTATTTTATTTAAAATGATTATGAGAAACAAAATAGATCAACCTATTACATGCTCATATTCCTTTTGTTAACTAAAAAATCATGTATCTTGTGTCTAAAATTTTTTAATCAATTATAAATAATAGTAAATTAATTATCAACAATTTGTTAAAAATAAAAATGTTGTAATTATTAAAAATAAAAATAAAAGGAAGGCCACAAAAAGTTTTACTCCTTCCTTCACAAAGAATTCCAAGAAAGTTTCTTTAATTATAATAAGCAACTTTTAAATAATATTTTAAATACCTATTTTATTTTTATTTTTTTAACAATAAAAATGTATATGTCTTTGTATGTGGTAAAACACTAGTAATATTAAATGCTCAAATCAAATTATTGGGAATGACTAACATAGCAAAAGAAAAAACATGAATTAATTGTTGTTGATTATTCCAATAATTAATTTCAATTAATTCTAAAACCGTTAAAAAATTAATTTCAAAATAGATTTCTATTTTCAGAAACAGATATCTTTTATTTAATAGCTCTTAATTTTGAAAAGAAAGATATAGAGCAATTCTTATCTTTCCTATTCATATGTTTTCCTCTAGATATATCATTTTCTAAGCATAGTTTTCATTGATTTCAATCTATTTTAGGGTAACTACACGCCTGAAATTGGAAATTATGTTGACCTTGGGAGCAATCGGCATAACAATTAGCACTGAGGACGCAACGTATATGCTTTCAAGGCGATGGTTCTTCCACGGCGCAGCAACTTTTCGACATCTGTTTCTAGCAATCTGAAAGCAATTATCGTTTTTATTTTTTTCTTCAAATGTTTATCAGACCTGAAAAGTGCAAAGACCCACACACCAGAGACATTTCGTCGATGGGAGACTTAGATATGCTTGTTTAGACGAGTTCAACACCAAACGAAAAAGACCACAACCATTTGGGTTTCCGTTTGCTCTTCATTTTCTAAGTATAAATTTGAATATTTCATAAGGAAACATATCTGAACGAGGTGAGAAGCGGTGAGCGGCAGAGATCTAGGCAAAACTAAGATGTTGCAATTGGATCAGAACGATGGTAAACTGCAGATTTACAGCCTAAAAATCAACAGATCTGAACAATAAAGGCGTTCAGCGACGCAGTGGAACTGAGATCTTGGACAAAAAGAGAGATCCACGTGCGAAGATACCATGATGGTAGATCTGATACCACTGGAGGAAGACGAACATGGAACAATTGCAGATCTAGTTTGTAGAAGGGGTGGAAGACAATCGATCAGAGCCAACACTAGGTACCAGCGGCGGAAGACGAGAAAATTGGGGAGGCAATAGTGACTGTGCAAAGAATTTGTTGGGTTTTATACCCTAAAACTCGTAGATAGTAAGTACTATTAATTGACTACCATCAATAAAGACTTATAGATGTTAATTCAATGAATGTAATTATTGAAGGAACTCAAATGAGAGAACCTTGAGAGGAAGCGGATCGACCAAATTCCATAATTTATTGAATAAAAAGTTTATAGTAAACAAGAAAAAGAATATGCATTGAAATCTAAATTATAGCATGCTTTATAAGAAAAGGGTTTCAAGAAACATCACAACCTTTTCTTCACATTTCTCCCTCTAACAAAGTCTCGAACTTCTTGAAGACCTTTTTCAAGACAACCTCGAACCAAAACCGGACACTACCACAATGGAAATCTTGGTATTCTCACATTGAGAACTCATGAGTGGTGGCTCTGACTATTTTGGTTAAGAGGGAAAGGTTAATGTGGAGGAGGAAGAAGATTGAGAACTTTTGCAGGAACACTCAAAGATAGAGAACACTTATGTCTTCTCTCAATCGTTTAACAACGTCAACGTTAAGAACAAAGAAGAAAACAATTTTCTTTTAATTCTCTTTTGTCAAATAGAATCTAACCACCACCACTAATATGGGTGGGGAGAAAATATGGGGAAGGGAGTTGACTCCCTTCCTTATTATCAAAATAATAATAATAATATAAATATAAATATGATAACTAACTTATCATATTATATATATGTTGGATTGGCATCAGCATGTAGCAGAGGCGAATAAGATCCATAAGCACTCTACTTGATTAATTTTGGTAGAAAAGAAATCATGCTAAAACAGAGTTTAATGGGTTTCAAGAACATACCTTTCAAGAACCGTTGAAATCTTGATTTCCAGCTATAAATTCCTCCAAATCTTTGTGTAGACCACTACAAGATCTTCCCTACTATTCTCTCAGTGCTTTAGATTGAGTTGTGGGACTCAAAATAAGCTGGAATCAAAAAGAATTTGAAGAAAGCTCACTGTATCAACCCATTGAAGAAAGCTCACTGTATCAACCCATTGAAAAACACATTCTTCTCAAGAATTTTTTAGGAAAAATTCAATCGGTTCATCACCTTCACTTCACTCCAATCTCTTCAATATATTGCAGACTATCATGTAAAGAGATTTGTTGTATGGGATGCAGCTCATGCATGGAGTAAATGAAGGTTGAAGGTGGTATGTTCCTAATGAGCTAGTTGAAGATGAAGATGAAAAATTTAATTTTTCATTTTTGTGTAATTTCGTTTCCAAAATTCAAAATTAATTTTAAAATCATATTTTATTTTTATTAATTTTACAAATTCATTTCATAAATTAATTTTATAATAAAATTAATAAATAATTATTTAAACAATTTAAATAATTCTAATTAATTTAATATCCAATATAAAATTAATTTTTACACAAATTTATCTTCATATATTTAAATCATATTTAAATGTATTTTCTCCAATTCCGTTTGATTCTAATTTGAATGTTTCAAATTAAATTATCACATAAAGCTAATCCATTCCCAAGCTAGTAGGGAAACCTCGTGAACCTACAGATCATGGGCTCCAACGATCCGAGATTAGTCAGCTAAACTCATTAGACTGATCTAACCCCCATTCGTTAACTAATGAGTCACTCCACTAAAGCCCATAGTTGAACTCCTCTCACTGTAGATATATTATGTCCACTCGATATAACCATGATTAGTAAGTTAACCTTTCACAGGTTGTTCATAATAACGGCTGGGTCAAATCTCTGTTTTACCCCCCAAAATTACCTCTTGTTTCTTAAGTCCCCATTGATCCCCTAATGAACAATTATTTTGTGATCCAATCAACAAAACCGAGCCCCTCTCATGCCAAATGAGAGGGCAGGAACCCATGTTCAAGCCCCAGAATCAACACTTAAGGGAACAACCTCTCTATTGTCCCTAAAAACTGGTAAGAGTGAATTCCCTTTTGCACCCTATGTCCCCAACTATCTATCCAATCTTACCCCTGAAATGGGACTCTTATTGAGTCGGCGCTGTTGAGCCAACCCTCACCTATGCAAATCTAAGAGTAATTTCAAATAAACAGGAGTTCATAGTTAGCTCAGGATTAAGGTCAAGTTACCTAGATCATCGCTTTGAAATAGTCAGTCTTAAACAGTAAACAGCGTTATAAAGTAAGAGTGACTCATTTCGTGGTCCGATCTTGTATAAACTCTTTTGCACAAGGACACCCTCACTCCTCATGTCCAACATGAACGAATTAGGATCACTTCGATTGTACCACTTTACAACTCCTTGTCACAACTATAGAGCAGACCATATCCAATAGTGTTACTAGAATAAGGTATTCAACCTTATCCATATACTATAGATCATTTTGACTATTTACTCGAACTTGATCCACCTTTATGTTTCCACATAAAGTTCAAGTACTCATCCAATAGTCAATAGACTTTTAGGTTTATTGGATTTCTATTCAAGCAATCGATCTATTCAATAATACCTTTATTGAATTTATCAGAATAAATTTCATTGTTTACATACCACGAGTTTTAGGACATAAAACCTAACAATATATATATATTAAATTATATGTTATATCAAATATAACATATAACCTATAGTTTTAATATTGTATCACAGACAATATAAATTATAGTTTATTTTCTCCATTATATGGCATTTAATATAAATCTTATTTATATTAAATTTAACAACTATGAATCTTATTCATAGAAAATATATTTGAATCTCATTCAAATATTTAATTCCTCCCATTATGCTATAATGTATCAAATATATTATGACAATTATATCACATATAATTAAATCAATTTAATTATATCATATATAATTAAATTCTTTTATTAATTTGAACAATTCAAATTAATCCAAAAACTGATTCTCAACTAAATCTTATTGAGCTACCAAGGGGACCTCATGGACCTGTAGCTTAAAGCTCCAATGTACATAAATAATTAATTAAATTCTTTAATTACATTATTCACCATCCGTTAACTATCGGGCACTCCACTAAAGACTGACAGTTGCACTCTTCACACTACATATATATTTCTGTATCCGTTGGATATAACCGACCAACAGTACGATGACCCTTCACAAATTGCTCATAAGTACAACTAGGCCAATTACCATTTTGCCCCTGTAGTTACATTTAACTCCTTAATGATCAATGATCGCTCTAATGAACAATAGATCATAATCCTACTATGACTAAATCCCAATCGGGCCAGGAGAGTGAAAGATCTCATACCGAAAGTTCCATGAGCGGGTTTAGATCGATCCGATTTCACGGTGATTGAAATACAAACGATATACATTCAACACATACAGTTATGCATATAAACCTCATTATCGGCATGCTCAGAATACAATAAGTAACAAGGAAAGGGTTCATACCAAATGAAGACTCTCTTCGAATGTCTAAACCTTAAGCAGCGAAAAACCTCCCATAGATCTACCAGCACCTGGCGAGTATGTCGACTGCAACAGCACGATCAGAACGTACACGAACAATGCAGCGGCGACGACACCACCACAAGAGAAACCTGGGTATCCTCGGCGTCAAAAACCCAAAGAGTGGGCTTTGGTGAGTTTGGTAGAGGACGGAGGAGAACGCGTCGTGTAAACGATAAGCAAGTGGGAGACGAAAATCTGCTATCGTATAGCGGAAATGCTTATCATATAGTAGAGCTACATGATCGTGTATGAAAGACTGAACGATCATTTAGGAAAAACGTATACGATCATTTAGAGAAAACGTGAGGCAGACAATCATTTCGACGAACGAGCTTCTATCGTATAGGCTCTCGCAATTGCTTTCACGGATTCTTTTAGGTGCGGATGATAATACAAAAACACAATCGATAAAAATGAAAACGATTTTCATTTTTAATACGCCGGTTACCATAACCATCGAGCCCACTTCTCACGTCCAAACGTGGATAAATTCGCTAATTATTAGATAATTAATCAATTAATTTAATTAATAAATATAATCATATTATATTTATATCCTATAGTTTGATATCATATATCTACTCTAGTATTTTCTCCTCTACTTGATATAAATCATATTTGTATCTAATTTCCTACAAAATAATGTATCTCATACATTTAGCTAATTATATCATAATTAACCAGTCCAATTATATCATATATAATTGAACTTCCTCTTGTCAATTTGAACATTTCAAATTAACCCAAATACTGGTTCTCGACTTTATCCAAGCTACCTAGGTGACCTAATGGACCTGTGGCTCGAAGCTCACACGGTATGTGAATAGCTGACTAAACTCTTTAGCCACAAGATCCACCATCTGTTAACTATCAGTGATTCCACTAAAGACCAACAGCTGAATTCTTCTTACCACAGATATATTTTTGTGTCCATCGGATATAATCAATCATGATTACGATGACCCTTCACAAATGCTCGTAAGTACAGCTAGGCCAATTTACCGTTTTCCCTCTGCAGTTACATCTCACTCCTTAAGTACCACTGATTCCTCTAATGAACAATACAACATAGTCCAACTATGTGTGAACACCTCTTGGGCCAAGAGAAGATGTGTGGCGCCACATCGTTCAAGCCCCAAAATCAGCCCTTAAGGGAGCCATCTATCTGCTTACCCCTGCCTTGGGGAAGGAGTGAACTCCATCTTGTGTAGTTGAGTTCCCAACTCCCAAATCACACAAATCCCCAAAATAGTAGGTTTGAATCGGCGACCTGGCCACTCGTACCCATATAAATCAAAGGATCGCCCTCAATGGCAAGAGTTCCCAACTCACTCAGAATTGAGGTCATGATACTTATGGTCATCCTAGTAAAGTGAAGTCTCTGTCATGAACGGTGTTATATAACGAGACATTAACACTTGTGACCATTCTACAAAGCGGGTCGCGTCCGTAACATTACCAGGATAAGGTTTCCCTCCTTTATCCATTTACTACAGACCATTTTGGTTATCACTCAAGACATGATCCACTTGTATGTCACCACATACATGCTTGAGTCACATACAGATAACCAGGAATTTTATGTTTATTGGTTTGTGGTAAAGAAAATAAAACAATTAACTGAGCAAAATACAAGATGTGAAGTAAATATCATATATTAACATCACAGGTGTTCGTATATACTGTTTACAAACTATAGGACAAGAGATTTTAGGGCATCTACCCCAACAATCTCCCACTTGTCCTCAAGCGATGTGGGGTGTACAAAAACTTAGTACAAAACAATAAACTAGAGCACATAAAAGCACAGTACAATAAAATCTCCCATTTGCCCTAATTCAGCCGCGGGCGATCCTATAGACCCATGCTCTGTAGTTGACCCTCAAACACTGTAGCCATGAGAGACTTCGTAAACGGGTCATCAACATTCTGCTCGAAGCGATCTACGTGACGATCACGTCCTCTCATTGCACTACCTCGCGGATCAGATGATACTTCCGCTTTTTGTGTTTGTCGCGTCGGTGATCCTTGGCTCCTTGGAGTTCGCCACTGCCCCTCTATTATCAAAATAGAGGGTAATGGGCCTAGACATATCTGGAACAACTTTCAGGTCTGTGAAGAACTTCCTGAGCCAGACGACCTTCTTAGCAGCTTCGCAAGCTGCTATGTACTCCGCCTCCATAGTGGAGTCAGCGATGCACCCCTGCTTAGTGCTTCACCACACTATAGCTTCTCCATTAAGAGTAAAGACTGACCCTGGTGTGGACTTGCGAGAGTCCTTATCAGTCTGAAAGTAAGAATCTGTGTATCCTGTAAGGATCAAATCCATCGAACCATACACGAGCATGTAGTCTCTCGTTCTCCGAAGATACTTGAGGATGTTCTTCACTGTGGTCCAGTGACCCTGGCCTAGGTTAGACTGATACCTACTGACTATGCCCATAGCGTAGCAAATGTCTGGACGAGTACAGAGCCTCGCGTACATCAAACTGCCAATGGCAAACGCATATGGGACCCATCTCATCTCTTCAAGTTCATGAGGCATCTTAGGACACATTTCCTTAGACAAAGTGACTTCATGCCAGAACGGCAGTAGGCCCCTCTTGGAGTTTATCGCTGCAATTCGAGTACTTAAGCTAACATGCTTGTTCAATATTACGGAGTTCCTAAATCATTTGCTAGCTTTGTTTGTCATATAGCGTCTCAAATGTAAAGAAATATATATCCTAAAACAAACTAACTCTTCCAAATCTTTATTTGGAATTTGGTCGCTAACACAGTCCTTAGAGCATCAGAGACCTTACTCATTCTGCAATGATAGGATATGTCTACATACAATTAATACTCGTCTACGATAAATACTAAGAAAGACTACTGAGCGTTGATGATCTTTTTGTAGACACAAGGTTCATCAACGTTTTGCAAAGCCATACGACTTGATCGCAATATCAAATCGTATGTTCCAAGATCGAGACGCCTGTTTCAGTCCATAAATGGACCAATTCAGTTTGCAAACCTTTTGCTCTTGACCTTGAGCTATGAATCCCTCGGGCTGCACCATATAAATAATCTCCTCAAGATTTTCATTCAGAAAGGTCGCCTTGACATCAATTTGCCAGATCTCATAATTATAATAACTGCAATGGACAGGAGGATGCGGATCGACTTTAACATAGCAACAGACGAGAAAGTCTCCTCATAGTCAACTTTCTCTAACTAGGTATAACCCTTTGCCACAAGTCGATCCTTGAAGGTCTATACCTTCCCATCAGCACCCTGTTTGCGCTTGTAGATCCATTTACAACTTATAGAGCGAACCTCATCAGGCGGATCTATAAGATCCCATACTTAGTTGAAGTACATCAACTCCATCTCGAGATCCATGGCCTTGACCCATTCATCCTTGTCAACATCCTCCATTTCCTTCTTATAAGACACGGATCCTCAACGTCGCCATCTTCTACCATAGCAAGGATTTTCGTGAAACCCAGATAGTGAACGGGTGGTTTCGAAACCCTCCCACTACGTCGAGGTTCCATCAACTCTTGAGGTGGAACCGACCTACTGGATGAACTCCCATCAACAACTCTTCTTGATGTAGTAGGCTCTTCAACAACTCTTGTTGCAGTTTAAGTAGTTTCATTGGAAAGCTCACGCAACACAACTTTGCTTCGTGGACTGTGCTCCCTTATATGATCCTCCTCAAGGAAAGTAGCGTTTGTTGAAACAAACACCCTATTTTTCGTTGGATCATAAAAATAACCGCCTTGTGTACCTTTGGGGTAGCCTACAAAGAGGCATAACCTCGACCGTGGTTCCAAATTATTGGGATTAGCCTCAAACACATGTGCAAGGCAACCTCAAATGCGGAAATGACGTAAACTAGCTTTACGCCCGTTCCACAACTCTAGAGGTGATCTTGCAACACTCTTGGAGGGAACACAGTTGAGTATCTACAACGCAGTCTCCACTACGAAACCCCAAAACGAGTTCGGTAAGGAAGCGTAACTCATCATCGAGCGAACCATGTCTAACAAGGTCCTATTTCTTCTCTCCGCTACACCATTCTACTGAGGTTTACCCGGCGTTAAGAGTTGGGAAACGATTCCATGTTTTATTAAATAGTCCTGGAATACGGAGTCCAAAAACTCTTCACCTCGATCTGAACGAATTGTTTTAATCCGTCTATCTAATGCATTTTTAACTTCAGCCTTGAACTCTTTGAACTTTTCAAAGGATTCAGACTTCCGTTGTAAAAGATAACCATACCCGTACCTGGAGTAATCATCAATAAACTAATGAAATACTCATAGTCACCTCGGGCTCGCACATTCATAAGACCACAAAGGTCAGAATGTACTAACTTAAGAGGCTCCTTGGCTCTAGAACCTTTTCCAGTAAAAGGCCGTTTAGTCATCTGACCTCAAAGCAAGATTCGCACACTGGCAAAGAACTTTTCTCTAACTCACTTAGAAGTCCATTCTTCACCAATCTCTCAATCCTATTGAGATTGATATGCTCTAAACGTAGATGCCAAGTTTGGGCATTTTATTTTGGAGAAATTCGTCGACGTTTTGATTGAGTTACGGCAGTTCTGAACATTTCAGTATTATGGAGGGAATTAATGGCTAACGGCCTTAGCACATATAAATTCGATTCTAGATTTGTTGTGCAAATAAAAACATCATCTTTATGAATAAACGCTTTACTCAAATTAAAAGAAACGATGTATTTACATTGCAATAAACACTTTACAGAAATAAGGTTCCTTTTTATTTTAAGAACTATATATACATCATTTAAAATTAGAAACCTATTCTGTAAAGCTAATTGGAGTCCTCCCACTGCCATAGCTGAACGTGCCTCGTGCCTACTCGCATCATCCTCTCACCAGCCTCCAGCTGTCGCCAAGATCTAATCCATGAAAGGAAGAACAAACATGGTTAGTGGCGCCTAAATCAATTATCCAGGCAGAATCATCATTCTCTACTAAACAAGTTTCGAGCACAAGTAAAACACATTTACCTTTATCCGCCTTGGCCTTAGCCTTGGCTTCTTTCTTCTTCTTCAAATATCGAGGATAGTTTCTCTTCCAATATCCATCTTGGTTGCAATGGAAACACTTTCCCTAAGAACTGGTGGATGCCTACTCGGTGCGACGGGCGGTGGGTTAACGGGTGCCTTCCCTTTTCCCTTACCACCCTTCTTCTTCTTCCCCTTTGCAAAGTTAGAAGTAGAAGGTGCAAACTTCGTTCCTGAGGTCGCATCTCTATGCAACGTCCTTGAGGATTAAGCAACATTTGCCTCATCCTTCTGCCTCTCCTTACTTTTCAGTAAAGATTGGTATGTCTGCAACTCGTTGATGAGAGTTGTAAGGTTATATTTCACTTTGTTAAGAATCACATTGCTAACAAAGTGCAAGAAGCTCTCCGGCAAAGAATGTAGGAGTATGCTAACATGCGTGCCCTCATCGATGGTAGACCCATTCAACTCCACCACATTGAAGTGGACCATCCTGTTTAGCACATGTTCACAAACAGATGTGCCTTCTTGCATTTTGGAGTTGAATATGTATTTAAGAGTCTCATGCATAAGCTATTCAGATGGTTGTCCAAACATCCCCCGTAGAGACTTCATGATCTCACGGGCTGAGACCATAGGCTCATGCTTCTTGGCCAAGACTTCAAAAAGACTTGCCAAGATGTAGGCTCGAGCCTTTTCATTCACCCTTGTCCATCGTTCGTATGTCCATGAGAGCGAACATGAGATCGTCGTGATCATGTGTTTCCATGTTGAAAAATTGTCGCCAGTTAATTTTTCGACGCTTAACAACGATAAGGTGGCTGTAGCCATTTGAAAAAGTTGCTGAAAAACGAACAAATCTTTATTAGATTTTGCTAAACCACTTTTAAACCAATTAGTTTTGCAAAACAGTTTCAAGTACCCTAAGTTATAGACTTCTATTTTGCAATGATGCCCCAGTGAGTCAGGACAAACGCCACCGGTAGGGTAATCAGTTGCCCCTTCACTGGGATGAGACATTCTCAATCATTAGGCAGAACCAACTCTTGGAACTGAACCTAACAGCCACCATTTTTTCGGTCCAGAATCGTTAATCTTTAACTATTCCATGTAAGTGTAACCCCTCGTTTTCGGTACCAGAGTCTCGCGTGTAACCCCTCATTTTTTGTGCTAGAGTCTCGCCCTAATGCGCTTACCGTAGGGAAAAGACAGATTAGGACAAGAGACTAAGTTACCTTTTACTCTTATAAGAGATCAAATAAAGAAACGCGCAAAACTGCCATCCTTTAGAGAACACTCCTAGGGTGCCTCGAGGCGATACGCAGTAACTTTATTCAACCTAACGGCGGAGACCGAGGGATATGCTACAATTCCCGCTCCTACTTACTATGAACATCTCTCCATCCACCTTGATATTGACCTACCCAAACACCATCCGATGGGGGGACACCCCAAAGGTGCCACGAGGCCGAGGATAGATCTCATGGTTTGAACTATTTAGAAGAAAAGTGAAAGCTTTAAGTGAAGCATCTTTTGCCCCAAATACCTCCTACTGAATGTTCTACCTAGGGATTCATTAACCTAGACAATCCGGCTACTGATTTTAGTCTAAGTCTTCTTTTTAAAGTCTGCTCATAAACAACGTTTGCTTATGAAATATAAACAAGTTCAAGTAGTCACATTTAAACACTTTAATGGACTGTCCTTAACTTGCATGCATGCATCAAATCTATCTAATTCACCTTTCCAAGTAAGTTCCCAGGTAGGGGTGTTATGTTTCCGTCAAATTAAATACTCCAGCCTAGACCAGAACCCGCCTTAGACAAAAGGTCCCTTATAGATAGATTTGCTACACTTTAACCTTTTATTAGCCAATTTAATCCTATTAAACTGATTAAAAGATTAAAGCCTTAGGGTTGCTAATCATATTAGAACCGTGATCTTAGGTCTATGTGATCCAAGCTTTAAACACTTTAAAACCATGAATTAAACCTAAGTGAGCATGCATGTCTTTGTTATTTCTTTTAGTTCTAATTTCTCCTTAACTCTTAAAAAGAAACAACTAAAAAAATATTACGCATAACGAGGCATTTATAACATTTATAAAGTAATCTATGTATCATGCTTCATGCAATGTCCAGTCAATTTTTCTATATAACTTTTATATCACGAATAATAACAAAGAAAACATGCTATCATTCACCCTTATACTATAACAATTATAATATAAAGATGATGCTATCATTCACCCTTTTTATGCATGCATAAATATAACTCTTATATGATGCATGAGCTTACACTTACATAATTAAAAAATCATGCTTCTCTAAATTGTAACAATTACAATAAAGAGATGATGTATGATCAATGCAAAACCTAAGGTGGGATTTACTATATGTGCATACTATATGACATATAAAACATACATCGCATGTATTAAACAAAGAGATTAATGGACCGGGATGAGCTTTTAAACCAAAAAATCAAAATGAAAAACCTGATCTATTACATTTTTCATCGAGAAAATCGGTTCACAGGCAAACCATGTCTTGAACTGCTAGGAGGTCTTCATCGTTTAGAAAACTCTAGCAGGTAGATGATCGTTCAGCACACATTAGACAATAAGAACATTAGAAAATGATCGCGTAGATGACAATGAGGCTGCGAAGCCTAATCGTCCATGCGATCGTGTAGCACGATGATAGGTAAACGATTTACCTTGAGTTACTAAGCGATCGTTTAGTCAGTAACTAAACGATGAAGCTTGTTGACCTAAACGATCGTCTAACGTGCTTTAAATAATACGCGAGCATCTCATCGTCTAATCGATACGTGCAACTTGGTAAACGATTTACCTTGCGATGCTAAGCAATCGTTTAGTCAGTTACTAAGCGATGAAGCTTGATGACCTAAACGATCGTCTAGCGCGTGCGCATTAAACGATACTCAGTGATCGCGTGCCCGATCGTCAATCCGATATGACCAACTCTTGATCGCATACCCCATCGTTTAACCGATGCGTTCAACCACGATAACATACTTCTTCATCTTCACGATGCGATGGACAGCGTTCACATAGAACCTCTTTTGCACGATGCGATCAACCCTAGATCATCTCCTTCCTCGAAGAGCCGCAGCCTTTGCCCAGAACTTTGACGAACGACTCAAGACTTTAAACATTTTGAATAAGACTCGATTACGATTATTTATGCCCAAAAACGTAGGGGCCTTTATAAAAAACCGCAAATGTAAAAGGAAGTAAACAAACCGAGGCAATTCATCCCAAAAACATCCATTAATCTGGCACATCCACAGTAGAATTAACATTTAAAACATCATAGAAATGCACCCACCATGAATGTATACGTTATTTCATTGCAACAGATGAAATCAGAGTATCAGAAACCTGGCTCTGATAACAGATGAAATCAAGAGTTCCATAAGCGGGTTTAGATCGCTCCGATTTCACAGTGACCGAAACATAAACGATATACATTCAACACATACAGTTATGCATATAAATCTCATTATCGGCATGCTCAGACAATAATTAAAAAGGAAAGGGCTCATACCAGATGAAGACTCTCTTCGAATGTCTGAACCCTAAGCAACGGAAAACCTCCCACAGATCTACCAGCACCCGACGAGTATGTCGATTGCAACAGCATGATCAGAACGACACAAACAATACAGTGGGGACGACACCACCACAAGATAAACCCGGGTATCCTCGACATCAAAAACCCAAAGACTGGCTTTGGTGAGTTTTGGTAGAGGACAGAGGAGAACGCGTCGTGTAGACGATAAGCAAGTGGGAGACGAAACTCTTCTATCATATAGCGAAAAATTTTATCGTATAGTAGAGCTACACAATCGTGTATGAAAGACTGAACGATCGTTTAGAGAAAACGTGAGGAGACGATCGTTTAGACGGACGAGCTTCTATCGTATAGGCTCTCGCGATCACTTTCACGAATTCTTTTGGGCGCAGACGATAATACAAAAGCACGATCGATAAAAATGAAAACAAATTTCATTTTAATCCGCCGGTTACCATAACCATCGCAGCCCACTTCCCACGTCCAAACGTGGATAAATTCGCTAATTATTAGATAATTAATCAATATTTAAATTAATAAATATAATATTATTATATTTATATCCTATAGTGTTGATATCATATATCTACTATAGTATTTTCTCCTTTAACTTGATATAAATCATATATATATCTAATTTCCTCAAAATTAATGTATCTAATACATTATATCATAATTAACCAGTCCAATTATATCATATATAATTGAACTTTCTCTTGTCAATTTGAACATTTCAAATTAACCCAAACACTGATTCTCGACTTTATCCAAGCTACCCAGGTGACCTAATGGACCTGTGGCTCAAAGCTCCAACGGTACGTGAATAGCTGACTAAACTCTTTAGCATCGAGATCCACCATCCATTAACTGTCAGTGATTCCACTAAAGACCAACAGCTGAACTCTTCTTACCACAAATATATTTATGTGTCCATCGGATATAACCAATCATGAGTAAGATGACCTTTCACAGATGCTCGTAAGTACAACCGGGCCAATCTACCGTTTTGCCCCTGTAGTTACATCTCACTCCTTAAGTACCACTGATTTCTCTAATGAATAATACAACATAGTCCAACTATGTGTGAACACCTCTCAGGCCAAGAGAAGGTGTGTGGTGCCACATCGTTCAAGCCCCAGAATCAGCTCTTAAGGGAGCCATCTATCTACTTACCCCTGCCTCGAGGAATGAGTGAATTTCATCTTGTGTAGCTGAGTTCCCAGCTCCCAAATCAGACAAATCCCCAAAATGGTAGGTTTGAATTGGCGACCTAGCCACTCGGACCCATACAAATCAAAGAACCGTCCTCAATGGTAGGAGTTTCCAACTCACTCAGGATTAAGGTCATGTTACCTATGGTCATCCTAGTGAAGTGAAGTCTCTGTCATGAACGGTGTCATATAACAAGACATTAACACTTCATGGTTAGGTCTTACAAACTCTTTGTATAGGACGCGCCCGCTTGCATGTTCCCAACACGAAAGATCAAGATCAGACCATCTGTGATAAGTCACAACACTTGTGATAATTCCACAGAGCGGGCTGTGTTCGTAGCATTACCAGGATAAGGTTTCCCTCCTTTATCCATTTACTACAGACCATTTTGGTTATCACTCAAGACATGATCTACTTGTATGTCACCACATACATGCTTGAGTCACATACGATAACCAGGGATTTTATGTTTATTGGTTATTGGTAAAGCAAATAAAACAATTAACTGAGCAAAATACAAGATGTAAAGTAAATATCATATATTAACATCACAGGTGTTCGCATATACTATTTACAAACTACAGGACACGAGACTTTAAGGCATCAACCCCAACAGAGAGGGTGTGGCGCCACATTATTCAAGACCCGGAGTCAGTCCTTAAGGGAGAAATTTATCTACTTACCCTTGCCACGGGGAAAAAATGAATTCCATCTTGTGTAGTTATGTTCCTAGCTCCCCAATCAGATGAATCCCCAAATGGTAAGCTTGTTGAGTCAGCGATCTGGTCACTCTCACCCATGTAAATCAAAGGACCACCCTCATAGGCAAGAGTTCACAACTCACTCAGGATTCAAATCATGTTACCTATGGTCATCCTGGTGAAATGTAAGTCTCTATTATGAACCATGTTATATAATGAGATTAAACATTTCATGGTACGGTCTTATATATACTCATTTGTATAGAATATCCCTGCTCGCATGTCTAATACATGAATGATCAGGATCAGATCATTTGTAGCGCTTTACAACAATTGTAACACCTACAAAGCGGATCATACTCGTAGTGTCACCAGGCTAAGGTATCCAGCCTTATCCATCTACTACAGACCATTTAGGTTATCACTTAAACATGATCCACCATATGTCTCCACTTATATGTTTAAGTTACAAAGATAACCTTGGATGTTAGTTTATTAGTTTATGGTTAATGCAACTAAAATATTGTATATTTTATAGACAATGAATAAAATATCATATATTTTATTAAATACATAATGAGTTTGTTCGACAATATTTACAAACTATAGGACCCTATGAGATTTAGGGCATCAACCTCAATTGTATTATTTTCTATTTGGTCTTAATAACCTTAAATCCAGTAAACAAACATCCAAGGCAACCTTACGAGTTTTAAACTGTATGTGGAGACTGCTGGGTTGTATGTCCTAAAACTCGCAATTTGTAATATTAAACATATTTTATTGTACAATAAAGATATTATTAGCGTTTAATCAATAAAATTGTTATTGAATATATATAAATTACACTTGTAAAGTTTAAATCCAATAAACTAAGATCCATGGCTATTACATGAATACTTGGACTTTTGTGGAGACATAAGAATGGATCAAGTTCAAATAAATAGCCAAAACGGTCTATAGTATACAAATAAGGTTGGGTGCCTTATTCTAGTAATACTATTGGATGTGCCTACTTTGTCATCGTACAAACGATGTGATCTTTAATCGTTCATATAGAGACATGCAAGTGAAGCCGTCCTATGCAATGAGATTTTGTAAGACCGGACCAAAAAACAGGTTACTCTTACTTTAGAATTATTTTACTAGTTAAGATGGACTATTTCAAAGCGATGAACTAGGTAACTCGACCTTAATCCTAAGCTAACTATGAATTCATTTTTATTCAGGATTATCCTTAGGTGAGGGTTGGCTCAACAATCAGCTCAATAAGCCTCTCATTTCAGGGATAAAACTGGGTAGATAGTTGGGGACATAGGGTGCAAGACGGAATTCACTCCTACCCGCTTTTAGGGTTAGTAGAGAGGTTGTTCTCTTAAGTACTGATTCCAGATCTTGAATAATGGGACACATCCTCTCACTTGTCCGAGAGGAATTCGGTTTAGTGATTGAATCATAAATCGATTGTTCACTAGAGGATCAATGGGACTTAAGGAGCAAGATGTAATCTTGGGAGTAAAACAACATTTGACCCAATCGTTATTACGAACAAACCTATGAAGGATCAACTTACTGAATATGGTTATATCGAGCAGACAGAAATATATTTACAGTGAGGGGAGTGCAACTACTGGGCTTTAGTGGAGTGACCCGGTAGTTAACGAATGTTGATTAATTCGGTTTAAAGAGTTTAGCCAATTGATCTCAGAGCGTTGGACCCCATGATCTGTAGGTCCATTAGGTCTCGTACTAGCTCACAAACGGATTAAATCTTAGAATAGCATGATGAGTAAATTTGAAGCGTTTAGATTCAAATTAAGGGAATTAGTAATTATATATGATATAATTATACATTTAATTATCGTGTTAAACGAAATTGGAGAATTGGATATATTTAAATTTGATTTAAATATTAAACGCATAAATAAATATTTATGTATTTGGAATTGGTGGTATAATAATTTAATATTAGATATTAAATTATTTTAATTAAATTGTTATTTAAAATTAATTTTATGAATGAATTTTATTTAAAAATTGAATTTTTGAATTTAATATAAATTCAAAATTTTAAATCAATTTTATGTTTTAATTTGATTTTTTGAAAATTAAATTAAAATTGAAAACTTGATCAAATATGTGATTAAGTGGGATCCTCCTACTCACTCCACCAATGTTTTCACTAAATATTAATAGTTTTGGTGTCAAGTTTTGGCAAAATTGAGTGCCATGAATTTTTAGTTAAAAACAAAACTTCATTTCAGTTGGATGATGATGCAATTTGGTGATTTTTCCTGGAAAATCAGATGAAGAAAGGTTCTTCATCAATTGAATACCAAAACCAGAAATTCTCCTAAATCCTCCCTAAATTCAGCTCATTTTGAATCTCACAATTCAATCTAAGGTCCTAGAGAATAGTAGGGAAGATCAAGTGGTGGTCAACAAATGATTGCTGAGAAGATTCAAGTTAATTTCATGGATTGAAAAAGTTCTTCAAAGTTAATTTCTGAAACCCTCTTTTTCATTTTATGTAAATGCTTACTTAGATGTTAAAGTTGATGAATTAGAGTGTTCAATAATCTTGATTTCTTCCGTCGATTGCATGCTAACTCCAACAGATATATACAGGTAGAGATGTCCATGGGGCGGGGCGGGGACGAGGAAGCCTTCCCCATCCCCGCCCCCCTATTCCATTCTCCGTCCTCCCGCAGGGAAAAATTTTCCGCCTTTATTTTTCTCTAACATTTTTTTTATTTCAATTAAATATTTTTTTTTACAATTCTTTAAACATTTTCAATGGAATTTTCATTTAAATTAAATATTATCAATTTTACTAATTAAAACAGTAATACACATGCAATTTAAAAAATATAATTAAAATGCTAAAATCTCATAATCTGTAAAAATTAAAATTACCGCAGGGAAAAATTTCCCGCCTTTATTTTTCTCTAATATTTTTTTATTTCAATTAAATTTTTTTTTTTACAATTCTTTAAACATTTTCAATGGAATTTTCATTTAAATTAAATATTATCAATTTTATTAATTAAAACAGTAATACACATGCAATTTAAAAAATATAATTAAAATGCTAAAATCTCATAATCTGTAAAAATTAAAATTCAATTTAGAGCATACTAACTTAAATATTACAACATCTAAAGAATTAAAGTAATAAAAATCTTGAACTTAAATAATTAAAACATCCATAATTATCTTAATAAAGTCTACAATATTAATATGAAATATATATATATATAAATTTATAATTTATATACAAAGTCGGGACAGAGCAGTAGGGTCGGGGTCGGGGAATATATTCCCCGTCCCTGGCCTTGAATTGTAAATGGGAAAAAAAATCCCACTCCCTCCCCCATTCCCCGTGTATTTGGGGATTCCCCGCCCGCATTCGGAGCGGTTCCCCGCGAGCCCTGACCCCGCAGATATTTTGGACATCTCTACATACAGAGATCAATGTTGAAGATACAACTTAAAGGGTCTATAGTATAGGAATAAGGCCGAGTACCTTATCCTGATGACACTATGGATACGTCCCACTTTGTATTTGATACAAATGCAATTATCCAACGCATTTGTATAAGTGACACGCAAGTGGGGGTACCCTATGCAATGAGTTTGCATAAGACTGGGCCACGAAATAGTGACCACTAATGCAACATCATTAACTAGTTATGTTCCTGTTTCAATAGGATGACCTAGGCACCTTAGTCTTAATCCTAAGTATATTATATTATGAACTCCTATTCACGAGGGATTGTCCTTTGATTTGTATGGGTGATGGTGATCAGTTCGCTGACTCAATATACTTACCATTTTGGCGACAAGATCGAGTTGGGAGCTGGAAACATAATAATACAAGATGGAATTCATTTCTTCCCGTCTTTAGGGTAAGTAGATGAGTGTTCCCTTAAGTGGTGTCTCAGAGACTTGAACAAATGGTTCTACCGTCTTGTTGGCCTTTCTATTTATTGGTTGGACCGTAAACAAATTGTTCATTAGAGAAGCACTAGTACTTAAGGAGTCAGAGGTAACCCAAGGGTAAAACGGTAATTTCATCTAGTTGGAATTATGAACACTCGTGAAGGACTAACTTGCTATTATTGGTCTATATACATGGACACATAAATATATCTGTAATGAGAAGAGTGCAGTTGTGAATCTTTTTTGGAGTGTGCCAACAGTTAGCATATATTGATTAACTTGGTTAATGAATTTAGCCAACTAATCTCATATTGTTGGAGGTTTTGATCTAGAAGTCCACTATGTCCTTTCGTTAGCTCACTAAAAGATATTAAAGAGAGATGATTTTAGTTGATCAAATAAATTTGAGGAAATTTTATATTAATATGATTAATATGTAATTGATTATGGATATGATCTATAATTCAAATTAAATTGGAAAGAAACATTTGAATAAGATTCAAATAATTAACTCAAGTAAATTAGATTCACAAAGAATTAATTAATAGAGAGACATTTCACATATACATATGATGTTTATGATAATTAAGTATATATACGTTAAATTGGATTTAATGTATAAATAGTTATTTAATTAATGTACTAATTAATTAAATAAATGTTATTTAATTAATTGTGCACAAGGGAAAAATTGAAAAAGACTAAGAGAAGAGGTTGACCGTTCTCTATATAATATCTTCCTTATGGCTCTTTTGGGAACACACGAACACACAGAACATAGCAGAATTGCAAGCATTCATTGTGCAATTTTTTCCCCAAGCCACAAAAGAAATTTTCTCTACTCTCCCAAAAAAAATTTCTCCTCACCCTCTTCCAATAGTTGGATACCACCTATCCTTCTATTGGAATCTTTGAGAATAACAAAGTTACTCTCATGATCATGTTCAAGATTTTTCAAGGAAACGCTCGTGTTTGAGATTGTTAGAGGAATCGTTCGTTGGAACATTGAGAGGACCGTTATAGAAGCTTGGGAATCTACAAAGATAAAAATAATTCTATCATTTCCCTACAGCACACTATTTACATGTTTGTTCTACGTATATTCACTTTTAGTTTACTGTTTTTGTTTGTGTAAAAATCGATTTATGAGATGCAAGACGTTCACAACGCTTTCACTGTGGGATCCGATCCCTTCAAGATCTACTTGAGAACATTCATCCTCTCACTCTTAAGGATTTTGGATTGATTCTATATATAGAGTTTAATTGTGGAAATTGCTTTGGTTTTGGAATCGTGGTTATTCAAGCTTAGTTGGGTTTTACTGTTATTTGATTTTCAATGGCAACTAAAGTTAAAATGAGTTAAGTTGGTGAATTGCAAGGCCAGCAGAGGATAAGATCTATGGAAGGAGAGTTGTGTTCCATTCCTCCAATAAATTTGAAGGGTGAAGTTTGCTGGAAGTGTTGAAAAATTAAATTGGTCAGAAACATTATTCTCGGTCTCTTCACCTTCTCTTGCGCCATCACTTGATATAATTGAGATTCTTAGGCATTCATTTCTTTCATACCAAATATTTGATTTTATCTTTTCATTTTTTGTGCATATTTGATTTAATTTGATCATGGTATTTTATTATTGATGATGGAAAGAAAATTGGATAGAGATTATAATTTCAACTTTTGAGATTGCTAAAACATTTTCATTCAAAATTGGGAAGTAAAATTAATAAAATTGGAAAATAGTTATTGGGTAGATTAAATTAAAAAAATAATGAGCCCAAATAAATTATCATATATGTGCTTGTCACAAAAAGTCATATCGTTTGGGTGGTTTACAAACGTTTCCAAATTTTAATTTTTAAATTAGTCATAATTTTAGTGATCATGATTGTCAATTTGATTCGGTGGTTTCCTTGATTCAAATCTTGATCCAAATCTAAACTCAACTTTCACACATACGTTGAAGATAATATTATTGGTAATTTTCTCTACAAATATAATTTAAATTATTGAGATTTCTCTAGCTAATTTGAAGAAACTTTAATGTAGGTTGGCTTTCCTATATTTTTAAGTTCGATGATATTTAAATTTTTATGTGTGGTATGAGAAGTTTGACAATTTTATTTAATTATTATATTTAAGTATGATATTCAATATAATGAGTAACAAATTATCTCATGACAAGTGCAATAAGAAAATAATATTGTTATTATATTGATTTGAGATACTATTGAATCTATTTGAGCATGTCTAATTAGCATGTTAGCATGAATAGGAATAATATTCATGTTATATTGACAAATTTTATGCATGATTTATGTCATAAATTGTTATGTTCGGCCTTTAATTTCCATGAAATATTATTATTACTTTTAAATTAAGTTTGGTCTTATAACATTATTTTAACTATCATCTAACTTGCTTGTAGTATGAATATATGTAAATTCCATCATTTTATGTGGAAGCTTATAGGATTGATGGTAGTTTGAAATATTGTCTAGCTATAAAATGTGTAATATTTTATAAGGTTTTTTTTTTTCAAGATCTCGGTAGGTATATAAACGAGGATAATTATCTTCATTGGTATTGAGTCTTTTGGGGTGGAACCAAAAGTAAAGTCATGAGTGCTTATGCCCAAAGTAGAGAATATCATACCACTATAGAGTCATACTCCTAGTTTAGCTATGTTGGTATAATCCTCGGTTGTCGAACAAAGATGTAGTGGAGCCTTGAAAGTAGTCATAGTGTAATTTATATTTGAACTCCATCATATAGGCAGTATGTTCTAGTGAAGATGAGTTAGCCAATATCAGTGTTAAACGGATGAATGACTATTTGAAGGGAGACTCGGTGAACCTTTGTTCGAGGGGAGAAATGTTGGGAATGCGACCAAAGTTTCACATTGGTTAGAAAATGAGATGATAATCACATTTAGTAAATGAGGAGATGATCATGGATAATATATAATTTCAATTGATTGAAAGTATAAAGTCTTTATTTTATTAAGCATATTTAGAATCTTGAAAAGAGAAAATGAAAACTTCATGAATTTAGTAGAATTTGTTAAAGGAAATAAATCGGTTAGGTTTAAATGGATCTTCAAATATTTTGATGCATATTCTCATATGACTAAAATATTTAAAATAGCTACTGCAAAGCCTTGTTAGTATTTGTATAATACATCACATGAATATGAAAAAAATCATTTACTCAAGTTGTTTGAGTTGATTATGTAAATATTTGTTAATATCCTTTGATACATATGTTTACTCAAATTTATTTGAGCTAATTGTATGATTATCTGTTTATATGTTGATGATCTACCGATCTTTGATACACACATAGATGTAAGTAATGATATTAAGTTATTTATGTCCCCACAATTTGAAATGAAAGATTTATGTGAGGCTAATGTGATGCTTAGTGTGTAAGAGTTTATAAAGCACATCCGGAAGTAATCGAAGAGTCTAAGCACTCTAACTAAACTAGGCCTCATTTGGTAATTATTTTGTTTTTTGTTTTTGTTTTTAAAAGTATACCTATAGACATTACTTCCACCTCCAGATTTTCTCATTTGTTATCTACTTCCTACCAATGGTTTAAAAAACCAAGTCATATTTTAGAAACTAAAAAAAAAAGTAGTTTTTAATTACTTGTTTCTGTTTTTGAAATTTTGCTAAGAATTCAACTATTCTACTTAAAAAATGATGTAAATAGGGTAATAAATGGGAAGGAAGTAGGCTTAATTTTAAAAAAAAATAAATAAAAATAAAAAACAAAATGGTTATAAAATGGGACCTTAATTCTAGGATTAAAGCAAGCATGTTCATAACTTGGAGAAATAGCGTTTTGAGAGACAACCTTTGAAGAACCTCCAAATTTCAGCAATCCCTTGCTTGAATCTGATTACGAACTCGTCATGGACCACCATTAGAGTCATCCCCACTATTTTCTGACCTCATAACCAATTGTGGGATCTAATTTGATATGAGATTGAAAGGAATTTTTAGAGTTTGAGAGTGCTTTTGGAGAACAATTCTTCTCCAAAATGAAATTGCATAAACCCTTTTCCATTTAATTTTTCTTCAAATTCAAGAACCAAGGGAACCTTTCCTTAATCAAAAAATCTTCTGTTTATAGAAGGATTATATGCCATGTGAATCAACATCAAGATGGCACCCAATTAAACATGCAAGAGTGGAAATAATGAGGTTTTTTCTCAAAGTAGGGAATGTAGGATAGTCCCACTAACCCTTCATTTGAGTTTCAAAAATTCAAATAAGAATTTTTCATTTAATTTAGAATTTCACCTCTTCTCATTAAAATGAAATTTAATTTTAAATTTTGAATTTCATATATTCAAATTTTAATAAAATTAATTCAAATCATTATTTTTAAATCAAATTAATTTCTTTTAAAATAATTTTAAATAAAATTAATTCTAATAATTATTTTTAAATAATTAATTAATCAAATATTAAATTAATAAAACACCAATCCCAAATGTGAATCCTCATTCATATGTCCAATATTTAAAACAAATTTAAATATTTACAACTCTTCAAGTTCGTTTAATTCAATAATTAAACTATATAATTGTGTTAATTATATTGCATATAATGAACTATAATTTCCTAAGCCAAATTTGAACGTTTCAAATTCTCTCATCACATTGTCCTAAGGTTTAGTACGATATGAATTAGCAAGGAGTCCTAATGGACCTATAGATCATGAGCTCCAACGATCCAAGATTAATCGCCCAAACTCTTTAACCTAATTAACCAACATTCGTTAACTACTGAGATACTCCACTAAAGCTCAGTAGTCACTGTAGATATATTTCTGTCCACTTGATTTAACCACGATTAGTAAGTCGATCCTTCACAGATTGTTCGTAGTTACAGCTAGATCAAAATTACTGTTTTACCCCTATAATTACATCTTGCTCTTAAGTCCCACTGATACTGTAATGAACAATTGGTTTGTGGTTCAACCACCAAAGCAAATCCCTTTCAGGCCAATAAGAGGGTAGAGCCCATTTTCAAGACCCGGAGTCAGCACTTAAGAGAACAATCTATCTACTGTCCCTAGAGTCGAGTAGGAGCGAATTCCATCTTGCAGGACTATGTCCCCAGCTATCTACCTAGTTTTATCCCTATAATGGGAGGCTTATTGAGTTGGCGATGTTGAGTCACTCTCACCTATGAGATGTTCATAGTTACCTCATGATTAAGATCGAGTCACCTAGGACATCGAATTGAAATAGTCAGTCTTATCAGTAAACAGCGTTATAAAGTAAAAGTGACTATTTCATGGTCTGGTCTTATGCAAACTCATTGCATAAGGCGCCTCCACTCGCATGTCTCCACATAAACAATTTAGGATCACATCATTTGTATCAAATACAAAATGGGTCGCATCCATAGTGTCTCCAGGTTAAGGTACCCAGCCTTATCCCTATACTATAGATAATTTTGACTATTACTCGAACTTGATCCACTTTTATGTCTCCACATAAAGTTCAAGTATCCATGTTATAGCCAAGGGTTCTTAGTTTATTGGATTTAGGATTTAAAAGGTGCAATTCACATATTCAATAACAATTTTACTGAATAACCTCAATACCAACTTTATTGTAAAATATAATATATTTAATGTTTACAAACCATGAGTTTTAGGACATACAAACCAATGGATTTTCTGTATGTCAAATATATATTGAAAACTATTAAAGAGATTTGATAGTTTGATGACGCTCCAGTAAGACTACCTTATGATACTAGTATGAGTCTTAAGAAAAATAAGGAAGATTAGTGTTTCTTGATCTGAATATGGAAAGATTATATGAAATGTTGTGTTTTTTATGAACTATACTAGACCTATTATTGCATATGTTGTGAGAAGCTTCAATAGATACACATATAATTCTGGTAAAGAACATTTGATTGCTCTTCATCATTTATTAAGGTACCTTAATGGTATAGTAGATTATTGTTTGCATTTTATTAAGGTACCATATTAGAAAGGTAGTGTATGCAAATTGGGTAACTTAGAATGATGAAGTAAGCTTTACCAGTGGATATGTGTTCTTATTGGGTAAAGGAATTACTTCATGGAAGTGTGAATTTATTGTTCTAGAATTAGTATGACATCAGTATGAATGACTTTGAAGCCTACTGGGAGATGTAACATTGGGGGGCATCAGTACTAGTCTCTTTTGTACTGTGATTCACAAGCAGCTATAGGAATTGTCAAGAATAATGTGTATAATGACAAAACACCTTAGACATGGAGTTGTGAAACATTTGTTGGAAGAAGGAATTATCTTTTTGAAGTTTGTGAGGTTTAAGAGGAACTCGGCGAATCCTCTAACCAAAGGTATAACAAGAAGAGTAATTTTAGAATTTTCAATAAGTATGGGACTTAAACCTGAAGGAACTCTTTTTCCAAAGAACCTATGAGCGGAAGTGGATCGCCCAAATCCCATTTCGATTGAACACATACATTTACAGTCATACAAGAACAAATTATGCATAAAACTTAAATTACAACATGCTTTTGAAATAAAAACAAAGTTTAGAGAATAAACCTTTGAAGAATCGTTCTTCAAGATAATCCCTCGATCGTACTCGTTCACGAACGCATCGATCTAGAGGAGAACAAGAGAGGTCAACTGGAGTGGAAGCCAAACGACGAGCCTTTTTTTTTAGGATACCCAGGAACAACTCCTATGTCAATTAAGGATCAAATGTTGGAACCTCATCACGAACTCCTCGAACAGAACAAACAGCAACGCGATCTTCGAACCAAAAGGGATAGTGGACTCTACCACTTAGTGACCTTGGTATTCTTAGTATGAGAATTCATAAGTGGTGGGCTCTGGCTAATTTTGGTTAGAGAGAAAGTTTGGAGTTTGAAGAGGAAGACGATCGAGTAGAAGCAAGGTTGTTGTGTAGACAAATAAGTCTATCGTATAGACTATCTTACTCTGTTTAGTCTCTCAAGAATCGTGTAGTAGTTTACAAAAAATGTGTAACATTCTTCTATGGAATAATAAAACTTATATTCAGTTATCCCACTTTTGCCATAAAACCAAATAACTACCCACTAAGGGTGGTTAGAGAGAAAAATCGTTAATTATCAAATAATTAATAAATTATAAATAAATATGATAACTAACTTATCATATTATATTTATAACATATAGTTTTAATATTGCATCATATACAATATATAAATCATAGTTCTTTTTATCTATTTTATGGCATTTAATATAAATCATATTTATATTAAATTTAATAACTATGAATCTTATTTATAAAAAATATTTTTGAATCATATTCAAATATTTATTCCTCCAATTTAACAATAATGTATTAAATACATTATATCAATTATACCATATATAATTGAAATCTCTTATTAATTTGAACATTTCAAATTAACCCAAAAACTGATTCTCAATTTAAATCCATTTAGCTACCAATGGGACCTTATGGACCTATAGCTTGAAGGTCCAACAGTACATGAATAACTGATTAAACTCTATAATCACATTATCCACCATCCGTTAACTGTCGAGCACTCTACTAAAGACTGACAGCTGCACTCTTCGCATTATAGATATATTTTTGTGTCCATTGGATATAACCAATCAACATTACGATGACCCTTCACAAATCGCTCGTAATTATAGCTGAACCAAATTACCGTTTTCCCCTGTAGTTACATCTAACTCTTTAAGTACCACGGATCCCTCTAATGAACAATAGAACATAATTCCACTATGACTAAACCCCTCTTGGGCCAATAGAGGGTGTGGCGCCACATTGTTCAAGACCGGAATCAGTCCTTAAGGGAGCAATTTATCTACTTTCTTCTGCTTTAGGGAATGAGTGAATTCCATCTTGTGTAGCTAAGTTCCCAGCTCCCCAATCAGACGAATCCCCAAAATGGTAGGCTTGTTGAGTCAACGATCTGGCCACTCTCACCCATACAAATCAAAAGACAGTCCACATAGGCAGGAGTTCACAACTCACTCAGGATTAAGGTCATGTTACCCATGGTCATCCTAGTGAAATGAAAGTCTCTATTATGAACAGCGTTATATAACGAGACTAAACATTTCGTGGTCTGGTCTTATACAAATTCGTTTATATAGAATATCCCCACTAACATGTCTAATATATGAATGATCAGAATTAAATCATTTGTAGCACATTTGTAACACCTAAAAAGCGGGTCATACTTGTAGTATCACCAGGATAAGATATCCAGCCTTATCCATATACTACAGACCATTTAGGTTATCACTTAAACATGATCCACTTGTATGTCTCCACATATATGTTTAAGTTACAACAATAACCGTAGATCTTAGTTTATTGTTTGTGGTTAATGCAACTAAAATATCATATATTTCATAGACAAAATGAATAAACATCAAATATTATTAATCACTAAAATGTTTGTTCATACAAGGTTTACAAACTACAGGATCCTACAAGATTTAGGGCATCAACCCCAACAAAACCCTTATACTGGTCCATAGCCCTTTATCTGGGTGGTCTATTATGATAGACTTGATGGTCCTTAGCCCTTTATTTGGGTGGTCCTAGTACAGACTTAATGGATAGAACTAAAACCTTTCAACTCCATAGTTCTTTCTTTAGGTCGTCTTTGTATGGTCTTGATGAATAGTTGTAAAATCTTCATAGCTCGATTTTTTGGTGGTCTATTGTGATAGACCTGATAAAGCAATTAATGTGATTGTGAAGGTGTGGGCGCCTTCTATGAAAAAGTTTAAGGGTCTTTTTCTAGAGCTTTCAAGTTGACTCGAGGTTCTATGTGCATGGCCTTAAATAGCATGCTTTTATCGTGGAATCAATGAAAAATTAAGAAGTAAAACATGTTGCAGTGGTCTCAACCATAGGTATTGAAAGTTCAAGAGGTAACTCACTCTCTCTAACAAGGTTGTTGCCTCATTTCACTATGCATCGATTCAAATCATCAAGATATTGATGTTTAAGTTTGGTTTCCTAACTTTGCTTGGAAAACAAGTTTTAAAAAAATAAAACAAAAATAAAATATTGTTTTATTTGCTATAACAGTCATTCATGGTGAATTGTTGGGAATGACTGGCATAACAAAAGAAAAAACACGAATTAATTGTTGGTGATTAATTTCAAGAATAATTTTAATTAATTCTAAAACCGTTTTTTAAATTAATTTCAAAAGGATTTTTTGTTTTAGAAACCAATCTTACCTTTCTTTTAAATAGCTCAAAGATTTGAAAAGAAGATATAGAGTAATTTTTACCTTTTCTATTCGTATGTTTTTTCTATAGATCTATTGTTTTCTAAGCATAATTCACATTGATTTCAATTTTTTAGCAAGTACATGCCTGAAATTGGAAGTTGTGTTAATATTGGGGAGCAACCGATACAACGATTAGCACCAAGGTGGTGTCATAATTGCTTTCAAGACAATGGTTCTTCAACGGCGTAATAACTTTTCAACATCTATTTCTAACACAAATTTGTAAGCTTAGATTTTAGTTTCCATCAAGGGAAAATCTCAAATAATCTTTAAAAAAGAATATTTTAGAAATGTTTATATCAAATTAAGTATTTAATCAAAGGGTAATTTGAATTAGATAAATTAAATTTAAGATAATTACTATTTCATTTTTAAAATTCCTTAACTTTTTTTAGTTGGAGTAATAAAAAAATTTCAAGTATAAAAAAAATAATAAGTATATTAAATTTTTAAAAAATAGAATAAAAAAATAAAAAGAGCATTCTAATTCTTGTGACATATTATTTAATTAATGTATTTTAAAATTAATTAAAAATATAAAAGGTCATTATATTAATCATCCAAAATTTCTTTTTTGTAGCAAATGAAAGTATACACCGAATTTGTAATTACGATTCAACTTATCCCTTAAATAGATAAGTAAACAACATCATAAGAAATCATTCTATTCATTCATTTTTATTACCAATGTACCTAATTTCCATTACATTCTTAATTGTCAAGAAGTTTGGGCCATAATTACCAAATCAACCTCACCCAAAAAAAATTTAATATTACTATCAATGAAGTCTTTTGGGATAATGGGTTAGTTATTATAATTTTAGGTTATTATAGTTAGGTTATGATAGTTTGCATATGGGATGTAGATTATTTTAGTTTTGGTTATAATAGTATGTGTTTGAGGTATAAACTATTTTAATTTAAAAAGGAAATAGTAAACATTATAACAAATAATAAAAAAGTGATAAATATAAAATAGTAAAAACTGTAGTAAATACTATAGTATATGAAGTTTTGAAATAATGTTGGCGATAGCTAATTGAAAGTTTTAAAATAGTTTTTAGTATGGCAAGAGGTGGTTATTATATTTTGATGACAGTCATTGTCTCAAACTCCGTTTGAAACTTAAAAAGTAAAATTTTAAAAATTAAAAATTAAAAAACAAAAAACTTTATCCTTGAACTTGTAGGAGAAGCTTCTATGAGAGAGGGCTATTAGTAGAGTAGTAGCTAGGTTTAGGACCATAATTTATTTATTTTTTTTTTCTTTTTTTAATTACAAGGACAGAACATCTAGAGAATAGCTTATAAGGACAAGAACACACTAGAGCTATGAAACCTCATCATCTCCCTATCCTTTTTTTTCATCTTTATACAAAGAACCAAATTTCTTGGGAGCAAAATAAAAAATTCAAAATATCTTTTCAGTCTTTGCTTTACTTTTTCAACTCTGTCTATATAAAATTATAATTTTTTTTCCTATTAACTGCCTAAAAATAAAACCTAATGATTTTGTCATTCAAGGTGAAGCAGTCTTTGAAATATATATAAGATCAAATTAAGGTTCATAAGAGAAAAAAAGATATATTTTTTCTTTTACCATCTTAGGCTATCTATATATTTATTGTTTATTCTAAAGTTTTCATTTTATTGAATTGAGTGTTCATGTGGATAAGTGGTGGTTGAATTACAAGTTTAGTTATATCAAATAGTTTTTTAAATTTTAAAATGTCTAATAATTTTTTAAATTTTCACTTTTATATCACGTCAACTCTATAAAGTTTCTACTAACTTTTTAAGGTCTCATTCGATAACCATTTCGTTTTTTTTCTCTTTATTTTTGAAAATTAAGTTTATTCCCTCCTCATTTTTTACAATGATTTACATATTTCTTATGTATAATGGTTAAATTCTTAGTCAAATTTAAAAACAAAGCCAGATTTTAAAAACTAAAAAAATAGCTTTTAAAAACTGGCTTTGTTTTTTACACCATTGATAAAAAGTAGATTAAAAAAATGAAGGTAGAAGTAGTATTGATAGGTTTAATTTTCAAAAACCAAAAACAAAAAACGAAATGGTTACCAAACATGACCTAAACTTTTGATTTTGTATCTAATAAATTCACAAGTTTTAATTTTGTGTCTAATATATTATTGACATATTTGACTTCTTATAAAATTCACAAATCTAGTAGCCGTAAAATTGAAAGTTTAATATCCTATTAGATATAAAATTGAATTTTTATATCTAATTGATTCGTTAGTTTAAATAAATGTTGAATGTGCCAAAGATTTTGTAACATATCTGATGGACACCGAATTGAAATTTGAGTTATTACCTATATAACATTTTTTAAGTTAGGACTTTTGACTTTTTAAGATCATTTTTAAAATTTTAGATTTTAATGATCTATTAGAGAAATATGGAGATTGAAATTCTATGGTTGTTTATCTCTTTGTGTTTGCTATAGGCTATAGGTAACTGATCCATTTTTATCTTTCCACCAAAATTTGATAAGATACCTAAAAGGTGTTTTATTATAAGGTGGAAAAGAAAAATAGACCTATTTTTTCTTTTTTTTGCTAAATGAGGACCAAAAATTGTTGTCAAATCAAATGAAATCTAATGTTTTGGAAAATTGGCCCCAAAAAAAGGTATTTTTCAAAAGCAGAAAAAATAATTAAAAATCAGGCAAATTTTTAAAATCAGAACTAATTATTGTCATAAGAGATTTACTTCCGAATAAAATTATTATCTATCTAACTTTTCGAAATTTAATGTATATGGACTATATTTTATTTAGCTATGCTTAATTGAAAAGACAAGTTTGACATAAAAGTTCGATAAAAAATTGGAGACATGTTCCTTCTTATATGCTATAGCTTTGACCAAGTGAAACTTTGAAGAGAGGCAACCACTTTTATTTTCCCTATAATTTTATTTTCTAAATTAGAAAAATATTCCAATTTTACCATCTTAAAACTTCGATTGAATTATACTCATACCAACAAGAGAAACATATGTATCGACAAATATAATCTTAAATTATACTAAGTCAAATTTATCCCATTTGGGGGTAACTTAGAAATATGCAATATCAAAACCCCATTTGACAAATTTAAAAGTGATTGTGCTAGAGAAACTTTTTTTTTTTTTTCTTCCTATTATACTAGTGAGGAATTGTGAGAAAGACATGTATATAGATGGAACTACAAAGAAAAGAACATTCAAGTTCATGAAGAAACTAACTGAAATTGAAAAGCAATAGCAGGAACAACTGGACAGAATGAGGTGCGGCAGATAATAAAAGGAAACCATAAAGCTTTGCCTAAATACAAACTTATAACTCTTATGTTTCTACTAAACTAGCAGCCCTTTTCTCCCCTCTTCATTCCAAGTATGTCTCCATCACATCCGAGTACATGCCCGCCTGCTCTGAGTTTCGATATTCGACTGCTTGATGTGGATGATGGTCGAGTGAAGTCGAAGATGACGACGAAGCCATTCTTGCAGGCAAGGTAAAGCTTCTCTTGAACTTATTTTCCATCTTCCTAGCACTCTCAGATTGGCTGTCTAGGCTCAAGAACTCGTTCGAGTTACCTCCATTCATGTTGTGCATAGCTGCAGGATCTGAGTTTGGATTTGCATTCTTCGGTTCGAGGATTAGAGGGAGGTGAGTTTGATCGGGTTTGGTTCCTAAGCTCTCTGGGTTGAACAAAAGCTTGGCATCATCGGCACGTCCTGTTAGGGCATTGAACAAAGACAACCCATTAGGCCATTTGATATCATTCTCATGATCCCCCATCACGTCTTCCATTCGAGCTTCAGACGAATGTGGCATCAGAAACATGTGTGTCTCGTCTTTTGATTGTGGGAAACCGAGCCTATTGGAGGTGTGGAAATTGGGTGAAGGAAGCAGAGAAGTTGGAGCAGATGGAATTGGCCTTTGTGCCCAATTAAGGAGGTTGGGAGGAGGGTGGATAGGAATGGCAGATTGTTTTGAAGCCATTGGGGAAGAGGATGAGTTTCTATTTGAAGAAAAGAGTTGAGTCAAATAAAAACCAGATTGATACCCAAGAGATTCAAAAGTATGCCTCATTCTCAGCACAAAATGCAGATCTTCTGGTATCTGAATACAAATATAAACAAATATCCTCAGCAGCATTCACATCAATTTCCTTGAGGATTGCCATTAACTCATATCTAATATATTCTCAACTCTCTCAAACGTGTGTGACAGAATGCACAAATACTAATACGATGGTCAACCGTTTCAGAAACAGCAACCAAAAAATAAAAGCTACGGGAGAAAATAAGGGAAAAAGAACTAACAATTTTGCAAGAACCAAGTTGAAGGAGGCCATGTCCAGCTTGAATAACAGCAATGGTCTGATCCAAAACAAGGGAGTTTTTCAGAGGAATAAGCAAAATGGGAAAGATAGAGCAGATAAAAACACCATTAAGATTGGCCAAGAACTCACCTGAATTCCTGAATCAAACTGATCAGTCCACTCAGGAGGAAGCTGCATGTTAGCAATCAAAGAAAAAGAAAGACAAACCCATCAAACTTCTGACATCAATGGTGAATAACAAATCAAAATCAATGCAAAAACTCAAAACAAAATAGTTGGATTATCAAAAAATTTCAGAAGTAGCTTTGTTTTTTCTCTTTTTTTTTTCATTTCCATACAGCATCAAATGAACTTTGCCAGTAATTTGAAATGTTTGGCTCGCATTCTGTAGGTTCTTTGAAAACCCATTTATGGCACTTATCTGATGCAACTTTCCCCATCAGCCTGTCCGAATCAATCCAATCACAAAAACAAAACATGAGCACAAAAAGCCTAAAGAAGAATCCTATAGAGAGAGTGAAAAGAAAAGAAAAAACAAACAAACAAAAAAATGGAAAATCCACAACAACAAAACAAACAAACACCTACCCAGTACCCACCCTTCTCCATAATTATATAACTGAATCGACATCTTGCTGAAGGCTTTTCTAACAGGATCATCCCCATCAATCTCCTCCAAGCACTCTGAAACTCTCCCTCGGCAAAACCCATCTTCCCACATTAACATCCTTCACAAAATCCAGTGTAACAAGCAATCATGAATAATCCCACAATTTCAACATAAATACACAAAAGGGTTTGATTATTTAGTACTTACAAGCTGCCATTGTCATCCCCAACTTTGCATCCATTTCCTCCCCTGACTCTTCTATTGAAAATGGAAGAGACCCATTACAGAAAAATGGCTCAAGAACGAAATAGAAAGGAAAAAAAGAGAGAGAAAGGAACATACGGACGAGGGCGAATGGTCCAGAAAACAGAGTAAGTCCAGTCTGAATTGAGACAGACGCTTCTGAGGGCCTCATGAAGGGCCATCATCCCTACAGCTTCTTTGCTCCTGTCTGATGCTCCTGAGCCCACCATTTCTGTCTCTCTGTCTCTCCCTCACACACACACTATGGCCCTTTCTTTTCTCTTTTTTTAAGCTTTCTTTCTCTTACAAATTACACTCTACAAGACCCCTCTGGAAAACACTCTGAATGAAACTAAGCTATGTTGGGTTTATGGGCTGAGAGATTTCCCAGTTTTTGTTTTTTCCCACCACACAAGAAACTAGTAGAATACTTCTTCATCATCCATTGATTTGAACTAGTAAGTGTTCTTCTTCCTACTCTGCTCTGCTATTGTTTGTCCCAAATAAGCAGGTTTTGTAATGTTTAGCAGACAGAGACTGATGAGGTGAAAGAAAATAAAAGGGAAGGGGGAGAGAGAGAGAGAAGTAGAGAAGGAAAGGAAAAGGGGGTTTGGCTTGGTCTTTGTATGATTGTAACTAAACTATGCAAAATAGTAGTGGGACAGCTTTTTCCTCTTTTGAAGCCCCCTCCTCTCTCCCTCAAAACCATTACAGAGATTGTTGTGATTGTGATGAGAGAGGAGTGGAAATTTTGCTTTGTTCTTTGTGGAAATAACCCCCCAAAAAAATCAATTTTTACACCAAAATTTGTCAAAAACTGTAATTTTACCCTCAACTTGACATCAAAGTTGCAATTTTTCGATGAGTATTGAAATTTCTTTTTACGTATAGGTTATAAAGTAAAATTCAACCTTTTAACTTTAAAAAATAATAATATAAATACTCAACTATACTCAAATGTACTCTCAAATAATTTTTTTTGGTTGATATTTGCAGATTTTCGCATGGTTATTCAATGCATTGATCACATTTTGTTTTGTGTCAAATTTTATTTTATTAATATTAGTGGTCTATGCAAGTTGTTTGTTTTCTTTTTCTTTTTTTTCTTTTTCTCTTTTATTAATTGGTAGGTGAAATTAGATGGTAAAACTTTCTAACCCTTAAAAGGACATTTGGGACAAGTGGTTGGTTATTATAGGTTTGTGTTTGGAGTATAGATCATTTTAGTTTATGTTATAATAGTATGTGTTTGATGTGTAAATTATTTTAGTTCGAGAAGAAAATAATAAACACTGTAGCAAAAACTAACAAAATTGATAAATGTAAAATAGTAAATATTGCAGTAAATGAGAGTTTTGAAATAGTATTGACTATAGTTAATTGAGGTTTTGAAATAGAATTTACTGTAACAGGATGTGGTTATTATAGTATTGGAATAATCATTGTTTCAAACGGCGAATATTTGAGGCAAGGAATTAGTTATTATAGTCGTAAGTTATTATAATTGGGTTATAATAGTTTGTGTTTAGGGTGTAGATTATTTTATTTTGGGTCATAATAGTATGTATTTGATGTGTAAATTATTTTAGTTTGAGAATAAAATAGTAAATGTTGTATCAAAGAATGAAAAAAATAATGAAGGTAAAATAGTAAATACTGAAACAGATAAGGATTTTGAAATAGTATTGACTATAATTAATTAGTGAATACAAAATAGTATTTACTCTAATTGATGTTCGTTTTCCTTCGGTTTATTTCCCCTTTTGGTAACATTTGGGTATTTCCCTTTTTTTTTTTTTTCCCTACTTTCAAAACCTTGTCTCTTTTTTTAAGAATCCCACTTTGGCTACAAGGATGAAAGTACATGTAGGCTACAAAATTGTTGGGTGGTTTTTTTAATTATGAATAGTGCTTTGTCTTGGATTATTTTTAAGAGTAACTCACTCATTATTTAAAGAAAATAATAATACTATTATTTCTTGTACTATTATTAATTTACAAGAAAGTTTGTTGACCTATCAAAGAATCGCCATATACTCTTAAAGTAAGATAGCAACCAACTAAGAAAATAAAAAAATAAAAAAATAAATAAGCATAGTTATTTCTTATAATAACAATGAGCTAAATTGTTTGTCACTGAATTTGAAATCCACAAAATATGAAAAAAAAAAAAAATTAAACGTCATAAGACTTGGCAATAGCATCAAAAATATTAACCGACCATGCGAAAAAACATATATTTAGACTTTATATGTCTACGATTCTTCCCTTCTAAAATCAAAAAAAAAAAAAAAATCAAATGTTTTATTATGTGCTTTTTGAACCGCGTCAAATGAAAGGAAGACGATTATTTTAAATGAATCGAAGGAAAACAATAAGTATTGTGTTTTGATGAATGGGTTGTTACCATTTTGATAATATGATGAAGATGGGGAAGAAAGTGAAGAAGATTAGTAGTAATGGGTAAGTATTAATTTTGTCTGAAATATTTGGAAGTGCATGATCACTCAATATTCTTATTGAAAATGAGCAGAAAATGGTATGGAATTGGAAGATTCAGTACAAAAGTTGTTTTTGCCTGCTTTATTTAGCTTCAAGCAAGTAATGCCTCAACCAAAACTGTACCTCAAAGTAGAACCTTGCAAGAAAGTAGCCCTATTCTTTTGCCACTTGAGTGAAATATTATAAGCTATCCTCCTTTCCTTTTTCTTTTTTCTTTTTTTTTTTCAACTTTTACTTACAACTTGGAACCAAATAGAAATTACAATAATTATAATAATAAAACATTATTCTTGTATATCTTACACATCTTTTCTCAATTTTACTTTAAATGAGTAGTTTAACTTAGTCCTACTTTTATTATTAGAATGTTTTGAATCTGTCATCTTATGTTCCGAATGACTAAGCATGGGATCTCAATATAAATTCTATTCTCTAACCCTAATTTGAAATCTGATATTTTTTCCTCTAATAATAAATCTGCTCTCTCGATCTACTCGTTGACATTGACGTAGCTAGTACAATATTAATGAATTACGTAAATCTTTATGTCGATCTTCTATTGTTTATGGTTTTTTTTTTTTTATGGTCGATTTTATATGACTTGTTACATTTATCTAAGGGTATATATATAAATACAAAAGCACAAATAGAAACTAGAAGATTTCAAAATTTAGATAAGAATAACAAAATCAACTCAACTTTGTTATTAGACAGTCTACATAGCTAATCAAATTTAATGTTGTCGCTTTCTTTTTAGAGTAATTACAAATCACACCCTACTTATTTACCATTCAGACTTCAGATAGTTTACATATTTACAAATATACCCTTTAATTTCATTGATTACTAGAAGTAGAAATCAATAGCATTGTTTAACTATACAAAAGGTAGTAGAGTGGGGTTGTATTTAATATTTTATATGCATGATTAATACTCCTTTAATTTTTCTCTAGTTTAAGATTTAAATCTCTAATCTTTCTAATATAGTGAATTATGTTTATATTGATATTAATAATATTTTTATTAATAGATTTGAAAAGCTAACACAAAAATTTAACTAAAAGAATGTGATGTCTCTTATCTTAATAATAAAATATTTAATTTTGATAAAGTTTAAAGATATACGGTGATGGATTTTTAGGTATATATTTATATTATATAAGTAAATGACAAGTTTGATATATATAATCTTCAATATCCCAATAAAAACATTAATATTATATTTCACATGCCAACATAGAATTAAAATTTTCAACCATAATTTTTTAAGGCTCCGTTTGATAATCATTTGATTTTTTGTTTTCTTAAAAAATTAAACTTATTTCATCTACATTTCTTAAGAAAAAATTGCATATTTCTTAAGTACAGTTGTTGAATTGTTAGCCAAATTCTAAAAACAAAAACAACTTTTTGATTTTTTTTTTTTTTTTTAGTTTTCAAATTATGACTTGGTTTTTTAGACCATTGGTGGAAATAGATAACAAACGAAGAAACTGAGGGGTGGAACTAATGTCCATAGGCTTGATTTTCAAAAACAAAAATAAAAAATCAAATGGTTACTAAATGAAGCCTAAATGTTTGAATTTCAATACTATAAAACGTGTCCTTCAATTTTAATATTACAGAACATAGTCTAAATACATAAATCTTCATTTTAAATACAACATACATATATATAAATTAAATTAATAAATAAGAAAATAAACCGACGACAGAAATGTGTAGATAATATAATATTTATTTGAGGAGAAAATTCTCTTTGAGCAATCTTATATTCCACATGTGTAAATGGAGATTTTTCATCCTGTCTTGGGCGAGTCCCAGGCAAGAATAAATAAAAGCACGTTGGACTAGAAAATATTATCTCGTGATAAAAAATATCGTAAAAATGGCACAAATTTAAGAATTAATTCGCACATTCGTTGAAGTAAATTAGCAATATCAAAGAGTCAATTAGCATATGAGATGTGTTAGCGACCGTGAGGTTCATGATTCGAATCCCGTTGCATTCAAAAAAGGAAAAAAAAAAAAACCAATATAAAAACAATATATTTGTGATACACTTTATACTAGTATATCGACCATATATTTTATTAGTATATATATAGTATTTCAATTACAGTGCTATACTAATGATACGCAAGAGAAAAAATAATGGTCATATCTATAATTTATTTTTATCGTGTGTTAATTAATAATCTTGTCAATTTAGTATTAAAAAATAATTTTGCAAATTTAACCAATTTCATTGCTAAGTAAATTTAGTTAGAATAGTCTATCAATGATAGAATAAAAAAGTAAAGAAAAATTTTTAGAAATAGAAAAATTCCAAAAATATTTACACTTTATAGCAAAAAGTCTAAAAGTATTTTGTACTATTAGAGCTTTTTGCTATAAAATGTAAATATTTTCAAATATTTTTTATATTTAAAAATGTCCCATAAATAAATAATAACATTTTATTATATTCGTAAATATTACTACCAGTGAATTTTCAGAAAATGTTGATAACTTTTGAATGAAATATCCAACATTTATTATGAGTCAACTTGATATATAACATATACGTAGTAGTACGCACAACCATATTCCCTTTGCTTTTTTGCTTTGTTCTTTCTTTGACAATTTGTATCTTAAGAGTATTTAACCTTTGAAGTTAATAGTACAAGTATTTTGTCAGTTGAATATTGTTTATTTTGGTACCATGATTTATTTGTTATATTATAAATTTATCTTTATAAATATTAATAGATCTTATATCAATGTCATTAGATTCTATTCTATTTTCAAAAAGCGCGTTAACGTTGCACAAAATAAGTGAGAGAGTATAGAAAAAAAAAAAACCATACTCTCGAAATATGGGAAAAATTTTGGTTGGTTATAGAAATACATGAAAATCTCTCTCAAGGACAAGATAGAGAGTGGAAATTGTTTAAGAGAGGAAAATTAATCTAATGAATTATAAGTTTATGATTTAATTTATATGAATTTGTATTATCAATCTCCACTTTTGATTTGAGATTTTGTAAAAAAAAATGTTCAAAGAAATGTTTAAAGGGAGGGAAATTAATTCCAATTCCCAATCAAAGCAACCAAACACCGCCTCAAGAGATTAATTATTTATTTTTATTTATTTGTCTTTCTTTTTTGTTTAATAATTATTTATAATACAAACCCGAAAAAATAAAGAAAAAAAGGGATTTGGCACACAGAATCTTTGCAGTCAAAAGGCAAGGAGGGTGGGATTCTCAAATTCTGAATTCCTACATTTTCTTAGAGATTATTAATTTATTATCATATTTTTATTATGTCAATTTTTTCTTTTTCTTTTTTCTTTTTAATCTTATAACTTGTACGAACTCACAGGGGTAATTATGTCATATTTGTACGGCTTTTATTCATTCAAGTACTCCACACTTCCTCCACTCTCCCGCCTCCTTTCTCATCATTGATATGTGAAAACCCAACTCTACCCTTTTTAGTTAAAATATGTAGAATTTGGTTGCGTTACTTTATTAATGTTTTAAGATAAGATTGACATTTTTTTTTTGAAAAACTTGGTAATGTATAAAGCAGGTTCAATTATTAAAAAAAAATCTCCTTTGAAAGTTTATGATAAATCTATTTAGTTTCTCAATTTTATTGAATAAACTTCTTTTGGACTTCCGACATTGAATCTAACAAGTCATTATCCTCAACTTCGATGATTTATACTTTTTATGACATGATTACTATATTAATTTTAGTAATTATATGATGTGACATGACGATTAAAGGATGCTAATTGGACTAATGAAGCGTGTTAACAAATTAAAAGACATTTTCTATGTAAAAAAAAAAAAAAGTTGTATTCACTTCAAATTATACTTTATCAAAAGCAATGATGAACATATTTACCAAACTAATTATTTATGAAAATGCCCCAACGTCTTGCATGTCAAAAGGTTTTCACTTGATATAACGAAGGATGAGATTCCCCAATGTCAAATCATGTCCTATTAAAAATAAAAAGAAATTGTAACTTCACTCAATATCCTCAAATTTATTCTACTTTAATCAATCAATCATTGCATGTATTTTTTCACATATCAAAAAATCACGATTTATCAATTAAATCACTATTGTTTTTTTTATAGCAATCTTGATGTAATTATATGAAATGATAATCTTAAAGATACAGATTGTTTTGGAGTCTCATTACAATAATTGAATTGGGGACTAAGATAAATATGATTAAGCAAATAAAGTTTTCATTCATTTCCCAAATCCAAAGCTTTGATTTGTGAAATCATAAGCTAAATCAGAATGATAGGATAACTTTATACCCATTTTTTTTTTCAAAAAAAGGTGGGGGTAATACGGTAATTTTGCTCCAAGGTGGAGAGGATTGGGGGTGCGCTTATCAAAAAGAAAAGTGGGTAAAGTTGGCAGAAAACACATTAGGGGTAAATTATTACTGAAAAACCTTAATTAATTAATTAATTAATTAAAAATGGTTGGGGAAAAAACGAATCACGTGCGCACGTGCCGTGGCAGTGAGTCGGTGCATCGTTTGTAATAAAGAAAAATTGAAGCGCACGAATTGCGGGGCAATGCATCCGCTACTTACGATCACTCGCTCCCTTCAAAGCCACAATCCACGCGCCCCCACCTAGTCCATTGCTTACTTTTATTATATATTAAAATAAAAATATCAACAAAATATCACTTGTGTAGATATAATATTTATTACAAACCAAGCTTAGCTCAACAAAACATCGGAGCATGCAATAATTATTCAACTCTTAAATATTCATTTTTTTTTATTTAAAGTAGAAGGTTGAAGCTTTAATTTCTTAGATCAAAGTATATGTCAATATCATTCAATTAAGTTCACTTTCATAAATACATACATAATTATTATACTCAACAAAAAAATGTGAATATAATAAGCAGTAAGCATGTAATATGCAGTATGATGTATGAGCATTTGAAATTGTGTCTAACATAACTTGAACTTTGAGATATATTTGATAGATATTTATACTTTTATTTTCATGTCTAATAGATTCTCAAACATTAAAAAGTGACTTATAAGCTTTTCAATGAAAGGTCTAACAGATGAATGGCTTAATAAACACAAAATTGAAGGTTGAGGTCTCGTTTGGTAACCATTTGTTTTTTTATTCTTGTTTTCGGAAATTAAGTCTATTTCATCCACATTTCTTACAATGATTTTGCATATTTCTTAAGTACAATTGATGAATTATTAACCAAATTTTAAAAACAATACAACTTTTTGAAAGCTACTTTTTTTAATTATCAAAACTTGGTTTGGTTTTTTAAACCATTAGTGAAAATAGATAACAAATAAAAAAATTTGGAGGTGAAAATAGTGTCCATAGGCTTAATTTTTAAAACAAAATGTATATCAAACGGAGCCTAAATAAATTATTAAATACTTTTAAAAACTCAATTACCTTTTTAGATACAAGATCGGAAGTTTAGAAACTACTTATCAATTAAATCAACCGAACCTTTTTCCAAACAAAAAAAAAATCATCATCACTTATGGTTAGATTGTAAACTTTGAATATGTGACTCTCGTCTGTATCTCTTCAGTTATCTTTACTATTCTAATTCACATGCTTTCTTCTTACAATTCCTCTTGGTTAGGAGGAACTCTTCCTTGAGGTTATTTTGGACCATTTCATTCTTTGAGATATTTTCTTATGAGTTGCTTTGTCGGGATTATAACTTGTTATGTTGTTTTTCTCAATATGACTATTATTCTATGTCTTAGCTTCTTTTATAATATATACATCTTGAGGAAAGAAATGTAAAAACTTTTACATGTTGGATGAGTTAAGACATTGTATTCTCAATTAAGAGTTCAAACTTTCACCCATCCACTTTGCTGAGCTAAGAAAACTTGAGTAGCTAATTCAAACATGGCCCTGTAGCAATTGGAATATTATACTTTTGATTAAATATCATACATTCAAACTATGACCACACGTTCTCATAGGAGGGAGAGAGAGAGAAAAAAAAAATCAAAAAGAAAAAAAACGACAAAACAAAAACAAAAACAAAAGTGAAACAAAAGATCTTGTGCTATACGAATTGGTCTGTCCCTCTCATTTCCTTCCGCGCGTGGGGGTTGGAAATGACAAATTACTTTAATATTTTTATATAATAATAATAGATCTTAAGCTCTGGGCTGAGCCTCCCGCATTGACCGGCCCATGGCCCACTTCATCTCAAGGGGAAAAAGGAGAAAAAAAACCAAAAAAAAAAAAAAGGGGGACCGTATCTTTCGCGGGACCCACATCCGAATCTCCAAAATGAAACCCTTAATTAATTATTTTGACTAATCCTTAATTATAACGTTTACCCTTAAAATTATTATCATGACCAACCTTCAGCAGAGAATAATTATAATAAATTAAGTTTTATCGTATTTTTTAGCCTATTGTTCTTTTAAAGAAATTGTCAGTGTTCCTTTTTACTATTTTTTCATGGATGTGACTCTTTTTCTTTAAAAGAAAAAAAAAAATCTAAAATTGAATAGTTAGTAAACTTTAATTAGGAATCAGTTGATAATTTGCACAAAATTTATTGATTATGCACCTTAAATGGAACAAAAGATATCTAATCTGTTTTAAAAAAATGATAATATCGTTAGAAATCCAACTATATGAAATGGTAGTAACATGGAATTTTTTAATCCAATATTTTTAAGATATGTGAACTAAGCCTGATATATAACCATAATAATGTTTCCTTAGAGTTAACTTATAAAAGTATCTATTTCATTAAAAAAAAAATTATAGAAGTATTTATGAATTTTGTCCTTCGTTTAAAAAATATCTTTACTATTTTAAAAATTTCAATATTATTCTTGAACTTTTGTAAATATTTTAAAACTATCGTTAAAGTATAAATTTTGTTTTTAGAGTTTTAAACGAAAGAGGAACTTGAAATTGTGTGGTTGCATTGATCTAAAGTGATAGGTTGAATCATCGAACTATTTTAAGTCAGTTGTCATATCGTTCTTGGTTAGATTTTTGTTTGAAATTTTTTTTAAAAAAAAAATAAATGAAAGACAAAGTGATAAGTTTTTCTAATAATTCAATATTTATTTAATGTGAACAGTTATAATATCTAAAATTGAATATATTATAAATATTTAAAATCATATCGAGGAAAAATGGTATATAAGAAAATGCTAAAAAGATTATTCGAAAGGACTATCGATAGAATTGACTATATCATATGTACTTTATCCGGCTATACAATTTGTCGCCACTCTAACTTTTTTTTTTTTTTTTTTAAAAAAAAAGGGTCTGTGTTTATTTTGTCCTTCTCGTTGAAAATTAAATTTTAAAAATATATATATATATATATATATATATAAAAACATNAACATGATGTCATTTCAATTGATTTTTTCAAAGGAAAAAAAATGCAAGAGAACAGAACCAGCTGTAAATTATTTAATTATAAAACAAAAAACGGGCTAGATTTTTTTAAAAAATAATATTATTTATATAGTCTAAAAGATACTCTGCGAAGATTTAGTGTACTGTTGAAATTAAATTTGAGATTTAAAGTAGTTTTAGAAATTATTTTCACAATCACTATGTTTGTTGCTTTCCTATGGGCTACGTGACACTGACATAAACATGCGAAAAAAGATCAATAATATGATTTCTCTTATCATACTCTCTCAATATATATTTTTTCTCTTTTTTTCTCATCAAATTTCTTTATTTTTATATTCCTTTTCACTATTAGTATTATTATTATTCACGGTAATGATCACAAATTTCGTAATAATTTTCTAATTTTGTTACGTATAACTTAAAGTTAAGACGTAAGTACATGGAAGGAAAGTTTCATATTAAAGTAAAAAATCCAAAATAGAGAATGATTCTTTTTTTTTTTGTAACTTTATTTATATTGGTGGGATTGGGTACAGAAACAAAATATTACATCTTTGATACCTATAGGAATTATGAATATATTTGTTAATTATAATTTAGATCAGTTTAAAATAATTTATAAGCCAACAATAACTTAGATCAACTGGCATCTATACGTACTGAATATTAAGAGACTTGTGGTTCTCTCCCGTGTGTACTAAAATAAAATTCATAAGGTTCTAAACTTTTTTAAAAAAAAATGTAAGTAACATACTTGTAATTTGACATTGAACTCCCGTAATATATAGTTTATAAACTTAGATGGCACTAGTAGAAACAAAATTTAAGTGGGAATGGATATGAATAGGAATCAAGTACACAAGAAAAAGACTAGACAATATACATAGAAAGATGGTTAGTCCTATTTTTGTCATTGTTCATTTGCTGATTTTTTTGTTCATAAACTTTCAAACAATTTATTTTGGTTCTTGATATTTTTAATTTTTGTTTAATTTGATCATTATATTTTCAAGTTTTTTTTATTGTATCCTAAAAATAATAATTTTTATTATTCTTATTTGCAAAATCATACTATAGATTAATCTATTCAACAAAATTTTCAATACAAAATCATGGCTATGATGCAAAAGCGAACATACCTCAATTGGTATACGAGTGCATTACTAACCATGGTTCGATTTTCTCTACTCCTAGTTCTACTAGAAAAAATAATGGTTGTGATCTAAGAAAAGAGTATACTGAGTATAATGGTTTCTGCTAAAATTGTGATAGAATAAAGTGAGATATCAAATAAGAAATTGAATGGATGAATAGATTTTTTTTTCTAAAAACATATATTTACATTAAAACCACCATCGCAAAAAGTACATACATATATTCAAATGAATAAAAATTAAAAATACAAAGACGTGGATGAGCGTTTTAAAAGTACATGGATCCAAATACACCCCTAGAAGTATGATTCTTTTGCCAATATGTTATTTGAGTTAATTATTATTTTTCATTTTTTTTCCTTGAAAATATGAATTAAATCTTATACATTAAAAAACTATTGCATAAAATTCCAAAAAATGATTGAAGTAAATGGTTGAAAATTTGGCCATAATAGGAAACTTGAATGATATAATGATGACTAATTGAATGGCATCGCCTGTTTTGTAGAGCTGCTTATGAACTGGCATCGAACGAGAGATTTGGATTAAGGAGTCAACCAACAATTAATTTAATTTATTAATTAAACGATAATTAATATTGATGATTACACTTGAATTTATTTTCCAAAAAAGATTATTATTGGTTGGGAGAGAGATGACGTGGCATTTCAAACAAAAGTAAATAGAGAAAAGGGTACAATAAAGAGTAAATAATTTAAATCTCATACCTCTTACAATGGGTTAAGTTTAACTTTTCAAGCGTTGAAAATAAGTCATTTCGGACAAAATTTGAGTATTTGACAATCACTCAAATAGCTATTGGAACTTTTTTAAAGTGTATTTTAAACATTTTTTTTTATCAAAAGAGTTTTTAAAATATATTTTTTGTCGGAAAAGACTTTTTCTTTAGTCAATCAAAACATGCTCTTAGTTGCTAACGCATGATGCAAGTTGAACTATGCTCGCTTTCGTGTATGTTTAATAGATAATAATGCAAGGGGCATATTTCAAATAAAGATAGATTTTGATTGGTAATTTGCAAATCTACGAAAGGAAAAAAAAAAAAAACAAAAAATTAATGATTCAATATAATAGTTCTTAAATTAGATGGATTAAATAATTGAAATTAGCTTTTGATATTACTTTTATTTCAGGAGTTAGTGTTTTGTATTGCATGAATAAGACAACGCAAGATCGAGTATCCAATCCTTCTTTTTGATTCTTGGAGATTTCTAGTCTCTATCATATTATTAAGAATATAAATTTTTTATCGAGAAAAATACTCATTTCATGATGGAGGATGAAGCTTTGGAAAAAAAAAAAGAGAAGCATAATTTTTAATTAAATATTAACGAATTATTTGCAATTATTGAGAACAAGTAATAACTATTTATACTGAAACTAATAGCTATCTTCATTCATTAGAAATTGGACAAATAAGAAAATTTCTCATTGAGTTACGTACTTACGTAAAAATGAATAAACTTCAATCTCAAGAAGTAAAATCTTCCAAAAAACATTCACCAATGAAAAAAAAAAGTCTTTTTGAAAGAAATTATTCGAGAATGGTGAAACTTTTTCTACTTCCAAACCAAGTTTAAAAGAAAACTAGTAAAGTATACATCAATTTTAGAAACTTGGAATAATTTCATTCTTATTTTTTTCAAATAAGTTATTAAGAAAAAAAAATAAAAGAACCACAAATTTACCTCTTATGAATCTAAAATTTGAATATCGACTATCACATTTATGTAGATGTCTTTTAAGAAAATAAATAAAAAGAAATGTGGTTGATACAAATATGTTTGAATGTTTATTTAATCCAATGAAAAACATATGGACTAAATACTTTTCAATTTTTGGTGCTTCGAAACCCACACCATATGTATAAAAATTTACTTTAAGGAAAAAAAATGCATGATTTGAATGGAGACATTATAGACTAGTTGGGGCAACTTAGGTAAAATTGTATTTGAAATCAAATATATGAACAAATTTCCAATTTGTGTTGTATCTTTTGGTCAACCTTTGGCTTGTGGACACATGTTTAAACCCCAAATTTAAATTACTTTGTTTTGGTTTGACCATTTGTATGTTGGACAATTTCTCAATGTCACCTTTCCCTTTTTGTTTTATTTTCAATATTCCTTTCCTTGCTTAACTTGAATAAATATTAACCATCTTTTTGTTTTGTATCTTAGCCAATAATTGTTGCTAGGTGACTCATTGCGCATGAAACATCCAACTTCCAAGTGTTTTAGATGTTATAGGATTAACTTAGAGCTTGTTTTGTAATTAATTTGTTTTTGGTTTTTGGTTTTTGGTTTTTTAAAAACAAATTTATTTGATAACTAATTCATTTTTACAATTTAAAAAATATTTGGGGAAATGTGAGGAAATTTTGAAAACTGGAAAAATTTCTCTTTTTTATTTTTTCTCTCTCTTGAGGTTTTCAGTTCAAATTTTAGGTGATACATCTCTAAACGATTTTTATATGAAACTAAATGGAAAATAATTTTCAAAGTATTTTCTTGTTATACACTTCACTTCTATATCAATTTTTCATTTTATTTTTCAACAATAATATTTATTTATTTTTTCAAAACTATTTCAAAATTCATAGTGTGGTTGAAACATATAAATAAAATTACTGTTACTATTATTATTATTAAAAATTATTACTTTAAAATTTAGAAAACCACGGCTCTCCAGGAAAAAATTGTATGTTTTTAGGTGTGGACTTATCTTAAGGAAGATGTGTATTTTCTAAAAAAAGAAAGTAATTTATTTGAATGGCTCCTAATAGTTTTTAAATATGTAACTTTCTTATTAATTTGGAAACATGTAAAAACAAAAATATTGTAACCCCAATTTTTTTTTTTAAGCCTTTAGCAGACAAAATATATTAATTAGAAAGACCATCCTTATCAGCCCGACAAGAGAAAGTCAATAAAGAAGGAAATTATTGTCCTAACTTTAAATTGAGATTGGAAAAAATCAAATTTATTTTACAGAAGTCTATCAGTGTCTATTACTATCTATCACTGATAGTACTAAAATTTTACTATATTTTATAAATATTTTGTTTCATTTTTCTATATTTAAAAATGGCCCAAAAATATATAGTTTTTAAAATCTCATTTTTATTTTTCAAATTTAACTAAGAGTTTAAATTTTACTTATGAAATATGAAGTCCAATGTTAAAAAACCATGAGAAAACAAACATGTTTTTTATTTTAAAAAAATTAAATGGTTATCGAATACATCCTTAAAATAAATTTTAAAGTTTAAAAATCTATTGCAAATAAAATTAAAAGTTTAGCCTTATTAATAAATTTGAAAGTTCATAAACCACATAAAAACACAAACCTCAATTTATTATGGATTAATTTTGTAATTTAATCCACGATATAATTTTTTTTAACATGATTAGACTTAACAATTAAGTTAGGGTCCAGTTAGAAAGAAATTACTTTTACCCAATATAACTTTGGGTCAAAGCTCAATAATGACCTATTTGGGAGGTTTAAAGACTTAGTTTAAGATTGTTCGGCTTTAAAAACAATTGATTGCAATGATACTTTTAGAAAGAAAAAAAATAGTTGCAATAGAAAATAAATTAGGAAAACTGCAAATCACATCTCTTGATGCGGCAATCCAGGAAATCCTCTCTGAAGAAAAAAGGCTTAGGACGGTCTCCTCTCTATCATCAAGGTTGCTCTTGCAACCACTCATTTGTGCTCTTTCACTAAGTCCTCTTTCTGCAAAACTGCAAATCACATGGTCATAAGTTTGTTAATTGTCCTTCGTTGAGTGTAGGTATTGCCACAAACGTGGTCACATCTTGGACAGTTGTCCGACCAGACTGCCTCGCCCCCCGATTATACTACTAAGTAAAAAGAATCTTCCAAGTCTAGCCTTCCACCTGTTGTTGCTGCTGCAATGTCTTCCACCCCTCCAAGCCTCTAGATTAGTGACCTCCAAGATTTTCTCAAACAGGTGTTATCTACTAGTGCACCTGCGCTTGCTGTCACACCAGGTACGTCTTAGCTCATTAATTTGACTTGTTGTAATCATATGACCTTCAATATTTCTCTGTTATCTACCTCTACTTCTATCAAATCACTTCCTCTCATTCACTCTGTTGACGATAACCACAGGACCGTTTCTAGAATTAATATTGTTAATACACCAACTATAACCCTCTTCGACACTTATCATGTCCCTAATCTGACCTCTAACCTTTCTTCTGTTGGTCGGTTGTGTGACCTCAGATTTACTGTTTTCTTTTCCCCTCATGGGTATCAGGTTCAGGATCCATGGACGGGTCAGATAGTTGGTACGGGTCGTAAGGTGGGAAGACTATTTGAGCTCACAGTCTTTCAGCCACCAGTTCCCCTACCTCTTTCTGTCGTTGTCACTGACACTGGTACATTTCAATGGCATATGCGTCTTAATCATGCATTTTCTGACAAGATTTGTAATTTAATTTTTGTCGGTAGTTTGAATAATGTTTCGCGATTCAGTTCTTTTGACTGTTAACATTGCAAACTTGTAAAGTAACCTACTCTGTCTTTTTCTGCTTCTAACTCACTATGTGATACTCCATTTGGTCTATTTTATTCTAATATATGGGGCCCTGCACCTACTCCTACAATCAATAGTTTTCGATATTTTGTGTTGTTTATTGATGACTATTTCTGTTTTACCTAGATTTACTTTTTAAAACATCCTTCTTCCTTATCCCAAGTCTATATTGAGTTTGAAAAATGCTTCGCACTCAGTTTTCACACACTATCAAAATTATTTGCATCGATAATGCAATGGAGTATAAGGGTGCCCAGTACTTTCTTTTCTCACCCAACAAAATACTCTTGTCCAATGTTCATGTCCTTATACTTTCCAACAAAATGGTCAAGTTGAGCGAAAACATCGCCATATCCTAGATTATATCTGTGCTCGACTTCTCTCTGCGTCTTTCCCTAATAAGTTTTCGGGTGAGGTTGCACTTACATCTGTTTATGTTATCAGTCGTCTGCCCTTCGTGGTTGTTCACAATCTGACTTCTTTTGAACGGTTGTATGGTACCTCTCCCTCTTATTCTCATCTTAAAGTCTTTCGGTGTGCGTGTTTTTTCCCTCTCCATCCTCATGAACATACCAAACTCAAAGCTCGCCTATGTTGTTTTCTTGGTTATGGGACTGAGTATAAAGGGTTCCATTATTGGGATCCTATTTCTAAAAGGCTTCACATCTCTTGTCACGTCACATTTTGAGAACATCGTATGTTCTCTAGTATATCTTCATTTCATAGTTCCCTCACTGGCCCCCACCCATTTTTTATTGATCTATTTACTGATCTCTTCCTTGTCTGTGATTCTTCCCTGACTCTTTCCTCCTGATTGTTCCTGAGCCTGATTCATCTTCTTCCATCGAAGCACTCCAGGATATGCCTTTTCCCCTGATGCGGAATCAGAACCTGCACTTGTTCGTCGATCTACTAGAGTAAGAGAAACTCCTCATCATCTCAGAGACTACCGCTATTTTTCCACTGTCATGTCTTTGGTTGAACCTTTCTCTTATCAGGAAGTCTGCACTAGCCCTTTTTGGCAGTAAGCGATGCATAAGGAACTTCAGGCTTTGGAGAAAACACACAACTGGGATTTTGTTGACTTACCTCCGGCAAGATGCCTATCAGGTGTAAGTGGATTTATAAGATCAAGACTCGTTCCGATAGGTCCATTGAGTGGTATAAAGCTCGCCTGGTAGCCAAATGGTATTCTTAGGGGTATGGTATCGACTATGAGGCAACTTTTGCTCCCATTGCTCAAATGACGTATGTTCGAAGCTTGTAGTTGTAGCTGCTGCCAAACAGTGGCCCATTCTTTAAATAGATTTAATAATGCTTTCTTGAATAACACTTTATCTAAAGAAGTTTATATGAAACCACCGCTTGGTATTGCTTTACCATCTCATAAAGTCTATCTTCTTCGTCATGCTTTGTATGCATTCAAACAAGCACTTCGTGCCTGGTTTGCAACCTTTAGTGCCTGGCTTGCAACCTTCAGTGCCATTATCACCCAACTTGGATTTGTCTCTAATGCTCATAACTCAGCTCTCTTTATTCGCAAGACTCCGCATGGCGTTGTTCTTCTGCTATTGTATATGGATGACATGATTATCACTAGTGATGATTCACATGCTATAGCAGATTTACAACACTACTTAGGAGAACACTTTGAGATGAAAAATTTGGGCCCTCTTAGTTATTTCCTTGAGGTCTCGTCGTGTTCTAAAGGATATTATTTATCTCAGGCAAAATATGTGTTTGACCTTGTGACACGTTCTAGTATCGTTGATGGTGTTATTGCACCAACACCATTGGACTCCAATGTCCACCTAACCTATTTTGATGGCATTCCTCTTGAGGTTCCCACTATGTATCGACAACTTGTTGACAATCTCATCTACTTAACCATAACACGTCTAGACATTGCTTATGTAGTCCATGTGGTCAGTCAACCCATGTATGCTCCCCCACACTATTCATTTCACTGTTGTTCTTCGTATTTTGTGATATGTTAAGGACACCCTAGGACATGGGCTTCGGTTCTCTTCTCAGTCTTCCTTAGTTCTCTCCGGCTGTACTGATGCTGACTGGGCTACTGATCGACGATCCACCATAGGTTACTGTTTTTATTTGAGTAATTCTCTTATCTCATTGCAAAATAAGAAGCAAACTGTTGTATCTCGCTCCAACACATAGTCAGAATGCCGGACACTTGCTGATGCTACTTCTAAAGTCCAGTGGCTTCGTTGGCTTCTAGCTGATATGGGAGCTCCCCATGCCTTTGCTACTATTTTGCAATCGTAGTGCTATACAGATTGCTCATAATGACGTGTTTCATGAACGAACGAAGCATATCAAGACTAACCGACTTTGTCCATCATCATCTTCAAAGCTCCACTCTGCATCTTCAAGCCATATTTACGACTTAACAACCAACTGATATATTGACTAAAACACTCTCTTCGGCCAGTTATCTTGCAAACTCAAGTTGGTTTCTACTCTACCCCATTGAGTTTGGGGGATGTTAATCTGTTATAAGAATTGTTAATTTGTTTTAAGAACTGTTGAGTATTTGTTGTAAGAGTTGTTGGAGATTTTGCCTATCCTTAGATCGTTCTTTGGGTATAAATACCCATGTATTTCACCATTCAAATATACAAAAAGAAATACAGTAACATACCAAATATTCCTATAAAACACTTGAAAATATATTTCAAACACACACTAAGGTCTACCATTAAAATTTACTAACTTTTTTTTTTTATAATCTACAAATTTTAAAATAATGGTTCAAAATATTATATTTTGTTTGCTCTAGATTAAAGTTGAGCATTAAATGAAATAACTTTAATTTTCTTAAAAAGAATCAATAGGGTATGAATTAAAATAAAATAGTAGCATTCTACCTTAAAATTATAAGATGGACTTCGGTTTATGTAATTCTGTATATATATAAAACAAATCTTAATTTAATACAATTAACCATTAAAAATCGAAAAATTACTAAAATGTGGCCTCTGATTCACTCGGAGTCTAGAAGCTACGGAAAAAAATTGATTCTAAAGATTGTGCAAAATAAACATGTGTTTTAGAAGTTGTTTAATATATTTGTGAACCGTTTCCCTAAATATGAAAAGATTTTGTTAAAAGTACTTTTAACCATTCCAAAATCAACTCCAAATATATCAAATTTTTTTCGTAAATTTGAATGGTCGTCGATTTAATTTGACATGTGATGGTTTAGTTGACTATAAATTCATTAATAATAGTTGATGATGAGAAGTATTAAGAAAAAATGCCAAATAAATCGAAACTAATTAGAAGAGAAGATTAAAAAATATATATATATAAAAACATATGATAAAAGTTCAAAATCTACCAAGCTTATATGATCAAGGCATGAAAATAAAATATATGCATTGAAAATCATGAGATTCAGTTTTAGAAAACCAATGACAAAAAATTTAGATAGTCAAGCTAACACTGCAAAGGCCAATTGAAAAAACTTTGTAATTACAAGAGGGGAAAATACTATATTTATTTGCTATTTTTCAGTTTGAGCACTCCAATTTCCTACAGTGGCCCATTTCTTGATCGGACCTAAGCTATACCGAAAATGAATTTAGTGGGCCTACTTAAGCCCATTAACATTCTTATCCCAAGACTTTTTCAATTTCCTAATTGGGCTATTGGGTCGAGTCAAGTCAGTTGGATCGAAATATTTTTTCTAATCAAATCCAATTGTTCGGATTGTAAGTTTCTGTAACCCGAATAAACTTTAATAAATAATAAAAGGACGATTGGATAAATGACCAAAACAAAATGGTGTTTTAGAAAAATTGCCATTCAAAGGGTGAATTTTTTTAAGGAAAAAAATAAAAAAAACAATCAACATTGTAGTTTTAATTAAATTTAAATCCTATCTAATAATTAAAAATCAAATCTCAATAAAACGAAGTTAAAAAAATGTCATGGATTTTGCTAAAATAGTGGGAAAATATATGTCGTATTTGATTGGATGGAAACATGGAAACCTTAGATTCGCGAGGATATAATCGAGAAATTTAAGGGTTTTTTTTCCATAAATCATCCAATTCAAAAAGTGACCATATTTTCACTTGGTATAAATTTTTTTAATTATTTCTATATATTTAATTAAGATTAGCAACTCATTTCCAACTTATATTTTGAATTTTTTTCTTTAGAGTGTTAAAAAATTATTTTTTGGAGTGGTTGGAGAATAGTTATCTAAATAAAATATGAAATTAAATAAATTTAAAATAAATATATGTATATATAACTGTATCATTAATTAAAAAAATTATATATATATATATATAAGTTTGAGTTAATTCGGATTATTCTAGATAAAATCATGAAAGAACTTATCCTATAAGATTTTTATATATTTGAACCAAATATAATTCCGAATTTTTTTTCTGAAATATCCCTACTCTTCAATCTTCAATCTTCAATCATGAATCTCAACCTTGGCAACTATGAATTGCAGTAAATAAATGCGTCTAAGTATTTTAATTTTAATAAACGTTACGCTTTTATTTTCTTCTAAATGTAATTGCAAATAATAAACTCCTATAAAAAGTTTATTTTCTTCTAAATATAATTGCAAATAATACATCTATAATTTATCTAAGACGATCATTATTTTTTAATGCCAAATCTACCCTTTTTTTTTTTTTTTTAATTACCATATTAAAAGTAGGTATAATGTAACTGATAATAAAATAATAGCTTTGAGGCTTAAGGTTGAATATATCATACAAAGGTGAGTAGCACGGTAAACCTCTGTATAGAGTCAAAATAAAATAAACTCCTATAAAAAGTTTGCACTATTGATCTAAAAATAATAGAAGGCAACTTTGGTTTATAAAATTATGATTAGCCTTTTATTAGATGGTATAAAATCCTAATTTGATTTCAATTCATTTTTTGTTTTTATTTTTAATATCTAGAAAGCTAATACTTAGATTTCGTTTTATTTTTTTAGGTCTTTTTTGGTAACTTTTTGTTTTTATTTTAAAAAATACTATGGACACTATTTCCACTACTAAATTTATTCATTTGTTATCTACTTTTTATCAATAGCATAAAAACCACTTTTCAGAAGTTACTTTGTTTTTGGAATTTGGCTAATAAGTCAACATCGTAAAGATGCAAATCATGGTAAGAAATGTGAATGATGTAGACTTAATTTTAAAAAACACAACAAAAAGACAAAATGGTTACCCGACAGGATCTTAGTTTTTGTATTTTTTAAATTTAAGTTATTATGTTTTCACATTCTTTAAGAAATATGATAACTTGTAAAAATACAAGTTATTGTGGCTCATAAGTTGGAACAATTAGTAATGATAAAAATCTCATCATTTTTAGAGAAAACGCATGAAATTACTCGAACACTATCAAACTCATGCAAAAGAATGTTTATTGCTAAAGTACTGCGGCACTAACACATGATATTACAGGATCTCAACAAGAGGCTAACACATGATTAAGAAAAGTGTCGCAGGCAAAGTCTAACGCATGGGGCATGCGTCGGATGGATTCAATGCAAGGAAGATTCATTGATTCAGGCTGTTTGTGTCAAATCACCACTTGCAAGCATGGACACCTGCAGCGGGCAGTGTCTGAAAAGCATCTGAGTGTCAGGTGGCAGACCAGGATATGGAATTCAATGTTGTCCATCATCAAGTTGGAGAAGACCAACGCCTATAAATAGAAGAAATCCCACCGAGTTCGAAGTTAGATGTGCCAAGTTCTCAACTCTTGGTTTTTAGTCTCAGTTTTAGCTTAGGTTACTTTTAGATCTTTAGAGCTGTACTGTGGTGCCAAGAAGAACAAGAGGGAAGAGAACCACCACCATCGCCGATCAAGGAGCGGAGAAAGCCGAGTTCGAGAGAGACACTTCTTCCAATTCTTTCACAAGTGGTTGTACACGACTAGAATTGAGCCAAAGAGGACAAGAGATTGTACTCTGCGGCTTGACTCCTTCCATTGCATCTTACTTATCGCTTTCATCTTTTCATTTGATTAAGTATTGGTTTTGTAAAGACAATTAGTTTTTTTTTTTATAAATTCACATAGTTGATCTATCATACTTTGTCATTGTTTATTTCTTGTTTATGTTGGATTCATCTATACTTCATGCAAAATTCCATTTCGAATGCTTAAGCCAACTAAATCAATTGGTAAAAACATCTTTAGCTTAAACTATTCGAGAGAATAAGTAAGCCAGCATCAAGTTAGAACACCTAGTATATCTAGATATAGACGCACTGGTGTTTTATTGCATCCTGTGTTTGACGCATACATCCTAGAGATATGTATTATATGATATTCGCATTGAGAACTGTCGAATAGAGTCTAACGCATAAACGGAGATAAACAAGTCATCTCATTCACATCATATTATTGTTCGTGTACATCCAACTTAAATCGACGCATATCACTTGCATCAAACTCCATTTTCACACGACCCATCATTCTCTACTCGACCCTTTTGTATCTTCTTGCACACATAGCACCTTAGTGTAAATAACTCATTTCTCCATACATTTAGGATATCCTTACAACAGTTGCAACGCAAGGTCTGCGTTAGCTTTAATCTGAATCCCTGAGTTCTACCTTGGACTTACCAGGAACCTAAGTTGGATTTATACTTGGATCTGATTTAGGAAAACTTGAACGTCAATAGAGGAGTGTCATATGTCCTGTTGCACATCTCTAACGCATCAACACATCAGTCATACTTATACTTATTTTTTCAATTATTTTATACAATACACTCCTAAGCTCGAATCACGAAATCAACGAACAAAATACTTAAATTCTTAATTAAGTTTAAAAAACAAAAACAAGTTTTTGAAAATCAAGCTTACAAACACTTCTTCAACTCATAGATCTCTATGATTTGTTATCCACTTTTTATTTATATTTTCAAAACTCAATCCAGAATTTGAAAACTTAGACCCTATTTAGTAACCGTATCGTTTTTTTTTTCAATTTTGAAAATTATACTTGTTTTCTCACAATTTATTTAGAACAATTGAAGGCAAAGGGATTCTAATACAAATTTCGTGGTTTTTAGTACATTTGTATGCCGATTGAGTTACGTTCGGTTTGGCATTTGTCACAATTTTTTACACATGGTTTTCCTATTTCATGTATAAACATTTACATTATTAGTTAATTTAATAACAAAAAAAACAATATTTTGAAAATTAGTTTTTTTTTAAAAAAAAAAAAAATCAAAATTTGGCTTCAATTTTGAAAATGAGAATTTTCAAAAATTATATATATATTTTTTTGCACGAATAGCAAAATTTATTTATTTTCTTCTACTCCATCTTCAGACTTCTTCTTCTTCTTCTCTATTTATAGTTTTGTTGCTAGCTCAAAAATGTTAATTAGAGTAACAATGATAGACAATGGAAGGTCAAATTATAGAACAAACTGATAGTAGTTTTTTTTTTTTTTTTGTAGTTTTGTTGCTAGTTCCAAAATAGTAATTAGAATGATAATCATAGACAATGGAAGACCAAGTGATAGAACACTATAATTATCCATCATTGATAGACACTGATAGTTGACTATCATTGTCTATCCATGATATACAGCTAGTATCAATTGCCTATCAATAGATACAATTATGTTGTTGCTAGTTGAATGTAGTTTTTTTTTTGTTTCTTCCTTTTAGATAGTTTATGATACATACACAAGACATTGTTATTGAAAATTTTATTGATTTTAGATAGTTGTGATAGATATTTTTATCAATGGCTATCATAATCAACGCTGACAGAAGTCTATTACGCCTATAAGTGATAAAAACCGATACGAGTCTATCACTAGTAAACGTTGATTAAAGTGTATCGGTGTATATTAGTAAGAACTAATAGAAGTCTATAATTGATAGAGACTGATAGAATTCTATCGGTGTCTATTAGTAGGAACTAATATAAGTCTATCAGTGTCATCAGCTATAGAAAAAGTCTATCATTGATGCTATCGGTGATAGAAACTGATACAAGTCGATCATTGATGGAGGTTAATAAAAGTATATTAGTGTTTGTCAGTTTATATATATATATATATAAACAGTTTGTTATTTTTCTATCTTTGAAAATAAAATAAATAAACTTGTAAACAAAAATGATGTCTATAACCTTAATTTTAAAAAGCCAAAAATCAAAAACCAAATTGTTATTAGAGAGATCTCAAATAGTAGTTTTGTTTTAACATTTTGACTATAGGTTCAAGTGTAGAGATGTCCATGAGGCAGGGCGGGCCTGAGAATGTCATTCCTCGTCCCCATCTCCTCTCCCATTTCATTCTGAAATTTTTCACGGGGATCGAGACGGGATCGGGTTCCTCGCGGGAAGTCTTTTCTATATATATATTTTTTAAATCAATTAATTTAACTTACTAATATGGGCAAATTTTTATTAAATAATTAACTCTATCATTAAATTGTTTATTAGGATTAGTTTTACATGAAAATTTGAATTTAAAGATAAATTATTCAAAATTTTGCCTAAAAAACTAATCAACTTTTAGTATAAATAAATAAATAAAAATCAAATTATTCATATATATAATCTAAATTTAAATATTCGATTTAAATATATTCATTATCTTCTCTAATAAACAATCAAACTTGAAATTTAAATGTAATATTTATACAAAACAATAACATAACATTAAATGATTATACTGAATAGATAAACAGAGGCTAACCGGGGCGGGGGCGAGGATGAAGAGAAGGTCGGGGAATGCATTCCCTATGCTCGTTTAGCTCATGGAAAAAAATTTTCCGCACTCTTTCCCCATTATCCGCCTAATCGGATAATGAGTGGAGCAAAAAATTGGACATCTCTATTCAAGTATTTATAATAAATGTATATTGTAATATGAAAATCAATACACAAAAATTAAAAGCATAAAAAGAAGAAAAAAAAAAGACCGAATATTATGAATAGGTGTTAGATGCTCATGCATAGTATCCTCAACCACCATTGTGTAAGTGTACCACATTCTACTTGCCACTTTGCCTATAAATAATGACATTTGGTGGATCTTGAAAGAACACACATGGGTGAGAAAATCCAATTCAAAATTTCATATTATCCAATTTCACTTTTTTATTTTATATTTTATTTATTTATTTATTTATTATTATTATATCATTTTTTTTTCATATTTATGTTCTTGTTGTATTTCTTAATTTCACAACACTTATCAGCACAAGCTCCTATCGCTTCTCTCGCTGAAGAAACATTCATTCTCATTTATTAGGTGGTTAAAAAATGAGCAAAGAATATCTATGTCTAGCCAACAATGCAACTACGCACACAATACTTACAAATAAAAAAATACTTTTCCAAATTGACAATGCTAAAAGCAAAAGTAAATACAATATCCAAACTTGATTAAAGGTTTGGAAAAACAAATATTATTTTGCCTAGAAGGATAAAATTCACAATTCATAATGTATTTTTCTTTAGTCAATCAAAGATAAATCTTCTAAGTCTTAAAGATATACGTTGTAATAGTTTTCATAATGAGATTGATAAGCAAGAATAATGTGGAGTATCTATATATTAACTCTACTGTCTCAAATGAAAAAAGTATATTGGAATAGTTATCTGCTTTATCTTATCAATTGTATTATACTCATATATGAGTAATTGAAACATATGCAATAATGAACCTGAAGTTCATGAATCCAGATATATTTGTTATTTGGCATGATAGACTGGGTCATATTGGGTCTATAATGACAAGAAAAATTATTGAGAATTCAAATAGATACCCATTGAAGAGCATTATCAATTTAATGAATTATCATGTGATGCTTGCTCTCTTAGCAATTAATTATTAAACTATTCACCCGTTAAAGTGGGAATTGAATCACCTGCATTTTTATAATGAATTCATGGTGATATATATGGACATATTAACCCACCAAGTGAACCATTTAAATATTTTATGATATTAATAAACGCATATAGCAGATGGTCACAAGTATGTTTATTATCAAGTTGAAATCTTGCATTTGCAAGATTATTTGTTCAAATAATTAAGTTAAAAGCACAAATTTTTTTATTATTCGACTAAGATCATTCGTTTTGATAACGCCGATGAAGTTATATCCCAAGTTTTTGACAATTATTGTATGTCAGTTGGGACAAGTATTGTATATCATCTAGCTCATATTCATACACAAAGTGGTTTAGCATAATTATCTATAAAACGTTTGCAATTAATTGCAAGACCATTAGCCAAGCTTCCTACATCTATATGGTGACATGTTATTTTGCATGTAGCGACTTGTATGCATTAGACCAGTAGCTTATCATAAGTACTCCCAATTACAATTAGCCTATGGCCATGAGCCAAATATTTCTCATCTGAGAATTTTTGGATGTGCAGTATATGTTTCAACTATCCCACCACAATGCATAAGATAGGTTCTCAAAAGAGATTAGGAATATATGTTGGATATTATTCCTCATCAATTATTAAATATCTTGAACCCATGACGAGTAATGTATTTACTGTACAATTTGTTGATTATCATTTTATTGAGACAAATTTTCCAATATTAGGGGAGGAATTAAGAATTTGGAGAACGAAATTACATGAAATGTATCGTTATTATCTCATTTAGATCATTGTACAGATCAATGTGAACTTAAAGTTCATAAAAAAATTCATTTGCAAAATATAACAAATAAATTACCAGATGCATTTATAAATGCAAATAAAGTAACTAAGTCACATATACCATGTAATGACCCGAGTTCAGGAGAGGTACATTAATGAACCGATATCACATCCGAATGAGAAGGATCTTGAGGATATGAAAGTATGGTTAGGAAAGGTTTAAAAGAATTGTTACTACCTATACCAACAAGGTGCACCTTATTTTTCAGTGACCCAACCATAGGAACTTTAAAGTTAAGCATGTTTAGCTTGAAGCAATCCTATGTTGGATGACCTCCTGGGAATTTTCCTATGGTGCATGTAAGTGAGACAAAGTATGCTGAAAGGGCTCGTGTTGATTTGTAGGGACAACTTTCACTTCTAACAATATTTAAGACATGCAAGGACGATATAGTTGTTAGAGTTGACATTCAACATGTAGAAGGAATTAAGAATTTAAGCACTCTAACTATATCAATTTTAGTTAATAAACATGCACGTACAAGGTTTTAGTATATTAGGGATTCAAGTAAATACCTTTGATGGTTCTCCCAAATTGACTGAATTCACCACGAAATTCTTCTCGAATCACTATAGTAGACCACCACAAGTGTCTTCTCTACTAATAGAGTTAGAGTGAAGAGGAAAAATTCCATAATTTTTCTCTTTAAAATTTCAGATTGCATGCCCTAAAAAATGAATTCAAAACCTCATATTATAGTTTTTTAGCATGCAAATCAGACTTCATATGAAATTGGCACTTCATTTTCCATTCAAATAAATGCATGAGGTGTTTTTTATAATGGAAAATGGGGGATTTTTCCACTTTCCTCTTAATCTAAATATTAATATTGAAATTGGAATAATTTGAAAATAAAGAACTTGTTTAAAAATCGAATTTCTCAAATTCAATATTAATTAAATAAATTTTATAATGTTGAATTTCATAAATTTAAAATTTAATAAACTAATTTCATAAATTCAAAATTTAATAAACCAATTTGGATAATTTCTCAATCACAGTATTCTAAGGATCTTATTAAAATATCTCAATCACAGTTAAAATTTAATAAACTAATTTCATAAATTCAAAATTTAATAAACCAATTTAAAATTTAATAAACTAATATCAAATATTATATTAATATAACATCTTATTAAAATATCTCAATCACAGTTAAATATTGTCAACTCTCTAAAACTGTAACGTTTAATTCGATAATTAAACATCAATTATAACAATCCAAACTCTAAATTGAGCTTGGAAATTTCAAATTCCGTCAACACACTATTCTAAGGTTTAATTCTTTTATGAGCTAGTAGATGGACCTAATGGACCTAAAAACCATGAGCTTAAACAATTTGAGATCAATTGTTAAACTCTTTAAACCGAATTAATCAATCTTGTTAACTACCGAGACATACCACTATAGCTTTGTAGTTGCACTCTCCTCACTGTAGATGTATTTTTGTCCACTTGATTTAACCATAATCAGTAAGTCGATCATTCACAGGTTGTTCGTATTAATAGCTAAATCAAAATTACCATTTTACCTGTGTAATACATCTTGCTCCTTAAGTCTCCAGTGATCCTCTAATAAAAAAATGGTTTATGGTTCTACCAATAAACGGAGTCCCTCTCAGCCACTGAGAGGGTAGAATCCCTTATTCAAAACCAGGAGTCCGTACTGAAGGAAATCACACTCGAGATTTCCATGAGTAGCGAAAATAAGAACATTCCAAATTACAATCATGAGTGAACAATACATTTACAATCGACTTTAAACAAGCGGTTATACAATTAATACATAAATTACAGCATGAATAACTCAAAAGAACAAAGAGAAAACTCTACGAACATTTGAAGATCCGTCTCCACACTCCTTTACGCACGATCGCTCGAACAACAGCAACCTCAAACGCTCGATCTACACAACCCAACACAACACAAACACTTTGCACTCGTCCTCAATGATTGCCTTGGTCACGACCTCCTCAGCAGCACAAATGGCCTCTACAGCACCTCGACAGTGTCGAGTTGAGTATGACACTAGCAACAAGGCTACCTTGGTATTCTCGGTGTGAAAATTCAGAGGGTGTGCTCTATTCGGACTTGGTATGAGGCAAATGAAAGAGGAAACACCGATCGTATACATGACTAGTCAAGTGGGAGATGGGGGAGACCTATCGTATAGGTTGATGCCCAATTGTTTAGCTAAAGCTAAGTGATCATCTAGCAAAAGCTATGCAATTGTTTAATAAATATTGTACAATCATTTAGCTTGCCACTGCACGATCGTTTATGTAACATCCTGATTTATTTTGTAATTAAGTTTTTTTTTTTTTTTTTTTTTTTTTAATGTTGACTACTTTGGATAAATTATATGAGATATATTTTTGGCTAAGCTAAAATATGATTTAATATTTGGAATTAATTGAGTTTTATTTTGGCATATATTTTGGGAGATTTGATTAATTATGGAGATAATTAAATGTGTTTATTAGATTCTTTTTTAAAAGGAAGAGGAAAAATATATATAAGTATATATATATTCTGGGAGATAATTAAGGAATTGTTTTTTTTAAAGAAAAGGAAAGAGTTTAATTTTGGTTATATATATTTATGGAAAGGGTTAAAGAAAAGAAAAAAGGAAAAAAAAGAAAAAAAAAAGAAAAGAGAAAAGTAACTTTTTTCTCTCTCTCTCCCTCCAACCACGCACACAACAGGCCCCACTCCCCCCCTCTTTTTTTTTTTTCTTCTTCTTCTTTTTCTTCTAGCCCTAGCCGTCGCCATCACCTCACCGTTCGCCTTCTAGCTGTCACCAACTTCGCCGCCGCAAGCCTCACTGCACCTTGTCGTCACGAGCAGCGCCGCGTCCTTGCCGTTCTGTCGCCCCACAACAATGCCGTCGCTCGCCTTGCCGACATCAGCCCCGTTGTCCAGTTTTGCTTCTCCCACTATTCACCGCCATTATTTTTTTTTAGATTGGGATTTGGATTTTTGAAGATTTCGGGGCGTTGCTATCAAAGAAAATACCATTCTTTTCATTGGAGAGTTTTAGTTTGGGTAAGTTTTGTGTAAGTTGGTTGGTTATCCTTCGGACTTGGACCCCGAGGATTTACTTAATTTTGACTCGCTTCCTAGGCTATAGTTGCTAAACTAAACTTGTGATTATGTTTTAGGGTTGATTGGAGTTTTATTCAAGGACTATTAAGGAACTATTTGTGCAGATTTTTTAGACCAAGTTGAGATAAGTGATATTATTACCGGTGCCTTCGTACTAGGCGATCTAGATTAGACCTATCAAGTTACTTGGTGGACTTTGGAGCATGATTTTGTTTGACATTATGTTTTGCTAGTTGCATGGTAGTTACAAGTATTATGAGCATGTTAAAATTTCTAATCACTACTGATATTATGTATGTGATGCATGAATAGACCAGTAGAGCGGTTTATTGTCTTGCCTTGACGCATGTTATTATTATGTTTGACGGTGTGCTTACGGGCCGCTAGACATGCGTGAACCGACAGGTTAACGTTCATGTTATTATCATGTTTAACAATGTGCCTACAGACTGCTAGACATGCGTGAGCCGATAGGTTTACGTTCATGTTACTTTTATTTTCATGTTTCATGTTTTAACGGTGTGCCTACGGGCCGCTAGACATGGGTGAACCGACAAGATAACGTTCATGTTATTATTATGTTTGATGGTGTGCCTACGGGCCACTGAACATGCGTGGGTTGACGGGTTCACATTCATGTTATTATCATGTTTGACGGTATGCCTACGGTCGCTAGACATGTGTTTCAAGGCAAGATAGTACGTCTTTTGGTTTTCCTTTCATCATAAAAAAAACGGTGTAACTGTATGAGCCACGGGCTATCTTTCTTTGCTCGTGTATGCATAGTCTGATCTCGATAATGGGATCACTTACTGAGTATTTTATACTCAACCTTTATCTTTAATTTTTTTTTCAGGTAAGGGCAAGGACACTCGGGCGACTGACAAAAGGAATCCGTGACAGTACCAAAGGAACCAAAAATTCGCTTTCGCATTTGACCATTTATATTTTCGCATGTTTTTTTTTTGTTTTGTTTATTTTATTTTATTTATTTCATTCATGGTTTTATTATAATTTAATTTAATTCTTTTTTATATATATAATTTGTTTCTTGTTAAAAAGGATGCCTGGGGTGAACGATTTAAGATTTTGAAATGATGTCAGAACATTTTCTTATATACTTAAAGCAGTTCAAAATCATGATTATTCTATTTTAATTTCCTCAATGAGAATATTTATGCATGCATGGTCCCCTTTTTAGTAGTCCTAGGGTTGTTACAGTTGATATCAGAGCCCGTGTTTTAGGGTTCTGTAGACTGACTTATTATGTAAGTCCAGATTGTTCCTTTGGCAAAACGGATTCTTCGTCTTCGCCAAGTATGTCCTTTATGAAATGTATTTAGAATAATATGCACCCGAGTTAGTAGCAGTTATGATTGCAATTGATGTGTTTTGTACTAGTAGGGAAAATAGCTAAGGGGTAGTTGTAAATAACTGTCAGGAAAATGGTTCGTGTTAGGGGAAGAGGCTGTCATTGGGTCACTGGAAGGGGGCACATTCCCGAAGAGCAGAATCCACCAGTTCAGGATCAAGATGCTCATGATGAGGATCCACAAGTTCATGATGCACAAGTTCAGGACCCTCCGGTACCAGAGGATTTCTTGCCGCCTAGGGACCCCTCAAGGTCAGGGTGGCTGCAAACCCGAACACGAAGTAGAGCTCAGCACACGGCCACGCTGCCACAGACGCAACCCTCCCCGTCGCTCCAGCAGAGGTTACCGATTGGGCAGCCACTATTGGGGAAGCAGTTACATCAGCTATGTTGGGTAAGGTGAAAAGGACATGTTGGAATAAACGGACTTAGCCCAGTTGCCCAGTTCATCAACACACCACCAACAGGTCAGGTGCCGCAAGTCCAGATTCAGAACATGATCCAGAACCAAAGCATGTCAGGCCTTTCGGTGGAGGCCAAGCATTTGCGAGATTTTAGGAAGTACAACTCCAACACCTTCAATGGGTCACTAAAGGACCCTACCAACGCAGAATTATGGATATCCTCGATTGAAATGATTTTTTGTTATATGAAATGCCTAGAAGATCAAAAGGTGTAGTGTGACATTTTTATGCTTACCAACAAGGCTCAGATTTGGTGGCAGTCGGCAGAAAAGATGTTGGGTGTAGGAGGGGATCTAGTGACATGGGAGCAGTTCAATGAGCGCTTTTATGTGAAGTACTTCTCTGCCAACTTAAGGTACAATAAGCAGAAGGAGTTCTTATAGCTGAGGCAAGGACACAGGTCAGTGGAGGAGTATGACCAGGAGTTTGACACCTTATCCCCTTTTGCCGTGGAGTTAGTTGCCACGGAAGCCATGAGGGCAGAAAGGTTCGTTCAAGGCCTAAAGGACAGTATACGAGGTATCGTGTGAGCATTCAAACCAACCACTCATGCTGAGGCACTTTGCTTGGCAACTGAGGTGGACCCACAGTCAGGAGATGAGTTCTCACGAGCGTTTGAGGCAGAACCTTCCTCAGGTCAAAAGAGGAAGGCAGATCAAAAGGCTTTCGAGCCTCACCCTCATCAGAAGGTTCAAGGTTCAGATAGATAGATGTCTTATTAGAAGCACGTTCAGTTTTCAGAACCAATTTGTAGGCTGTGATCAGAAGAGTTCGGGTAGGCCTCAATATCAGTAAGGTCGTGTTTACTCTACCACCCGACAGGAGGCCGAGAAAGCAGGTACTATTATGACAGGTGTGCTCTCAATCTTGGGGCATTTTGCGCTAGTATTGTTTGATTTAGGTTCATCCCATTCGTTTATATCATCGTTGTTTGTTAAGCATGCCATGTTAGAACTAAAGCTTTTATACTATGTGTTGTCAGATTGAAGTAGCGAGTCATACCCTGGATGTGACTTTAATAGTCTTGGACATGTGGGATTTTGATGTGATTTTGGGCATGGATTGGCTAGCTGCTAACCATGCCAGTATAGACTGCTCTTGCAAGGAGGTGATCTTTAACCCTCCCACGGGAGCCAGCTTTAAATTTAAAGGGGCGGGGGCCGTGGTCCTACCCAAAGTGATTTCTGCCATGAAAGCCCAGAGGTTGCTTAACCAGGGTACTTGGAGTATCTTGGCTAGTGTTTTCGACACTATAGAGCCTAAGGTCTTCTTGATTTTGGAGTCAGTGGTACGTGACTACTCGGATGTCTTTCCGAAGGAACTCCCAAGTCTACCGCCGCAACGGGAGATAAGACTTTACTATCGAGTTGGCGCCAGGCACAACTCCTATCTCGAAAGCTCCGTACAGAATGGCCCCAGCAGAACTGAAGGAACTCAAGGTTCAGTGGCAAGAGTTGTTAGATAAGGGTTTCAAACGCCTTAGTGTGTCCCCTTGGGATGCACCGGTGCTGTTTGTGAAAAAGAAAGATGGGTCATTATGGCTCTACATTGACTGCAGGGAACTAAACAAGGTGACTATAAAAAACAAGTATCTGTTTCCCATGATTGATGACTTGTTTGACCAGTTTCAGGGAGTTACGGTGTTTTCTAAGATTGATCTTCGGTCGGGGTATCATTAGTTGAGGATAAAGGAAAGTGATATTCCTAAGACAACTTTTTGTTCGAGGTATGGGCATTATGAGTTCGTCGTGATGTCATTTGGGGTTGACGAATGCTCCTGCAGTATTCATGGACCTGTGAATAGGGTGTTAAAGGAATTTCTTGACACCTTTTGTGATAGTCTTCATAGATGAACATGTTGGTTTAACTTCAAGACATTAGAGGCCGGAGCAACGAGGAACATTTACGAAAGGTTCTAGAGACTTTGAGGGTGCAACGGTTACATGCTAAGTTTCCAAGTGCGAGTTTATGGTTGAAGCAAGTGTCCTTTCTAGGGCATACGGTGTTATTAGGAAAGTGTATGCTGTTGAATCCTTAAGCAAAGATCCAAGGCAGTCAAGAGTTTGGTTTGTCTCTACACGAATCGAAGCCCGTACGTAGTTTTCTATCGGGTGCAGGCTATTTCGTCGATTTTGTGAAGGACTTTTCCCCCGTATAGCCACCTCATGTAGACCGGTGACCAGAAAAAGAGCTTGTCCTTTAATTTTGGAGGTAAGGCTTGTGAGGATAGTGTCGCAAAGATCTCAAGCAAAGGTTGGTTATGGCCCTAAGGTTTCTCACCGTATCAGATGGAACGGGTGGCTTTTTGTTATCGTACATGACGCCTCCAAGAGAGGGTTGGTGTTGATGCAGGCAAATGTAGAGGTAGTTGCTATTGCCTCTCCCGAGGCTAAGAGAACCATTAACTAAATTATTCCATCACATAATTTGGAAGTTGGCAGCTGTTGTTTTCGCTTTAAAAATCTGAAGGCACTACCTTTTTTGTGTATGGCGAGAAGATGCAGATTTTTCAAATCGACCACAAAAGTTTAAAATACTTCTTCACTCGGAAGAGTTTTAAACATGAGGCAGAAGGAGGAGTTGGTAGCGTAGTGAAGAATTTGTGATTGCAAGATTCTGTATCCACCCAGGAAAGGAAAATATGTAGTGTCGGATGTTCTCAAGTAGCGAAGGTAAAGCCCATTCAACCAAAACCCTTATCACCAGACAAAGTCCATTTAATGTAAGGACCTTGGGCGGGCCGAAGATAGGCAGTGGTGGTTAGGGGAGGTGCTGCGCAGTTGTATTGTCGATACAAACCAAGTTTAATGGCAGAGGAATCATTGTTGGTCAACCGCAGTGATGCCTTACTTAGTTTGATAGTAGTTTGCAGTAGGTGAAGGGTGGTGGTGAGTTCTTCCTTGCGAGCAGATAATGGTCTACTTTTCGAAGACGTTGTATGTGTACCAGCAGTAGTGACCTCTAATATCGATCTGTTAGATGGGTTTATTTCAATACATCCTGGCAATACCAAATTTATCAGGAACCTAAAACGTTGCTACTGGTTGGATGATAAGAAAGTGAAGATAGCCAGAGTTGTCAAGTAAGGCTTGGTGTGTCAGCAGGTAAAGGCCCGCATGACAAAAGCCAGTAGGTTTGTTGAACCTTTGAGCGTACCAGAAATGGATATGGGGAGCATGTCTTCGAGGACTTCATTGTAGGTTTGGCCGCAAAACGGCGAAGGGTTTTACATGTTAATTTTGGGTATAGTGGACAAACTCAGCCAAGCTGGACATTTTATTCCAGGGAAGTCTATATATTCAGTGAGTAGATGGGGGCCCAGTTGTTTATGAAGAAGTGGTAAGATTTTGCACGGGTACCTATGTTGTCCATCGTGTCTGATAGAGAAGTTTACCTCCAACTGTTTTTGGAAGAGGCCTTCAAGTAGCATTGGGTACATTTGGTTTCATACGGCTTTTCATCCCACAAACTGAACACTGAACAATTTAAACCAATGACACTGGAGGAATATGTTACGTCTTGTGCACTAGAGGTTGCATGGAGTTGGGATCTCACCTGCATTTGAAGAGTTTGCCACATTATAATAATTAGTTATTAGGGTACCATTGGCATGTCCCGTTTGAGGTCTTTTATAGGAAGAGTTGTAGGTCACCCGTGATGTTGGGATGAGGTTGGTGAGCCGAAAATTACTAGCGACTGAGTTTAGTATAAAACCACGAACCGAGGCAATAACAGAAGATTAGGGGCTCGAAATGTTGACGACTTTTAAGCAGGCAAAGTTACGATAATGTTATGGACATTTGGGTTGAGGAGGTGGAAGAGTTTCTGAAAGTGGGACCTATGAAGGGAGTGTTGAGGTTTGGCAAGAGAGGTAGTTGACCCTTCGTTTCATCGAGCCTTTGAGTATCTTGAGCGGGTTGGTCCGTGCTCCGGCTAGCCTTGCCCCAATATTCTTTCTGCAGTCTACCATATTTTTCAATGTTTCAATGTCAAGGAATACTAGCAAATTCTCTCATTTTATGGGATATGAACCTTGCATTTAAAATGAAGAACCTGAACTAACGAAGAGACCCATTCGAAATCTGGCCAGGGAAGTGAGAAAGTTTGCACAACAGTGAGATAGCTTTGGTGAAGGGTTCTTTTGGTAGAATCACCAGAATCGGAGCCACGTGGGAGCGCGAGACGACATGAAGGATGCATTTCCGAAGCTTTTTCAGGATTAGAACTTTCAAGGACAAAGTTTCTTAAGGGGGGTAGAAAAATGTAACATCCTGATTTATTTTGTAATTAAGTTTTTATTTTTATTTTTATTTTTTTTTTATCTTGGCTACTTGGATAATTAATATGAGATTTAATGTTTTTGCTAAGCTAAAAATATGATTAATTATTTTGGAATTAATTGAGTTATTTTGCATATATTTTAAGGAGATTTGATTATCTATGGAGATAATTAAATGTGTTTATTAGAATTCTTTTTTTTTAAAAAGGAAAAGGAAAATATATATAATAGAGTAATAATATTTTTGGAAGATAATTAAGGAATTTGTTTTTTTAAAAAGGAAAAAGAAAAGAGTTTAATAATTTGGTTAATATATTTATGGAAAGGGTTAAAGAAAAGAAAAAGAAAAAAGAAAAAAAGAAGAAAAAGAAAATGTAGCGAAAAAAAGAAAAAAAGAAGAAAGAGAAAAGTTAAACTTTTCTTCTCTCTCTCTCAACCAACTGCACAGCAACCCCCTTTTTTTTCTTCTTATTCTTTGCTTTTTGCTTCGCAGCCCTAGCACCGCCATCACTCGTCACTGTTCGCTCCTTTCAGCCGTTGCTGCAAGCGCCGAACATCAACCCCGCCTCTTATTTGTTTCTGCCACCGTGTTGCCGCCCTGTTTTTTTTTTTTTAGATTGGGATTTTGGATTTTTTGAAGATTTTGGAGCGTTGCTACAAAGAAAGACCCATTCTTTTATCGGGAGAGTATAGTTTGGGTAAGTTTTTGTGTAAGTGTTGTTATCCTTCGGACTTTGGACCCCGATAATTTACTTTAATTTTGACTCACTTAACTAGGTCCATAGTTGCTAAACTAAACTTGTGATATGTCTTAGGGTTGATTAGAGTTTTTTTCGGGTTAGGAGTTATTTGTGTAGACTTTTGAGACTGTGATACTATTAACCGTGCCTGTCGTGACCAAGGTTGTTTCGTTATACTCTAAGAGCATGAATTTGTTTGACATTATTTTTTGCTAGATTATACTAGTATTATGAGTATGTTAAAATTTTTTAATCAGTACTGATATTATGTATGTGATACATGAATAGACCAGTACGGTTTTATTGTCTTGCCAATGACGGCAAAGTTAATTATTATGTTTGACGGTGTGCCTACGGGTCGCTAGACATGCATGAGCCGAAGGTTTATATTCATGTTACTTTAATTTTCATGTTCATGGTTTTTGGACGGTGTGCCTACGGCTGCTAGACATTATACGTGAACCCGACATGTTAACGTCATTGTTAGATTATATATGTTTTTGATCGGGTGTGCCTATGGGCCGCTAGACTAAGCATGGTATCAACGGGTTTCACGTTCATGTATATGCATGTTTGACGGTGTGCCCTACGGACTGTTTAGACATGCGTTCAAGCAGATAGTTACGTTTTTTCGCGTTTTCTCTTCATCATCAAAAAACGTGTACTGTATGAGCCTGGGCTTCTTTCTTTGCTTGTGGATGCATAGTTGATCCCGGTATAAGGATCACTTTCTAAGTATTTTATACTCGACCTTATCTAATGGTTTTTTTTCAGGTAAGGGCAAGACACTTGGGATGACTGACAGTAGGATAAAATCGCTTCCAGCATTTGCCCTTTTAATTTTCGCATCGTTTTGTTTTTCTTTTATATTAGTCATGGTTTTTTTATAATTTAATTTATTCTTTTTTTTATAATTTGAATTCTTGTTAAAGGATGCCATGTTTGAGTGTTTAGATGTTGAGATGATGTTCAGACACATTTTTTTATATACCGTAAAGCAGTTCAAATCATGATTATTCTATTTTAATTTACTTTATCTTTCATTCGATGAGAAATAAATGCCATCATGCAGTAGCAATCCCCTTTTTAGTAGTCCTATGGGGTGGGTTGTTTACGTTTACTGCCTCAACGATCGTTTAGTAAATCTGTATTTAACTTGACGAACTCCCGTGGATCTTTTGCCGAGGAATCTTAAAACTTTTCTTGAAAAACTTTTCAATAGTTTTTCAATCTTAACTATATTAGGAAACCATTTCTCTTTTAATCACGGTTACCCATGAATCCAATACTATCCGCCCTCAAATGGTTATTAAAAGAAAAATAATTAATTATCCATATAAATAATATTATTATACATATAAATGATAAACCAACGTTATCATATTATATTTATAACCTATGTTTAATAATTTCATCTCATGAAATGATATATAACCATAGTTTATTTTTTTCTAATTCCATGGTACTTTAATGTAAAACTCATTTCATAAATCCTCCATATGATGTATGCTTCATACATCAAAACCCGATTATATCATATATATCAAAAAATACCGTCTTGTCAATGTTTGAACATTTCAATCAACACCAATAACTGATCCCTCAAACTGAATAACATTGAGCTACCAAAGGTGACCTTATGGACCGTAGTCTCGAAGCTCCAACGATACGTGAATAACTGATTAAACTTTTAGTCATGAATCCAACAAATCCGTTAATCTGTTAAGGCACTCCACTAAAAGACCGACAGCTGAATCTCTCCTTTACAACAGATATATTTTATGTCCATCTTAACCAATCAGTAGTGAGAACAACCCTTCACAAGATCGCTCGTAATGTATAGGCTGGGCCAATATACCGTTATTTTGTCCTCTATAGTTATATCTGTGCTCCTTAAAGTACCACTATGATTTCTTTTTAATTGAACATAAGTCATAGTCCACTATGACCGAGTCTTCTCTTCTAAGAAAGAGTTTAGCCACTTATGTGTTTCAAGCCCCGGAATCAGCCCCTTATAGGGAGCAAATCTCTCTAACTTTATTTCTGCCTCAGGAAAGAGTGAATTCCATCTTATGGATGAGTTCCCAGCTCCAGATCAGATCAAAGTTCCCCAAAAAGGTAGGCATTTGTTGAGTTTAGAAAATCCTGGCCACTTTTTCAACCATACTGAATTCAAGAGGACCGCCCTCAAGGCAGGATTCCCAAATACTCAGGATTGAGGTCCGTGTCACCTATGGTCCGTTAGGTTGAGATGCAATCTCTAGTAACAAACGACATTAATATATACACTGAGTCTATGTTATTCTCGTGGTCCAGGTTCCTTATATACAAATTCTTTTGTATATGGGAAACCCCCAGCTTCCAATGTCTTCCACATGGTTAGGATTTACTATCTGTATAGTTAACAACACTTGCAAAAACCTCTTACAGAAACGGGCCGTATCCATAGTGGTCCTAGGATCAGGTATCCCACCTTAATCCTTATACTTACAGTACCTATTTAGGTTATCAACTTAAGGCTGATCCACTTTGTATATCACATATAAATGTTTAAGTTTTCACAATAAGATAACCAATGAGCTTTGTTTAATTGGATATGAGTTAAATGTCATAATTAAAATAACATTTATTTTAATTCATTAAACAATGTGTTCTTTACAAAACAACGATACTCCAAGAGAATTAGACACCAATCCTAACAAGTACTGTAAGGGAACAACCTAGCTTACTAACGCCTGAAACGGGTAGGAATGAATTCTATATTGTTAGATACTATGTTCGCTAACTATCTATCCGATCATACCCTTAAAATGGTAGGCTTATTGAACAGCAAATGTTGAAACCACTCTCACCCATCAAATTTAAAGATATCCCGAATAAACAGGAGTTCATAGTTAGCTTAGGATTAAGATCGAGTGTACCTCAGAACCAATCAAAATTAAAAATAATCAGTTTTAACGGGTAAACGGTCTTTTAATATAAAGACAAGTTGACGTATTTTGTGGGTCCGATCTTATGCAACATCTTTTGTTATAGAATGGCTTCTCACTCGCATGTCTCAACATAAACGACTTTTGATCACATCGTTTGTATCAATATACAAAGTTGGGTCGCATTCTATAGTGTCCACAGGATAATGGTACCCAGACCCTATCCATATACCTTACATAGACGCATTTAATGGCTATAATACTAATACTCGATCAAATACTTTTATGTTTCTACAAGAAGTTTTAAGTAATTCATGTTAATAACCAATGATTAGTTTATTTGGATTAGGATTTATAGAATGACCAGATTTACAAAATCCAATAACACAAAGATTGAAAGAAAATCTCAACATCTTTATTGTAAAATATAATTTTTAAAAGATTACAAACTACAAAATTTTTAGGATATTTCCCAAACAAACTCCCCGCACTTTGGAATAAAACTCCAGTGAGTTTAATTATATACATAATACAAATGTTGAGTTACAAGCAGAATAAATACAAATAAACCACCACTTACGCCTTATATTTCGAAGCTTCGTAGTCCCTAGTCCGACTAAGTAACCTCGAACAACTTTAGTCGTGATGCGCCTTTCATAAATAGTATCCAACTAAATTGTCTTATGAGACTATCTGCTTGACGATCACGTCTCCTCGGTGTAGCTATCTCCTTGATGAGATGATACTTGCATCTCGATGTTTCTTTCCTGTGTTATGGCTTCTTCCTTGGTTTCTTTGAGTTGGTAAACGTGCTTCATTTTGTCAACAATAGAGGGTGGATCGGCCAAATGCATATTTGGAACCACTTTCGAATCAGTTAAGAAACTTCTAAGTCATTCTGCTTTTAGTTGATTCACATGCAATTACATATTCCCCTTCCAATTGTGAAATAAAAAAATACAATTTTGCTTTATAACTCTTCCATACTATAATGCTTCCTCCATTCCAGACGTGAATATTTGATCCCAAAAGTGAGAATTTTTCTAGAACTAACACTTGTTTAGAAATCAGAATCGTGTTTATCGCAAATAAGAATCTAGCGCCATACATACACGGAGCATATGTCCTCGTTCTCCGAAGATATTTAAGGATGTTTCTTGAACAACAGTTCCAGTGACTATATCTAGGATTGGTATTTGAAACCTGCTAACGATTCCAATTTGCAAAAACATAGATGTTTGGACGTGGTAACACAATATAACATACATCAATCTCCCACTGTTGATGTATAAGGAATTCTTTTCATACCTCAACTTTTCCGAGGTGTCTTAGGACATCGAGTTCTTTAGGATAACTGAAATTCGTATGATAAAGGTAATAAAACCTCTTTTGGAATTTTGCATGTTATAGTTAGACAACATATTCGTTTATATAAGATACTTGAGAATAGTGCTAGCAATCTGTTCTTTGTGATCTATGAAGCTAAATTGGGATTCCAAAAACAGAATGTGTGCATCTCCAATATTTCATTTGAAATTGTGATGGCTAAGCCATCTCCTCGACGTTGGCAGGAATTCTAGAACCTCATTCTGCGGAGTGAAGTGGGATATCATCAAACATATAACGTAAGAAAGCTACAGTCTTTATGACATTTTTTTTGTAAACACGAGGTTTCGTCAATTTATTCTTGTCCAAAGCCATAAGGTTTGATCGCTAGTGTCAAGATCTCATATTCCAGACCCGGAGATGTTTGTTTTAGATCCATAAATGGATTATTAAAGCTCACAAACTGTTTTTCTCTTGACCCCTGTTCACGAAACCCCCTTCTGATTTAGACATATAATATTTTTCTATTCTTCAAGATAAACATTAAAAAGTTGTCTTGACATTCTGATTTTCATATTTCATAATCATAAAAGACGACACATGGATAAAATTATTTTGATAGAACTTGATTATGGCAACAGGAGAAAAGGATTTTAATAGTCTACCCCTATCTTTAGTAAATCCCTTTTGCCATGAGTCCTTACAAACCACTTTGTCTCGTTTTCTCTGTAGATCACTTCACATCCAATAGGTTTTACCCAATATGGTTGATTTATGAGTTTCCAGACTGAATTGAATATATATTAATTCCCTTCAAGGTCCATAGCTTTATCCATGTGGTGCTCTACCTTACATCCTTCATTGTTTGTTTAAAGATCAATTAGATCCCTCTAAGCCATCATTAGGTATGACGACCTGAATTTCTGTAAGCCCATGTACCAGTTGGGCTGTTGACGCAACCCTCCCACTACATCGAGGTATCTTAATTCTTGATAGGGACGTGACAGATCAGTTTCATCACAACTCTTGTTGAAGAGACTAAGACCATAAACAACTTTTTATTAATTTGGTCTGTAGTTTCTCTGGAATTCAATTCAATACTAGTTATGTGAGATTGATGATTTCTTTATGTGGTCTTCTTCTTAAAGAATGTAAGCATTTTTTTTTTATATAAGCACTTTATCATATCGAGGATCCATCAAACAGACCCAGTTGTTTTTTTTGGGTATTCACAAATAGGCAAATATTTTAGTATGTCGTTCCAATTTCCTTTGGATTTTGTGCCAATACATGTATCTGGGCATACCCCAAAATCCTGAAGTGACGTTTAAACTACCGTTTACGTCTTCTCTATAACTCGTATGTTGTTTTTGAAAATAATTTTCGAACGAACTCACCTTTAAAATATATACCGCAGTTTGTAATTGGCATATCCCAAAAAGATTGAGGTCTGGGTATAACTCATCATTGAACGAATCTATGTCCTAAACATGGTTCTATTTATCCTTTCCACTACACCAATTTTGTTGTGGTGTACCATAGTGTAGTAAGTGGGAATTGAAATCCATGTTCTAGTCAAATAGTTATGAAATTCTAGAATCCCGCATATAACTCACACTGATGCAATCAAAGTGTGTGTGTGTGTGTTGTTTTTTTTTAATCTTTTTACCTAATAAGTTCTCAACCTCTATCTTGTACTTTTTTGAACTTTCCAAGAGTTTCAGACTTATTGACGCATAGGTAAACATAAGCCATATCTATAATTGTCTCAATAAATGATGAAAGTAACTCAAATCCTCAATCGAGCTCTACCATTCATCGACCCAGAGATCTAAATGTACAATCTCTAGAGGTTACTTCGACTCTTAGACTTTTTTTTGAAATATCTCTTAGTCATTTTTTACCCTCAAGACAGACTTCACATGGAGTGTAAAGAAATTTCTTTTAACTGATTTAGAAAAGTCCCATTCTTTTACTAGTCTCCTCAATCCTGTTGAGATTTAATGCGTACCAAAGTCTTAAGTAGCAAAAGATAGATGTTTATGGGAGAATTTTTTTCGTTTTTTAAATTTGAGGTTTCAAACTGTTTAAAACATCTCTAAATTAAAGAATAAACTTTTGGCCTCAATTGATTTTAAATCATAATATATAGTTATTTCAAGTTTTAGCAATAAATATTTTGAACATCCTCTTGAACTAATTGAACACTCTTTATATCAAAAGTAAACTCTTACATATGTTCTAATAAAATAGGAGATTGAAATTAAGTTTATTTTCACATTAGTACAAAGATATATTTTTCCCAACAAATATATAGCATCTCCAAAAAATAACTTAAAGATCTCCCACTGCATAAGTTGAAATGACTTCACCTGTTCCCTACCTTGAAAGTCAATCCTCATTCTCCATCAGTTGTCCTCACATAAACTAGTTTCTAAATAATAAGTGCAAGATATATGTTAAATGCGTCCAAAATCCAGTATTCAGGGTCAAATGAAAACTTCCCCACTACAATTAAAAGTAAATCAGATTTACCTTGGTTTGCACTTAACTTTCTTTTCAGCAAAGATTATTTAGGGTGATTTTCTTTTTCTTAATGCCGGCATCCTCAGTCAATGAAAACATTTTCTTTTGCAACTTTTGTCTGCTCTCTTAGCACGAGCTTTCTTCTTCCATTTTCCATTTCTTTATTGAATACTTTTATCCTTAGAGAGGTTCCAACTCTTATAAAAAGGTTCGTACTAGATGTCTATCCCTTATGGAATTTTCTTTTTTAGGTAACATGTTGCTTCCCCTTCCTGAATTTTAAATTTTCAAGTGTTGAAGGTAAGATCTCAAGCTCCATTTAAAAATAGTAGCCCAGATTAATTCAATTTTATTCATCACGACGTTTGTATGAACATTAGAAATTCTTCCAGAAGAGATTCCAAGATCATACTTGACTTGATCTTTGTCTATGGTAGCCATTCGCTTACCGCAATATGAAAGTAGACCATACAATATCCCAGGATGTGTTCCCTATCAAAGGTCCGCGTTCCTCAACACAGAAATATGAAATAAAATTTTCATATATATTAAATATATGACTAAAAATTTAGATTTTAAATTAGATATGGAAATTCTATCTAAAAAATAATAATAAAAATTTAAATTTGCAAGGACGTTTTAGACAATAATTAATAATAACCATAATGATAAATCAGACATTGAAAGCTTAAAAATTTAATTATTGATAATAAGCGTCAAATTAGACCAATGGAAAAGTTTTTATGATTTTTAGATTTTTCTTAAAAGTTAAAGAGATAAATAGTACACAACTTAAAAAATTCATGTGGTCGTAATTTAACTAACAAATTTTCTATATATCTAAACTTATATTTCTTCACCGCATACATCTTTTTCTCAAATAATTTGGCTTTTACATCTCTAACGTTTTTAAAAACAATGTAAAATTCAGCCTAATTATCAAATTTATTAATGATTTTTTGTTTTAAAAATCATTAATAATATAGATGGTTAAAGTAAATTAGGGTTTAATTCTAGTTAATATTTTTTCCTCTATAGTATTTTTTTATCAAGATCTGTTGGGTGTCTATTTTATTCATTTTTTATAAGTAATTAAACGATTAAGTTGATTATCCAATATAATATATAAAATTTAACACAGAGAACAAAAACAAAACTTTTAAATGGTTAAATCTTAACAATCAACTTAGTTAATATGATTTGTTTAAATTAAACTCATTAAAATTCATCTATAGGATTCATATATAGTTCTAATCTTAATTCAAAGTCGTTAAGGAGTTTTAATTCGTTCTCATGATTTGATTAAATATTATTTAATTATATTTCAATCCTTTAAATTTAGAGAGGAAATTTAACTTCCCAATCTGAAAGGATATTTTAAGTTTTAACATTCAACTATATTTGTAAAAAAAACACATCCTTCCCTACATACTTGACCTCTAAAACCATGATATAGTCAGCACATCTAGCTATAAAAGACTGTCCATGGTAAATGAACATGCATTTGAATTTGACAATGGCGGCCATGTATGAATAATTCAACTGATCATGGGATCAACCATGTTATAAAAATTCAAATTGGAAACTCCCTTTTGATTTCCCAAATCAAGCAAGTCAATGCGTACATAAGCATCAACACAAAATTGTGGGGTTTGGGACACGAAGTTAGTTATAGTCATAGATTAATCATAGTTTAGATTAATAATAGTTTTTTGTATAAGGTGTATATTAATTTTAATTTTTAGTTACAATATTAATGTGTTTGAGAGGTAAACTGATTTTAGTTTGAGAAAGAAATAAATAAACACTGTAGCAAATAATAATAATAATAAATGAGAATGTAAAAAATGGTAAAAAATTGTAACAAATGAGGGCCTTCCAATTTGGAAATACAAAATAGATTTACGGGTAAGTTATTATAACCTTATAATAGTTTATGCCCCAAAAACACCCCCTATGAGCCTAAAATATAATATAAGGACAATATCAATAATTTATACCTTTTACTTTGAAAAGTTATATCATTAAAACCTTGAATTAGTACTTGGTATCCAGTTAATGTATCACTTCACACTTTTTTTTATTTAATCATGAACATCGATACTTAAATTATTTCACTTAAATCCCTTAATTTGTCATAATAGGGTCAATTTAGTTCTTTATAAAACTACATTTGAAAATCCATAAATCAAAGTCCTTGCGATGTGTAGACTTCTTCAAACGATGGATTAATATATGGACAAAATTAAAAATTGATTATATGAATGATTTTCAAACAAAGTCATAACTTAGAGTCTAAATTGATTTACCATGAAAGCTAGAGGATTTTAATCATAAACTTCGAAACTATTTTACACAATTCAATGCTTTTTTATTTATACACTCCTACATTTTTAAGCATATAATTGATATATTTCTAAAAATGTAATGAAATTGTAAAACATGAATTTATAATTTTAAATATATTCCTTCATGGCAATGGCACATTCGAGTAATAACCCAAATTAGTATTTGCACATATCATCGACTTCGCCGTAGTATATCCATAAAACGCTGCGTTTTGGTTTCATCATCTCATCCAATTTTCTCATTTCATTTTGTCCCAATCCGGGGTTCAAGTTTCAAAAGTGAAAGACCACCCCGTAATTTTTCTGTAGAATTTATTGCAAATTTGCGATAAAGAAAGAAAAGGGGAAAAAAAAAAGGAAAGAAGAAGAAGAAAGAAGAGAGAAGAGAGCGAAAGGAAGTTCCATTAGAACAACAATTTGCAATCTTTTGATTTCGCGGCTCTCGCGAAGCCTCTCTCTCTGTGTGCAAATAACAGAGTGTAAAGGAGGAAGAGGATCTATGGTGGTTTATTGCTCGAAGAAACTATTCCTCCTATGTTTCTTTTGATCGCATTCTTGTGGTAAGCTCCTGAAAATCTCAATTGTTTGAACAAATGGATTGCAATTGAATTTCATAAATTAAGGACATCCATTTTGAAGCCAACTTCTTGTTTTGTTGTTTCCACTTTCGAATGTTGTACTTTTTTTTTCCCTTTCCACGCCTGTTTTCTCATTATGTTAGCCACTTGTCGCCATTGCGTATCTTAGTTCCTTCAACCCGCATATGTCTTATGTTGACACCCACTGCTTTAAACTTCGGGTTCAAGGGCCTGCTGTGCGCAATTATCTTGTGGGTTTTATAATCAAATGCTCTTTTCATGAATTTGGATTCGTTTCGTTGTCAAATTCATGGGTTTGGTTGGGTATGGTAATTTTGTATTTCTTTGGTGTTTGCCAAGCAGTCAGATTTGATATTTTGAGGGCTGTTGTTGGATTGGTGAAGACGAACTTTGGTCGTGGATTTGAAGTTGCTGGTTGGATTATTTCCTACGAAAATGAAGGGAAATCTGAAGAATGAGATGGTGATGGGTCTTAAATTGTGGTTTAAGTTTGGCAATCCAGTGTGTGCAAAGTTGGGTGAAAAGTGAAAAAAGATTGATAGAACGAAATGTCTGAATGTGGCGAGCATAGCAACAAGGCAGTGGCAGCAAGATTTAGTTTCTTTGGAGCTTATGAAGAAGATTCTTTTGGTGATGTCTACCAGGGGTACGCCTCAATTCCCTGTACTTATTTATATGATTCACTGGCGTTGAAGAAATTTTTGTTAACACCCTCGATCTTTGGTTGCTCAACTAAATAAATGACTGGCGAAGCAGCAAATGGATATGTGATATTTTTGCACTGCGTGATTTAGATAAGTGTACACTTTCATGGTATAGCTCACTAAGAAAACATGATAGCGGAACGACATTGGATATGTCACATGTCAATCCAAAAAAAAACTAAAACAAGGAACAAGGCAAAGGAAAAAAATTATTAATTATAATACCTTTAGAAAGATTTATGCTTAGAAAAAAATATGTTTTCATCCCGTGTGCTCCTCCAAATTATATAGTTTTTTATTCCCATGTTGTATCTACATTCACTTTGTACAAATGGTATGTCCAATGCATACTCTATTCTATTGGCTAACAAGATATTTGATACGTGTTGGACAAGTTGGTAGTGTCAATATTACTGAGATTGTAGGTCTATATTCCTTAGCCGTATCATGTTTACTTATGAAGTCCATTATAAAAAATTCATGTTAAAGTCGGAGAAAAAGATATTTCTAAAGAGTTTCAGTTTATCCTTTCTGTAACCTAAGGTGCCAGTCTTGGGTCCCTCTCTTCGATTCCTTTTTTGGGTGGGAGTGAGTAACCAAGGCCCTTTTGTTATATCTTCCAATCAGAAAATGAACTGGAACTACTCATGATCTAGTTCCTGACTCCCTTTCTGCATTTGCAGTTGTGACAAGGATGCTTAACAATAGAAGTTGCTATCGGAAAGTTATTGATGTTGGAAGAATCGTAAGTTTCATAGGTTGCTCTAATATTTTTTCACTGCGTTCATCTTGCCTTAACAATGAAGAGCATGATAAACTACCGCTAATTTTTGTTTGATTAAAAGAACATAGCGTAACTGTTTTTAATGGTAGTTGGGCCTAAATTTTTACCCACCATTTTGTTGCTAATACTTGGTGAGTTTATTATTGAATAAAAGTTTACTATGTGAAATGGAACGATTTAGTCTCGTTTTATTTAAGTCTTTGGTCTTTGGATGACTTTATTATTTATTTTGTTTGCCTTTTGAGTTGGGTTAGTGTTGAATCGGTAGTTACAACTTCCGAATTTTGCTTTCACATACTTGAATAGTTTGTCCTATCATAATCAAGACTATGATGATTTATCTTCTGACAACAAATTATAATGGTCAGACTGAATCTTTGTGGGGGATTTGAGGGGAGAAGAAACAATGGAATCTTTAGAGGGCGTGAGAGCTTACTTGTCCAACACGTTGTTCCCCCTGTTTAGATTATTTTGATCCTCTTTGGCAATCTGTTGCTAGATCTCTTTTGTAAGTACTCTGCTTGGTAATTATTTCTGATGGATCCCTTCGTAGTTTGACTTCTAATGTTTTTTGGGCTTTTCCTTTTTTGTAGCCCTGTGTTTTCCTTTAGTTTTCATCAATCAAAAGTCGAGTTTTTTATAAAAAAAGATAAAAATTATTGGTCAATGCCAAGAGCAGCATTGATATGAATTTTACTTTTAGCTCCTCCAAGGATTTGCAATGATTTTATTTCCTTTTTTTAAGTCTTCCTCCAAAGGATTTGGCAATGATTTGTTCTTTTAAAGGGTACTTTATATTTCATTGATAAATGAAATTACAAAAAATAAGAGAAAATCCCCAAGCCAGCAGGAATTAGAAAGATCTTCTTCTGACTAAAAGATTATTTAAGAATTGTAGTTGAGAAAGGTTTGCGTTTTCACCAATATAAAGCTACAAGGATGGAGTTCAAAGAAAGTGTTAAGGGATTGAAAAATATGGGTTATCCCGGTGTAACTAAATCTTCCATAAGGAATGCCCCATAATATTGATGCAAATAGGGATTTTCTTTTTCTCCTAGGTGTTCGCAAAAAATATTGTAATGGGAAATGAAAGTTTATCCGTCTTGTTAGGAAAGCTTTATGGCCCTTCCTGGAAGTTCCCAGATGAAGTAACAGCATTTTTTGAACAAAGTGAGTAGACTAATGACAAATGGTTGTCAAATGACTATTATAGGCACTTTCCCTAAAACTTGGTTGAGGTTTTCATAGATATACAGTACTGGATTTCTTTAACACAACGCCACAATCATGAAAAATTGGGAAAGTCTTTTAACCTTTCTCCACATTGTAATCGAAAGTTTTTATCAAATTGAAATCCCACTTGGTTTACATTTTTGGAATGGTCCTCTGGACGTGATTATGAGTGAGTAAAAGTGTATACTGAAAAGTTAGGCAAGCCATGCTTGTTTCTTATCCAAAAAACGAAGAGGGAGGAGGGAGGGGGGGGATGAAGAAAGAAGCAAATGCTGTAGTTTTGGAGGAGATGGGTAAGAAGACCTCTCTGCCTTTTGTTTGTTTATAGAAACTTTCCTTGCATTGCATCTGGAAAGTGGCTAATTTGCGTCTATTACTTGAATGTGCTAAAAAGTTTGAACTGGAGTGCTTATGGTCCTTTTCTTCTTTGACGGTTCGACCTTTTCCCTCGGTTAGGCAATAGTTTGGTTTTATGAGTTTCTGAAGCAAATGGTAGACTATAGGGTTAGTTGGGAGGACTGAACAGGATTGAAAATGGTATAATGTTAGCTTACTTGATATTCAAATGCTGGTACAGATTCATTGATCTGCAACTATGCCCTAATAGTTCTTTTTTGAATCCCTTAACTTAGAGCTTCTGTAAATTTGGGGGTATTTTTCGGTTGGTTCTGCTATGTTAATTGCTGCCACCACAATGCAGTGATTTTAACCAGAAGTGAAGCATGTTAGATATGGAGAAGATGGGGATGAGTTTTTCACCCTTCATGATAGGTAGAGAGATCATGTTGGGGGAAATCGTGGCTTAAAATCCTAATGTTCACTTTTCATTGTTTATGTTTTACATCGCTTGTGTAAATGTGGTGAGGCAACTTTGTGAAGAAGATTTCCTCATAAATCTTAATATATTAGTTTGCTTGAAATTAGCTATTGCTGGTGAAGCTTCTGGGAATTGTATATAGCTTAATACTGTCATGGGGAACTTATTAGCCATAAAAATATTTCTATGTCCTTAATATTACATTATCTTGCATATGTAAAACACTTGACTGGAATAAAAAAATGTGGTAGCGTACTGAAATGCTAGTGTTTTTTGACTTGTTATTCAATTTAAAATATACTTGAAACTGTGAACTCCTTATGCGTTGGAGGATGGGATGGCTCTTCTTCCACATCTCTATTTCACATTTCTTTTATTTGCGCAGACATAGTATTTTTCTTTTATTTATTCTAAAAAAGAACAATTCATTGATGGTATGAAATTACATAATACAAAACAGAGGAAACCTCGAAAGGAACAGATAATACAGAAGGCCTCTCCAATTTGAAAGGAGAGGGAAAAGGCTGTAGTGATTGAAATGGGGGAATTTAACACCATTAAGGCAATATGGACTATAGCATAAAAAATGTATAAAAAGAGCACTCCTTATTTGGAAAGATTCTCTATTTCCTTTCTGGGCACACATTCCCCTCCCGCCAAAAAAGGATCTGATGAAGTTTTCTCCCGAGGAAGTCCTGTTTCAATTTTTGAATGGGTGTCCTCGAGAGTAGTTGAGAAAACATTTTAGAATGGTTTCCCTTTTCAATTTATTCGTTTGTCTAGTTTTAACCTGTCAATGTTAGTGGACTTTCTTTTCTGCGATATACTAAAACTTGTTTTTTCATTCTTCTGCAGTGAGGATGTGAAGATATTCAAAAGGTATAAATTACTGTGAGTGAATTGAATGAGTGGTGCTATAGGTGGCTAATCTCCTCAAGTTTTGTTGCCAGGAAATTTCTGTTTTGTCACAATGTCGATCACCCTACATTACTGAGTACTATGGTTCTTCATCTCACCAAGAAACGAAATTATGGATAATAATGGAAATATATGGCTGGTGCTCCTGTTGCAGATCTGGTAAGTCCTGTATTTTGCCTTTTCTGCTCTACACTTAATACAGAACTAATACGCTAACCTATCAGTAAACCTTATCACTAATTTAATGTATAAAAACCTAAACTAAAGCTGTAAAAATGCCCAAATTCAAAGAGGAAATGGAGTAACCAACATGGTACAAAATCAAAGAATTAAAGAAGTGCTTAAACCAAAACACTAAAGCTCCTATATCTAACTAAAAACATCAATCCCAGCCGGAAAAAATCTGATTTTTTCACGAGTATCTCGTCAGCCTTAAATACTTCCATAACAAGATCACGTATCTTTAGAGAAATTTTAGCATAACTATAGATTGTACCGAGTGTTATGGTTAAAAACATTTTGGTCCCAACCTTTTTCGTAGAAGTACAATTTAGTTATTGAACTTTATTGTTAATGATTTGTCCTTGAATTTTTCAAATTTTGTTACAAGTTAGTCATGAAATTTAATAGCAACAATTTAATTCCTATACATTGAAATTGTAACAATATTAGTCCTTATAGGAGAAAAATCTCACTAGAATAAGTGTCAAACTTTTTATTACTTAAAATAAACTTATTCTTATAATTTATAATAAGTTTTGATTTCGAATAGTTAATCAATCTAACCCGTGTGTATGAAATCTCATTAGATCTAATAATAATTTTTTGTGACAAGGACTAAATCAACTACAAATATATTAAATTACGGAGTTAAATTGTTACAGATTTGAAAAAATAGTGAATTAAATGTTTCAACAAAAAGTTCAGAGACTAAATTGTTACTTTCATGAAAGTTCAAGGATCCAAAAGTGTTTTTAACCCAAGTTTTATTTTTTTTTATAATTCAAGCTCAATGGTTTACAGTTACTGAAAATGGAGTTGAAACTTTAAGGTTAAGTTGACTCACACAACCAATGTACAGGGTAAAAAAAATTGAATATTTCATAGAGTTCTTAATGTTTGCTTAAACAGCTCCAATAATGTGTTTGACTTTCAACCAATGATCTAAGCAAGACCTTTTAGTATATTAGACACAACCCATCAAAGATGCTAATATCCTATAACATTCATGATATCACATGTTATCAAGCAACAAGACAAGTGCCCATGGGGAACAAATTAGGAGTTTTATTTAGTTTAGCCAGACATTGTATCAATAAAAAGAGAGTGAAGAAGAGAAAGGAAGCAAAAAGTTTAAGCAATGAGTGACAAATTGTGCCTTCTAAAGAACCTTGGAATTTCAACGTTGGAAACATGATGGACATCGTGAGCTTTTGGAACCACTAGATTTGTGACGTGTTAAACTATCCTCTGTTTAAGATAACTGACATAATCTCCCTAAATGACAGCTTTATTGGCAAAGCTTCTGAAGTGGTTTAAAGTTTTATTGTAAGTAAAACTGATATCTTTTTAATTAATAAGAAGTCCGGGTTAATTTGGTTTACCCACATTAATATTGGAAAGCATCCATGAAACCATAAGGTCTTAATCTTCAATCTTAATTTTTTCCAAACACACCCTAAGTTCGGTTTGAAATTTCATGTAGCTTTGGTTGTTAGTTTTCTTAGAAAAAAAGTTCACACTCTCGTGAGGTTCAAACATGGGAGACATCAAGGGTTTTCCTGGTGCTACATGGAGACCGTGATAGCTTTAGACAATGGGCTTCCTCTTGGGGGCTCTGGTCATGTCGGTTTTTTTGAACACCAACAAGAAAATATTTTAGTTGAAATTTCTTTTGGCGTGCTTGATGCTTCTATGTATTGGCATATC
>NC_052357.1:87298865-87422921 GCF_009727055.1 Benincasa hispida
AGGGTGTTTAAGGAATTTCTTGACACCTTAGTGATAGTCTTCATAGATGACATTTTGGTTTACTTCAAGACAGAGGCGGAGCACGAGGAACATTTACGAAAGGTTCTAGAGACTTTGAGGGTGCAACGGTTACATGCTAAGTTTTCCAAGTGCGAGTTATGGTTGAAGCAAGTGTCCTTTCTAGGGCATACGGTGTTTAAGGAAGGTGTATCTGTTGATCCTGCAAAGATCAGGCAGTCACGAGTTGGTTTTGTCCTACCACAATCGAAGAGGTACGTAGTTTCTTCGGGTTGGCAGGCTATTATCGTCGATTTGTGAAGGACTTTTCCCGTATAGCCACCTCTCTGGCCCGGTTGACCAGAAAAAGAGCTTCCTTTATTTGGAGTAAGGCTTGTGAGGATAGTTTCCAAGATCTCAAGCAAAGGTTGGTTATGGCCCTAGTTCTCACCGTATCAGATGGAACGGGTGGCTTTGTTATCTACAGTGACGCCTCCAAGAGAGGGTTGGTGTTGATGCAGCAATGTAAGGTAGTTGCTTATGCCTCTCCCCAGCTAAAGAACCATTAACTAAATTATCCCACACATAATTTGGAGTTGGCAGCTGTTGTTTTCGCTTTAAAAATCTGAAGGCACTACTTGTATGGCGAGAAGATGCAGATTTTCATCGACCACAAAAGTTTAAAATACTTCTTCACTCGGAAGGAGTTAAACATGAGGCAGCGTAGGTGGTTGGAGCTAGTGAAGGATTGTGATTGCAAGATTCTGTACCACCCAGGAAAGGAAAATGTAGTGTCGGATGTTCTAAGTAGGAAGGTAGCCCATTCAACAACCCTTATCACCAGACAAAGTCATTTATGTAAGGACCTTGGGCGGGCCGAGATAGCAGTGGTGGTAGGGGAGGTGTCTGCGCAGTTAGTACAATTGTCGATACAACCAAGTTTAAGGCAGAGGATCATTGTTGGTCAACGCAGTGATCCTTACTTAGTTGAAGTAGTGCAGTAGGTGAAAACAGGGTAGGGTGGTGAGTTCTCCTTGTCAGCAGATAATGGTCTTACTTTTCGAAGACGTTTATGTGTACCAGCAGATAGTGACCTCAATATCGATCTGTTATGGGAAGCTCATAACTCCCCATTTTCAATACATCCTGGCAATACCAAAATTTATCAGGACCTAAAACGTTGCTACTGGTGGAATAACATGAAAGTGAAGATAGCAGAGTTTGTCAGTAAGTGCTTGGTGTGTCAGCAGGTAAAGGCCCCATGACAAAAGCCAGTAGGTTTGTTGCAACCTTTGAGCGTACCAGAATGGAAGTGGGAGCATGTCTCGATGGACTTCATTGTAGGTTTGCCGCAAACGGCGAAGGGTTTTACAGTAATTTGGGTTATAGTGGACAAACTCACCAAGCTGGCACATTTTATTCCAGGGAAGTCTATATATTCAGTGAGTAGATGGGCCCAGTTGTTTATGAAAGAAGTGGTAAGATTGCACGGGGTACCAGTGTCCATCGTGTCTGATAGAGAAGTTTACCTCCAACTGTTTTTGGAAGAGGCCTTCAAGTAGCATTGGGTACATTTGGTTTCATACGGCTTTTCATCCCACAAACTGAACACTGAACAATTTAAACCAATGACACTGGAGGAATATGTTACGTCTTGTGCACTAGAGGTTGCATGGAGTTGGGATCTCACCTGCATTTGAAGAGTTTGCCACATTATAATAATAGTTATTAGGGTACCATTGGCATGTCACTCGTTTGAGGTCTTTATAGGAAAGTTTGTGGTCACCCGTGGATGTTTTGGCATCCCAGATGTGTAGGGAGCGAAATTAACATAGCGACTGAGTTTAGTATAAACCACGAACTGAGCGCATAACAGAAGATTATTGGGCTTCGAATGTTGGACGCCTGTTTAGCAGCAGGCAAAGTTACGAAATGTAGGTGGAGATTGGGTTGAGGAGTGGGAAGACGTTTCTGAATTTAGTGCGCGACCTATGAAGGGAGTGTTGAGGTTTGGCAAGAGAGGTAGTTGACCCTTCGTTTCATCGAGCCTTTGAGTATCTTGAGCGGGTTGGTCCTGTAGCTTACCGGCTAGCCTTGCCCCCATTTCTTTCTGCAGTTCACAATATTTTTCATGTTTCCATGTCAAGGAAGTACGTAGCAAATTCATCTCATTTTATGGATATGAACCTTTGCATTTAAATGAGAACCTGAACTACGAAGAAGAACCCATTCGAATCCTGGCCAGGGAAGTGAAAGTTTTGCACAACAAGGAGATAGCTTTGGTGAAGGTTCTTTGGTAGAATCACCAGTTCGAGGAAGCCACGTGGGAGCGCGAGGACGACATGAGGATGCATTATCCTAAGCTTTTTCAGGATTAGAACTTTCAAGGACGAAAGTTTCTTAAGGGGGGTAGAATGTAACATCCTGATTTATTTTGTAATTAAGTTTTTTATTTTTTATTTTTTATTTTTTTTTTATCTTGGCTACTTGGATAAATTATATGAGATTTATGTTTTTGGCTAAGCTAAAATATGATTAATTATTTGGAATTAATTGAGTTTTATTTTGGCATATATTTTGGGAGATTTGATTATCTATGGAGATAATTAAATGTGTTTATTAGATTCTTTTTTTTTAAAAGGAAAAGGAAAATATATATATAAGTATATATATTTTGGGAGATAATTAAGGAATTTGTTTTTTTAAAAGGAAAAGAAAAGAGTTTAATTTGGTTATATATATTTATGGAAAGGGTTAAAGAAAAGAAAAAAGAAAAAAGAAAAAAAGAAGAAAAAGAAAAGTAAACGAAAAAAGAAAAAAAGAAGAAAGAGAAAAGTAAACTTTTCTCTCTCTCTCTCCTCAACCACGCACGCAACCCCCTTTTTTTCTTCTTATTCTTCTTTTTCTTCCAGCCCTAGCCACCGCCATCACCTCACTGTTCGCCTTCCAGCCGTTGCTGCAAGCAACGCCGACATCAACCCCGCCGTCTATTTTTGTTTCTGCCACCGTTTGCCGCCACGGTTTTTTTTTTTTAGATTGGGATTTGGATTTTTGAAGATTTTGGAGCGTTGCTATCAAAGAAAAGACCATTCTTTTCATCGGAGAGTTTTAGTTTGGGTAAGTTTTGTGTAAGTTGGTTGGTTATCCTTCGGACTTGGACCCCGATAATTTACTTAATTTTGACTCACTTCCTAGGTCATAGTTGCTAAACTAAACTTGTGATATGTCTTAGGGTTGATTAGAGTTTTATTCAAGGGCTATTAAGGAGTTATTTGTGTAGACTTTTGAGACCAAGTTGAGGTAAGTGATACTATTACCGGTGCCTTCGTGCCAGGCAATCTAGATTAGACCTATCAAGTTACTTGGTGAACTCTAGAGCATGATTTTGTTTGACATTATGTTTTGCTAGTTGCATGATAGTTACAAGTATTATGAGTATGTTAAAATTTTTAATCAGTACTGATATTATGTATGTGATACATGAATAGACCAGTAGAGCGGTTTATTGTCTTGCCTTGACGCATGTTATTATTATGTTTGACGGTGTGCCTACGGGTCGCTAGACATGCATGAGCCGACAGGTTTATATTCATGTTACTTTTATTTTCATGTTTCATGTTTTGACGGTGTGCCTACGGGCTGCTAGACATGCGTGAACCGACATGTTAACGTTCATGTTATTATTATGTTTGACGGTGTGCCTATGGGCCGCTAGATATGCATGGATCAACGGGTTCACGTTCATGTTATTATCATGTTTGACGGTGTGCCTACGGACTGTTAGACATGCGTTTCAAGGCAAGATAGTACGTTTTTTGGTTTTCCTTTCATCATAAAAAAAACGGTGTAACTGTATGAGCCATGGGCTATCTTTCTTTGCTTGTGGATGCATAGTTTGATCCCGGTAATAGGATCACTTTCTAAGTATTTTATACTCGACCTTTATCTTAATTTTTTTTTTCAGGTAAGGGCAAAGACACTTGGGTGACTGACAAGAGGAATAAAAAATTCGCTTCCGCATTTGACCCTTTATATTTTCGCATGTTTTGTTTCTTTTATTTTAGTCATGGTTTTATTATAATTTAATTTAATTCTTTTTTTATAATTTGATTCTTGTTAAAAAGGATGCCCATGTTGAATGATTTCAGATTTTGAGATGATGTCAGAACATTTTTTTATATACCTAAAGCAGTTCAAAATCATGATTATTCTATTTTAATTTACTTTATCTTTCTTCGATGAGAATATTTATGCATGCATGCAGTAGCAATCCCCTTTTTAGTAGTCCTAGGAGGTGGGGTTGTTACAGTTTAGCTAGCCCAAGCTGTCGTTTAGTAAATCTGTATTTACTTGACAACTCCGTAGGATTCTTTTTGCCGAGAGAAATCTTAAAAACTTTTTTGAAAACTTTTCAATAGTTTTCAAATCTTACTAAAATTAGGAAAACCATTTTTCTTTTAACTCACGGTTACCATGAATCCAATAACTATCCGCTCAATTGGTTATTAAAGAAAAATAATTAATTATCCAATAAATAATATTATTATACATATAAATGATAACCAACTTATCATATTATATTTATAACCTATAGTTTTAATATTTCATCTCATGAAATATATAAACCATAGTTATTTTTCTATTCCATGGTACTTAATGTAAATCTCATTTACATAAATCCTCCACTAGATGTATCTCATACATCAAACCGATTATATCATATATAATCAAAATACCTCTTGTCAATTTGAACATTTCAAATCAACACCAATAACTGATCCTCAACTGAATACATTGAGCTACCAAGGTGACCTTATGGACCTGTAGCTCGAAGCTCCAACGATACGTGAATAACTGATTAAACTTTTTAGTCATGGAATCCACCATCCGTTAACTGTTAGGCACTCCACTAAAGACCGACAGCTGAACTCTCTTTACAACAGATATATTATATGTCCATCTTAACCAATCAGTAGTGAGACAACCCTTCACAGATCGCTCGTAAGTATAGCTGGGCCAATAACCGTTATTCCTCTATAGTTATATCTGTCTCCTTAAGTACCACTGATTTCTTTAATGAACATAAGTCATAGTCCTACTATGACCGAGTCTTCTCTTCTAAAGAGAAGTTGTAGCCACTATGTTCAAGCCCCGGAATCAGCCCTTAAGGGAGCAATCTCTCTACTTATTCTTGCCTCAGGAAAGGAGTGAATTCCATCTTATGGATTGAGTTCCCAGCTCCCAGATCAGACAAGTCCCCAAAAAGGTAGGCATGTTGAGTTAGAAATCTGGCCACTTTCACCCATACTAATCAAAGGACCGCCCTCAAAGGCAGGAGTTCCCAAAATACTCAGGATTGAGGTCGTGTCACCTATGGTCGTTTAGGTGAGATGCAATCTCTAGTATCAACGACATTATATATACAGAGTCTAGTTATCTCGTGGTCCAGGTCTTATACAAATTCTTTGTATAGGACACCCCCGCTCGCATGTCTCCACATGGTTAGGATTTACTATCTGTAGTAGTTTACAACACTTGCAAACCTCTACAAAACGGGCCGTATCCATAGTGTCACTAGGATCAGGTATCCCACCTTAATCCTTATACTACAGACCTATTTAGGTTATCACTTAAGGCATGATCCACTTGTATATCACATATACATGTTTAAGTTCACATAAGATAACCAATGAGCTTTGTTTATTGGATATGAGTAAATGTCATAATTAAATAACATTTATTTTATTCATTAAACAATGTGTATCTTTACAAAACAACGATACTCCAAGAGAATTAGGACACCAATCCTAACAAGTACTTAAGGGAACAACCTATCTACTAACCCTGAAACGGGTAGGAGTGAATTCTATATTGTAGAACTATGTTCCTAACTATCTATCCGATCATACCCTTAAAATGGTAGGCTTATTGAACAGCAATGTTGAACCACTCTCACCCATGCAAATTTAAAGATAATCCCGAATAAACAGGAGTTCATAGTTAGCTTAGGATTAAGATCGAGTTACCTCAGACCATCAAATTAAAATAATCAGTTTTAACGGTAAACGGTCTTTATAAAGAAAAGTGACTATTTTGTGGTCCGATCTTATGCAAACATCTTTTGTATAGAATGCTCTCACTCGCATGTCTCAACATAAACGACTTTTGGATCACATCGTTTGTATCAATATACAAAGTGGGTCGCATCTATAGTGTCCACAGGATAAGGTACCCAACCCTATCCATATACTTATAGACCATTTAGGCTATATACTAAAACTCGATCAACTTTTATGTTTCTACACAAGTTTAAGTATTCATGTTATAACCAATGATTAGTTTATTGGATTTAGGAATTTATAAATACAATTTACAAAATCAATAACACAATTATTGAAAGAAATCTCAAGAACATCTTTATTGTAAAATATAATTTTTTAAAAGATTACAAACTACAAGTTTTAGGATATTTCCCAACAAACTCCCACTTGGAATAAAACTCCAGTGAGTTTAATTATATACATATATACAATGTTGAGTACAAGAGAATAAATACAATAAACTCCCACTTACCCTATATTTACGAAGCTCGTAGTCCTAGTCCGACTAAGTAACCTTCGAACACTTTAGTCGTGAGCGCCTTCATAAATATATCAACTAAATTGTCTTATGAGACTATCTGCTTGACGATCACGTCTCCTCGGTGTACTATCTCCTTGATGAGATGATACTTGCACTCGATGTTCTTTCCGTGTGTTATGGCTTCTTCTTGGTTCTTCTGAGTTGGTAACTGCTCAATTGTTGTCACAATAGAGGGTGATCGGCAAATGCATATTTGGAACCACTTTCGAATCAGTTAAGAACTTTCTAAGTCATACTGCTTCTTTAGTTGCTTCACATGCAATTACATATTCCGCTTCCATTGTGAAATAAAAAAATACAATTTTGCTTTATACTCTTCCATACTATAGCTCCTCCATTCAGAGTGAATATTGATCCCAAAGTAGATTTTCTAGAATCTACACTTGTTTAGAAATCAGAATCGTGTATCCAATAAGAATCTAGCGCCATACACGAGCATATAGTCCCTCGTTCTCCGAAGATATTTAAGGATGTTCTTAACAACAGTCCAGTGACTATATCTAGGATTGGATTGAAACCTGCTAACGATTCCAATTGCAAAACATATGTTTGGACGTGTACACAATATAACATACATCAATCTCCCAACTGTTGATGTATAAGGAATTCTTTTCATATCCTCAACTTTTCGAGGTGTCTTAGGACACTGTTCTTTAGATAAATGAATTCCGTATTGAAAAGGTAATAAACCTCTTTTGGAATTTTGCATGTTATATTAGACAACATATTGTTTATATAAGATACTTGAGATAGTGCTAGCAATCTGTTCTTGTGATCTTGAACTAATTGGATTCCAAAAACATGGTGTGCATCTCCTAAATATTTCATTTGAAATTGTGATGCTAGCCATCTCCCGACGTTGGCAAGGAATTCTACCTCATTCTCGATGAGTGGGATATCATCAACATATAGTACCAGAAAAGCTACAGTCTTTATGACTATTTTTTTTGTAAACACGAGGTTCGTCAATATTCTGTTCAAAGCCATAAGGTTTGATCGCAGTGTCAAATCTCATATTCCAAGACCGAGATGTTTGTTTTAATCCATAAATGGATCTATTAAGCTCACAAACTTTTTTCTCTTGACCCTGTTCAACGAACCCTTCTGATTTAGACATATAAATATTTTCTTCAAGATAAACATTAAAAAAGGTTGTCTTGACATCTATTTTTCATATTTCATAATCATAAAAGACGACAATGGATAAAATTATTTTGATAGACTTGATTATGGCAACAGGAGAAAAGGATTTTAATAGTCTACCCCCTATCTTTAGTAAATCCTTTTGCCATGAGTCTTACAAACCAACTTTGTCTCGTTTTCTCTTGTAGATCCACTTACATCCAATAGGTTTTACCCTATATGGTTGATTTATGAGTTTCCAGACTGAATTGAAATATATAAATTCCATTCAAGGTCCATAGCTTTTATCCATTGGTCTCTACCTACATCCTTCATTGTTTGTTTAAAGATCAATAGATCCTCTAAGCCATCATTAGGTATGACGACCTGAATTTCTGTTAAGCCCATGTACCAGTTGGGCTGTTGACCAACCCTCCCACTACATCGAGGTATTCTTAATTCTTGATAAGGACGTGACAGATCAGTTTCATCAACAACTCTTGTTGAAAGACTAGCCCGATAAACAACTTTTATTAATTTGTCTGTAGTTTCTCTGGACATCTCATTCAATACTAGTTTACTGTGAGATTGATGATTTCTTATGTGGTCTTCTTCTAAGAATGTAGCATTTTTTTTTTATATAAGCACTTTATCATATCGAGGATCATAAAACAGACCATGTTTTTTTTTGGGTATTCTACAAATAGGCATATTTTAGTATGTCGTTCCAATTTCTTTGGATTTTGTGCCAATACATGTACTGGGCATCCCCAAATCCTGAAGTGACGTAAACTACCTTTACGTCTTCTCTATAACTCGTATGTTGTTTTTGAAATAATTTTCGAACGAACCACCTTTAAAATATATACCGCAGTTTGTATTGCATATCCCCAAAAAGATTGAGGTAACTGGGTATAACTCATCATTGAACGAATCATGTCTAACATGGTTCTATTTATCCTTTCCACTACACCATTTTGTTGTGGTGTACCAAGTGTAGTAAGTTGGGATTGAATTCCATGTTCTATCAAATAGTTATGAAATTCTAAATCCATATACTCACCTGATCTAATCAAAGTGTGTGTGTGTGTGTGTTTTTTTTTTAATCTTTTTACCTAATAAGTTCTCAACCTCTATCTTGTACTTTTTGAACTTTCCAAGAGTTTCAGACTTATGACGCATCAGGTAAACATAGCCATATCTATAATTGTCATCAATAAAATTGATGAAATACTCAAATCCTCATCGAGCTCTAACATTCATCGGACCACAGAGATCTAAATGTACAATCTCTAGAGGTTCTTCGACTCTTAGACTTTTTTTGAAAAATATCTCTTAGTCATTTTACCCTCAAGACATGATTCACATGGAGGTAAAGAATTATCTTTTAACTGATTTAGAAGTCCATTCTTTACTAGTCTCTCAATCCTGTTGAGATTTATGCGTCAAAGTCTTAAGTACCAAAGATAGATGTTATGAGAATTTTTTCGTTTCTTAATTTGAGTTTCAACTGTTTTAAACATCTCTAAATTAAAAATAACTTTTGCCTCAATTGATTTTAACATATATAAGTTATTTCAAGTTTAGCATAATATATTTGAACACCTCTTGAACTAATGAACACTTCATTTATATCAAAAGTAACTCTGTACATATGTTCTAATAAATAGGAGATTGAAATTAAGTTCATTTTCACATTAGGTACAAAGTATATATTTTCCAACAAAATATAAGCATCTCCAAAAAATAACTTAAGATCTCCCACTGCATAAGTTGAAATGACTTCACCTGTTCCCACCTTGAAAGTCATCTCATTCTCCATCAGTTGTCTCCATAAACTAGTTTCCTAAATAAAAGTGCAAATATAGTTAATGGCGTCCAAATCCAGTATTCAGGTCAAATGAGAACTTCCCACTAAAATTAAAAGTAAATCAGATTTACCTTGGTTTGCATCTTTAACTTTCTTTTCAGCAAGATATTTAGGGTGATTTCTTTTCTAATGCCCATCCTCGTTGCAATGAAAACATTTTTCTTTTGCAACTTTTGTCTTGCTCTTCTTAGCACGAGCTTTCTTCTTCCATTTTCCATTTTCTTTATTGAATACTTTTATCCTTAGAAGGTCCAAACTTCTTATAAAAAGGTTTCGTACTAGATGTCTATCCCTTATGGAATTTCTTTTAGGTAACAATGTTTGCTTCCCCTTCCTGATTTTTAATTTTCATATGTGATTGGTAAGTCTCAAGCTCATTTAAAATAGTAGCCAGATTGAATTCAATTTTATTCATCACGACGTTTGTATGAAACATTAGGAAATTCTTCAGAAGAGATTCCAAGATCATACTGACTTGACTCTTTTTGTCTATGGTAGCATCATTCGCTTCCGCAATATGAAAGTAGACCATCATATCCAGGATGTGTTCCCTATCAAAGGTCCCTTCCTTCACACAGAAATATGAATAAAATTTTCATATATATTAAATATATGACTAAAAATTTAGATTTTATTAGATATGAAATTCTATCTAAAAAATAAAATAATAAAAATTTAAATTTGCAAGGACTTTTAGACAAATAATAATAATAACCATAATGATAATAATCAGACAGTTGAAAGCTTAAAAATTTATTATTGATAATCAACCAATTAGACAATGGAAAGTTTATGATTTATTAGATTTTCTTAAAAGTTAAGAGATGAAATATACACAACTTTAAAATTCATGGTCGTAATTTAACTAACAAATTTTCTATATATCTAAACTTATATTTCCACCGCATACATCTTTTTCTCAAATATTTGCTTTTACATCTCTAACGTTTTTAAAACATGTAAAATTCAGCCTAATTATCAAATATTAATGATTTTTGTTAAAAACATAATAATATAGATGGTTAAAGTAAATTAGGGTTTATTCTAGTTAATATTTTTCTCTATAGTATTTTTTTATCAGATCTGTTGGTGTCTATTTATTCATTTTTATAATGTAATTACGATTAAGTTGATTATCCAATATAATATATAAAATTAACACAGGAGAACAAAAACAAAACTTTTAAATGGTTATATCTTAAACAATCAACTTAGTTAATATGATTTGTTTAAATTAACTCATTAAAATTCATCTATAGGATTCATATATAGTTCTAATCTAATTCATGTCGTTAAGGAGTTTTAATTCGTTCTCAATGATTTGATTAAATATTATTAATTATATTTCATCCTTTAAATTTAGAGAGGAAGATTTAAACTTCCAATCTGAGGATATTTTAAGTTAACCATTCAACTATATTTGTAAAAAAACACATCTTCCCCTACATACTTGACCCTAAACCATGATATAGTCAGCACATCTAGCTATAAAAGACTGTCATGTAATATGACATGCATTTGATTTGACAATGGCGGCATGTATAAATAATCACTGATCATGGGATCAACCATGTTATAAAAATCAAATTGAAACTCCCTTTTGATTTCAAATCAAGCAAGTCAATGCGTACATAAGCAATCAACACAAATTGTGGGTTTGGGACACGAAGTTAGTTATCAGTCATAGATTATCATAGTTAGATTATAATAGTTTGTATTTAAGGTGTATATTATTTTAATTTTAGTTACAATATTATGTGTTTGAGATGTAAACTATTTTAGTTTGAGAAAGAAATAATAAACACTGTAGCAAATAATAATAATAATAAATGATGAATGTAAAATGGTAAAAATTGTAACAAATGAGGGCTTCCTAATTTGGGAATACAAAATAGTATTTACGGGTAGTTATTATAACCTTATAATAGTTTTGCCCCAAACACCCCCTATGAGCCTAAAATATAATATAAGGACAATATCAATAATTTATACCTTTACATTTTGAAAGTTATATCAATTAAAACCTTGAATTAGTACTTGTATCCAGTTAATGTATCACTTCACACTTTTTTTTATTTTATTCAATGAACATCGATACTTATAATTATTTCACTTAAACTCCTTAATTTGTCATAATAGGGTCAATTTAGATTCTTTATTAAAACTACATTTGAAAATCACCAATAAATCAAGTCTTGCGCATGTGTAGACTTCTTCAAACGATGGATTAATATATGGACAATTAAAATTGATATATGAATGATTTTCAAAACAAGTCATAACTTAGAGTCTAAATTGATTTACCCATGAAAGCTAGAGATTTAATCAATAAACTTCGAACTATTACACAATTCAATGCTTTTTTATTTATACAACTCCTACATTTAAGCATATAAATTGATATATTTTCTAAAATGTATGAAATTGTAAACATGAAATTTATAATTTAATATATTCCTTCATGGCAATGGCAATTCGAGTATAACCCAATTAGTATTTGCACATATCATCGACTTCGCCGTAGTATTTATCCATAAAACGCTGCGTTTTGGTTCAATCATCTCATCCAATTTTCTCAATTTCATTTTTGTCCAAATCTCGGGGTCTCAGTTTCAAAGTGAAAGCCCGTAATTTTCTTGTAGAATTATTGCAAATTGCGATAAAGAAAGAAAAGGGGAAAAAAAAAACAAAAGGAAAGAAGAAGAAGAAAGAGAGAAAGAAGAGCGAAAGGAAGTTCCATTAGAACAACAATTTGCAATCTTTTGATTTCGCGGCTCTCGCGAAGCCTCTCTCTCTGTGTGCAAATAACAGAGTGTAAAGGAGGAAGAGATCTATGGTGTTATTGCTCAGAAGAAATCTATTCCTCCTAATGTTCTTTTGAATCGCATTCTTGGGTAAGTCTCTGAATCTCAATCTGTGAACAAATGGATTGCAATTGAATTTCATAAATTGGACATCCCATTTTGAAGCCACTTCTTTGTTGTTGTTTCACTTTCGATGTTGACTTTTTTTTTTCCCTTTCCAGTGTTTCTCATTATGTTAGCCTGTCGCCATTGCGTATCTTAGTTCCTTCAACCCGTCATATGTCTTATGTTGACACCCACTTGCTTTACTTCGGGTTCAAGGGCTGCTGCGCATTATCTTGTGTTTATATCAAATGTTCTTTTCATGAATTTGGATTCTGTTTCGTTGTCAAATTCATGGGTTTGGTTGGTATGGATAATTTTGTATTTCTTTGGTGTTTGCCAATGCTATTTCAGATTTGATATTTGAGGCTGCTGTTGGGATTGGTGAAGACGAACTTTGGTCGTGGATTTGAAGTTGCTGGTTGGATTATTTCCTACAAAAATGAGGGAAATCTGAAGATGAGATGGTTGAGTTGGTCTTAAATTGTGGTTTAGTTTGGCAATCCAGTGTGTGCAAAGTGGGTGAAAAGTGAAAAAGATTGATAGAACGAAATGTCTGATGTGGCGAGCATAGCAGAGGCAGTGGCAGCAAGATTTAGTTCTTTGGAGCTTATTGGAAGAGGATCTTTTGGTGATGTCTACAAGGGGTAAGCCTCAATTCTGTTACTATTTATATGATTCACTGCGTTGAAATTTGTTACACCCTCGATCTTTTGGTTTGCTCAACTAAATAAATGACTGGCGAAGCAGCAAATGGATATGTGATTTTTGCACTAGCGTGGATTTAGATAAGTGTACACTTTCATGGTATATCACTAAGAAACATGGATACGGACACGACATGGATATGGTCACATGTCATCCAAAAAAAACTAAAACAAGGACAAGGCAAGGAAAAAAATTATAATTATATACCTTTAGAAAGATTTATGCTTAGAAAAATATGTTTTCATCCGTTGTGCTCTCCAAATATATAGTTTTTATCCCATGTTTGTATCTACATTCACTTTGTACAAATGGTATGTCATGCATACTCTATTCTATTGTGCTAACAAATATTTGATACGTGTTGGACAAGTTGGAGTGCATATTACTGAGATTGTAGGGTCTATATTCCTTAGCCGTATCATTGTTACTTATTGAAGTCTCATATAAAAAAAATTCATTTAAAGTCGGAGAAAAGATTATTTTCTAAAGAGTTCAGTTATCCTTTCTGTAACCTAAGGTGCCAGTCTTGGGTCCTCTCTTCTTCGATTCCTTTTTTGGGTGGGGAGTGAGTAACCAAGGCCCTTTTGTTATACTTCCAATCAGAAAATGAACTGGAACTACTCATTGATCTAGTTTCCTGACTCCTTTCTGCATTTGCAGGTTTGACAAGGAGCTTAACAAAGAAGTTGCTATCAAAGTTATTGATTTGGAAGAATCGTAAGTACATAGGTTGCTCTATATTTTTCACTGACGTTCATCTTGCCTTAACAATGAAGAGCATGATAAACTACCCTAATTTTTGTTTGATTAAAAGAACAAATAGCGTAACTGTTTAATGGTAGTATGGCCTAAATTTTTACCCCATTTTTTGCTAAACTTGGTGAGTTTATTATTGAATAAAAGTTTACTAATGTGAAATGAGGAACGATTTAGTCCTCGTTTATTTATCTTTTGGTCTTTGGATGACTTTATTTATTTATTTTTGTTTGCCTTTTGAGTTGGTTAGTGTTGCATCGGTATGTTACAACTTCCGAATTTTGCTTTCAACATACTTGATAGTTTGTCTGTCATAATCAGACTATGATGATTTATACTTCTGACAACAAATTAATGGTCAGAATCTTGTGGGGGATTTGAGGGGAGAGAAACAATGGAATCTTTAGAGGGCGTGAGAGCTTACTTGTCAACACGTTGTCCCTTGTTAGATTTTTTGATCCTCTTTGGGCATCTGTTGCTAGACTCTTTTGTAAGTACTCTGCTTGGTATTATTTCTCTTGACTGGATCCCTTTCGTAGTTTGACTCTATGTTTTGGGCTTTTCCTTTTTTGTATGCCTGTGTTTTCTTTTAGTTTTCATCAATCAAAGTCGAGTTCTTTTATAAAAAAAGATAAAAATTATTGGTCAATGCAAGAGCAGCATTGATATGATTTTACCTTTTAGCCTCCTCCAAGGATTTGCAATGATTATTTCCTTTTTTTAGCTTCCTCCAAGGATTTGCAATGATTGTTTCCTTTTAAAGGGTACTTTATATTTCATTGATAAATGAAATTACAAAAATAAGAGAAATCCCCAAGCCAGCAGGAATTAGAAAGATCTTCTTCTGACTAAAAGATTATTAAGATTGTAGTTGAAGAAGGTTGCGTTTTCACCAATATAAGCTACCAAAGGATGGAGTTCAAGAAAGTGTTAATGATTGAAAATATGGTTATCCCGGTGTAACTAAATCTTCCATAAGGATGCCCCATAATATTGATGCATAGGGATTTTCTTTTTCTCCTAGGGTGTTCGCAAAAATATTGTATGGGAAAGAAAGTTTATCGTCTTGTTAGGAAGAGCTATGGCCCTCCTGGAAGTCCCAGAATGAAGTAACAGCATTTTTGAACAAATGAGTAGACTAATGACAAATGGTTGTCAAATGACTATTATAGGCACTTCCCTAACTTTGGTTGAGGTTTTTCCATAGATATTACATAACTTGGATTTCTTTACACAACGCCACAATCATGAAAATTTGGGAAGTCTTTAACCTTTCATCCACATTGTAATGAAAGTTTTATTAATCAAGATTGAATCCACTTGGTTATACATTGGAATGGTCTCTGGGACGTGTATTGTATGAGTGAGTAAAAGTTGTAATACTGAAAGTTAGGCAGCCATGCTTGTTTCTTATCCAAAAAACGAGAGGGAGGGAGGGAGGGGGGGGGATGAAGAAAGAAGCAAATGCTTAGTTTTGGAGGAGAGGGGTAGAAGACTCTCTTGCCTTTGTTTGTTATAGAACTTTCCTTGCATTGCATCTGGAAAGGGCTATTTTGCTGTCTATTACTTGAATGTGCAAATAGTTTGACTGGAGTGCTATGGTCCTTTTTCTTCTTTGACGGTTCGACCTTTTCCCTCGCTGTTAGGCAATAGTTTGGTTTTATTGAGTTCTGAAGCAAAATGGTAGACTAGGTTAGTTGGGAGGACTGACAGGATTGAAATGGTATATGTAGCTTACTTGAATTCAAATGCTGGTACAGATTCATTGGATTCTGCAACTATGCCTAATAGTTCTTTTTGAATCCCTTAACTTAGAGCTTCTGTAATTTGGGGGTATTTTTCGGTTGGTCTGCTATGTTAATTGCTGCCAACCACATGCAGTGATTTTACCAGAGTGAAGCATGTTAGATATGGAGGAAAGATGGGGATGAGTTTTTTCACCCTTCATGATAGGTAGAGAGATCATGTTGGGGGATAATCGTGGCTTAAATTCTATGTTCACTTTTCATTGTTATGTTTTACTTCGCTGTGTAAATGTGGTGAGGCAACTTGTGAAGAAGATTTCTCATAATCTTATATATTAGTTTGCTTGAAATTAGCTATTGCTGGTGAAGCATTCTGGGAATTGTTAATAGCTTAATACTGTCATGGGGAACTTTATTAGCCATAAAATATTTCTATGTCCTTAATATTACATTATCTTGCATATGTAACACTTGACTGGATAAAAAATGTGTAGCGTACTGAAATGCTGTGTTTTTGACTTGTTATTCATTTAATATCCTTGAACTGGAACTCCTTATGCGTTGGAGGATGGGATGGCTCTTCTTCCACATCTCTATTTCACATTTCTTTTCTTGCGCAGACATAGTATTTTTCTTTTATTTTTCTAAAAAAGAAACAATTTCATTGATGGTATGAAATTACATAATACAAAAACAGAGGAAACCTCAAAGGAACAGATAATACAGAAGGCCTCTCCAATTTGAAAGGAGGGAAGAAAAGCTGTAGTGATTGAAATGGGGGAATTTACACCAATTAAGCAATATGGACTATAGCATAAAAAATGTATAAAAAGAGCACTCCTTATTTGGAAAGATTCTTCTATTTCTTTCTTGGCACACATTCCCTCCCGCAAAAGGATCTGATGAAGTTCTCCCGAGGAGTCCTGTTTTCCATTTTGAATGGGTGTCCTCGAGAGTAGTTGAGAAAACATTTTAGTAATGGGTTTCCCTTTTCATTTATTCGTTTGTCTAGTTTTAACCTGTCAATGTTATGTGGACTTTCTTTTCTGCGATATTACTAAACTTGTTTTTCATTCTTCTGCAGTGAGGATGAAATTGAAGATATTCAAAAGGTATAAATTAACTGGTGAGTGAATTGAATTAGGTGAGTGCTTAGGTGCTAATCTACCTCAGTTTTGTGCCAGGAAATTTCTGTTTTGTCACAATGTCGATCACCCTACATTACTGAGTACTATGGTTCTTATCTCCACCAGACGAAATTATGGATAATAATGGAATATATGGCTGGTGGCTCTGTTGCAGATCTGGTAAGTCTGTATTTTGCTTTCTGCTCTACACTTAATACAGAACTATACTGCTAACCTATCAGTAAACTACACTAAATTTAATGTATAAAACACCTAAACTAAAGCTGTAAAAATGCCCAAATTCAGAGGATGGAAGTACCAACATGGCTACAAAATCAAAGAATTAAAGAAGTGCTTAAACTCAACACTAAAGCTCCTATATCTAACTAAAAACATCCAATCCAGCCGGAAAAATCTGATTTTTTCACGAGTAGTCTCGTCAAGCCCTTATACTTCCATAACAGATCACGTATCTTTAGAGAAATTTTAGCATAACTAATAGATGGTACCAGTGTTATGGTTAAAAACATTTTTGGTCCCTAACCTTTCGTAGAAGTACAATTTAGTTATTGAACTTTAGTTGTTAATGATTTAGTCCTTGAATTTTCAATTTTGTTACAAGTTAGTCATTGAAATTTAATAAGCAACAATTTAATTCCTATACATTGAAATTTGTAACAATTTAGTCCTTATAGAGAAAAATCTCACTAGAATTAAGTGTCAACTTTTATTACTAAATAAACTTATTCTTTATAATTTATAAATAAGTTTGATTTCCGATTAGTTTATCAATCTACGTGTGTATGAAATCTCATTAGATCTTAATAATATTTTTTGTGACAAGGACTAAATCACTACAAATTATAAATTACGGAGATTAAATTGTTACAGATTTGAAAATATAGTGATTAAATTGTTGTCAACAAAAGTTCAGAGACTAAATTGTTACTTTCATGAAAGTTCAGGATCCAAAAGTGTTTTTTAACCCCAGTTTTATTTTTTTTATAAGTTCAAAGCTCATGGTTTACAGTTTACTGAAATGGAGTTGAAACTTTAAGGTTAAGTTTGACTCACACAACCAATGTACAGGGTAAAAATTGAATATTTTCATAGAGTTCTTAATGTTTGCTTAAACAGCTCAATATGTGTTGACCTTTTCACCAATGATCTAAGCAAGACCTTTTATATATTAGACACAACCCATCAAAGATGCTAATATCCTATACATTTCATGATATCACATGTTATCAAACAAGACAAGTGCCATGGGGAACAAATTTAGGAGTTTTATTAGTTAGCCTAGACATTGTATCAATAAAAGAGAGTGAAGAGAGAAAGGAAGCAAAAAGTTTAAGCAATGAGTGACAAATGTGTGCCTTCTAAAGAACCTTGGAATTTCAACGTTGGAAACATGATGGACATCGGAGCTTTTGGAACCACTAGATTTGTGACTGTAAACTACCTCTGTTTAAGATAACTGACATATCTCCACTAATGACAGCTTTATTGGCAAAGCTCTGAGTTGGTTTAAAGTTTTATTGTAAGTAAAACTGATATCTTTTTAATTAATAAGAAGTCCGGGTTAATTTGGTTTTACCCACATTAATATTGGAAGCATCCATGAACCATATAGGTTCTTAATCTTTCAATCTATTTTTTCCAAACACCACCCATAGAGTTTCGGTTGATTTCATGTAAGCTTTTGGGTTGTTAGTTTTCTTAGAAAAAGTTCACACTCATCGTGAGGTTCAAACATGGGAGACATCAAGGGTTTTCCTTGGTGCTACATGGAGACCGTGAGCTTTAGACAATAGGGCTTCCTCTTGGGGGCTCTGGTCATTCGGTTTTTTGAACACCACCAAAGAAATATGTTAGGTTAGAAATTCTTCTTGGCGTGCTTGATGCTTCTATGTAATTGCAATCCATCAAATTTCTCTTGGAAACATACCAAGAGTGTTAAAGAAATTTCTATACAGTGAACTAGGCAGTTTATTCGGTTCCTCTTTTGTAATATAGTTCTTTTTAGAACTTAAGGACACAGTTGTACAATCTATAGAACAGATTCTGATCAAGTAAGGTCGTCTCTCGTCAATATAGTTATGTTTGTATTTGATATTTAATTCATTGTACCATGTATTTATTGCAAGAACTTCAAATATTTTGGCAAACTTTTTATATAAACATTCAACAAACGCTGGTTCTGCAGCTTCAGTCTGGGCCGCCACTTGATGAAATGTCAATTGCATGCATTCTACGGGATTTGCTGCATGCAATTGATTATTTGCACACTGAAGGAAAAATTCACAGGGACATTAAAGGTTATCTTTCTTCTTCACAACTCAATGAATTTGTACAAGTTAACTTATTAGTTCATATCATCCATGAAGATGGTGATAATGCCCACTCATAGCCTCCCACCTCCCCTGCAAGGGGAAAATGGAAGAGAAAAATAAGTGGAGTTTAAAGAGTAAATAGACAACTCCTATGAGTGAATTTCACTTCTAAGTTATTCTAATGAAATATTGCAATTTTACTTTGCAGCGGCAAACATTTTACTGAGTGAAAATGGTGATGTTAAGGTAGGATTTTCCAGGATAAAAATTTTGTGTGGCCTTGATTAAGTTAAAAATTTGCTGGGTTTTTCTTTAAAAGGCTAAAAGTTTAATCTGTACAGGTTGCAGATTTTGGTGTATCTGCTCAATTAACAAGGACAATATCAAGGAGAAAGGTAGAGTATAATGTGAAATACTGGACTTTTGTTCATTATTATTTTGTTCTTTTCCCCACGTCATTTGAAATTTGTAATTTTGCCCAACTGGACTTTTAACACCCTTAGTCGGCTGGTTGTTGGGAAGAAGTTTAGCTTCTTCGGCCCCTGCTGTATCCTTCCTTTGTTAGATCCATAAAATATTTATCATTATTAAAAGTAACGTGACAAGTTTGGCCTTTTGGTAAATGCTCTCTGTTTGTAAAATTTTACTTGTAAACACTTACTTTCTTGTTGGTTTCTAATGTGCAAATTTTTGCTGAATTGTTATTATTCTGGATGATTTTTTTTCCTTAACTCGTCTAATGCTATTGGAAGAGATCTTCTGAATTTGTGCCACCTACCTATCACTGATTTCTTGACCACAGACATTTGTAGGAACTCCATTTTGGATGGCGCCAGAGGTAATTCAGAATTCTGAAGGATACAATGAGAAGGTACTCTACCATTTTTTTTGGGCATTTTGATCGTTTTGATTGGTTCTAAGATAGCCACACTTCTCAATATTTGATTCTGCGTTCACTGTGTTTCTGATTCTCATAACTAGAGCAAGCATTGCAATCCTATCACATTTTACTCGATGCAGGCAGATATCTGGTCTCTAGGAATCACTGCTATTGAAATGGCAAAAGGGGAGCCTCCACTTGCCGATCTTCATCCCATGAGAGTTCTTTTTATCATACCTCGAGAAAATCCACCTCAGGTTCACTTAAAAACTCTATATTCGACACTTTTTATGACAAACAATGAACTTCAAGTATGAAATGGTGCATTGTTATTTGTTGTGACATCTTAGCTTTTATGTGTGAGCAGTTGGATGAACATTTTTCTCGCCCTATGAAAGAATTAGTGTCACTGTGTCTGAAGAAAATACCTGCTGAGGTAAAGCATTGTTCTTCTCCTGAGCACTGGTTCCATGTTTTAGTTTAATTCTTTTCTGTTGTTGAAATTCTAATGCTTACGAGCCACAAATTAGTGTTTCTGTGGAAAGTGAGCATGAATGATACAGTGGGCATCTGTATAGTGATTTTTCAGGTACTTTCCTACAGCAGTATTTGGTAGGTCGATACGTTGCAATTAGTTGATCATGGTTGGGATTCACAGATTTATTTATTTATTCTTTTAAGAATCAATATAAGAAATTAGGAGCTACTTAAAAGTGAGCACCCAGAATTTGTTAAAGGTACGAAAAGTTGGGGCATGCGAAGGTTATTTGTAAGATTCACAGGATTTATATTGATTATTTCATTTCCTGGTAATTCATCTTTTATTTGTTCTCTCTAATGTACACGCTCTTCCTTCTATTTATGTTAAATAATTTGTATTCTCCTACTCTCTTGTTTAAACTTGATGCAAGCATTATAATTCTTCATGTGTCCTGCCCTTTTGAAGTTATGATTTTTATGATGTGTGGATTTATCTCCATCTGTTTAGTATCCTTTTTGTTTGTGAATCAGTTTAGTACATCTTTCCCTTTTAATTTTAGAGACCCAGTGCGAAAGAGCTTCTGAAGCACCGATTCATTAAGAATGCCAGGAAGAGTCCTAGGCTTCTGGAGAGAATAAGGTTTGTCAGGATACTCGATTTCTGCTACTTTTATATGGTAGTTTTCTGATAATTGTGTTATCATGTTATTATTATTTTTCTCTTTCATCGGTACAGTCCCAGGCATGGATATGGAATTTAGTGTTCCTCTTGACTTTGTGAATTATTTTCTAATTTATAGGCCGTTCCTACATTTATGTATTAATGTGTCTGAAGAATCGAGGAAAGCCAAATGGTATAAAGATGCCTTTGTATAAGGTGATTTATCATTGATCTTATTTGTTGATATTGATAGAGAACGTCCGAAGTACCAAATAAAGGAAGAAGATGCAGCAACAAATGGCCCTAGAGCTATAGGTGAAACATCAGACACTGTGAAAGTTTCAAGAAATGTTAGAGAAGAAACTGTTCGTGCCAGGTGGGTAAAACCAAAGACACATCCCAGTTCTTGTTTTAAAAAAACCCCAAAAGTTGTTAAGGCTATCCTCATTGAGCTGTGTTGAATTCTGACTACCTAAAATTGCAGCAACCAGAGTAAAACTCCAAAGAATGCTGGATGGGACTTTAGTATTGGGGGACCACATAGTACAGGTACTGTTCGAAGTGTAGTAAAACCACCTCAAATTAGGGAAAGAAAACCAGAAATTCCTTATGGTCAGGCTGCACCTAGTAGAGTTGCAGAGAGTGGTAACTGGCTAGCTGCGTCAGGATATGCACCACGCGATGTATCAGAAAACACTAGAGATTCATACAGTACTGGAGATGCTAGTGATGATGTAAATTCTCCTCAATCTATTTCTCTTAGCTACAAGTGCATTTTACGATCACATTTGCCAGTTTGTCAATCAACTAGATTATTAGAACAATCTTGCTTGACAACGATCCTTATGACTTCAAGGACTTTCACTTGTTATAGAAGTTTGCAACTTAGTGCATCATAAGGATCTGACTTAAATGATACCTCCTTTTTTATTATAAAAATTGAGCAAAAAGCTAGACATTCAATTGAGCAAAAAGCTAATCATCTGTGCGATTGTAGATTTACAGAGTAAATTTGGCTGCAATAGCAAGGCTTCAAAGACTTCACTTGTTCCAGAAGTTCTGAAGTATCCTAGCTCTTGCAGCGAAGTTTAGTATGGAAACCTGCAAAAAGATTTAATAACCATAATGATATGACTCAATTAAATATTATGGCTGTTCATTGATCTTGTTATGATAGCTTGAACATCGGCTGTGGATAATGTTCTTTTACCTTTCTTCTTCTTATTTTTTTATTTCAATGCTCAACTTCCAGGAAGAGTTATCTGTAAGTGGTTCAGGAACCGTTGTGATCCGGTCTCCAAGGCGATCTCAAGCATCTACTCAATTTCATAATGAAAGCAGTCCGGTAGAATTATCTTAAATATAGTGATGCTCTTCATCATTTTGAGCTTTGCTATGCATATATGTTCATGAAATCAAATGATGTGATGCAGTCTGGAAGTGCGCAAGCATATATCGAGGACACATCTTTTAGTGGTACTGTTGTTATGCGTGGTCAACGTGATGATTCTGATTCTCCTCAGACTCCAAAATCCAGATTGGGAATTCAAGAAAGGACTTCAAGTTTTTCTCCTGAAGATAGTGCATCAAATCTTGCGGAGGTTGCTTTTAAGTCTTCTGATTTGTGCTCTTATCATGATTCAATGTAGCAGTTACTGTTGGTTTTTGTCATATTCTACTTATTTTAAATTTGGTCTAAATTCAGTCGGGAACATGTATCTTTAAAGATTGGGATGAATGTTCTTTTGTTATCCTAGGAAGGGCAGATTGGTGGAGGTTAGATTTAAACATGACATTGTATCTTCTCTTTTTAAATATGCCTTTTTTTAGTAATTTTTGTTGAAGTTCTAAGATTATTCAGGATAGCAATCCTCACTCATTTTTTTTAGCATTTTGGTTTTATAGTAGCATTTAAATGGATCTCCTGCAGAATAATAATTCGTTTGTTCCTTACTACCGCAAATCAAAATATGTTTTAGTGCTGTGCAATTATTAATCAGTCCAATTTGATGTGTAGGCAAAAGCTGCGATTCAAGCAGGATTGAAGAAAGCTAATGCAAGGGATAGATCAGCTAATAAACTCAACGACAGGAAGGAAAATAGAAGAACAGAGCAAACAGTGAGTAGCTCTGACTCTTCAAGGTACATCTAAGTAATTGCCAGAATGAATTTTGCTCCACAGAATGTTGGACTGGTGCCTGATATTGATAATTTCTCCAGGCATTCTCGTGAATTCTTTGATGCGCCAAGAGCGTTGAAACCATCTCTATCAATTGATGAGGAAGAAAGTGCAAAAATAGCATCGTCTTCTGCACCATTATCAGTTTTGTTTATGTCATCCTTGAAAGAGGTAAGTTTGAAGCTGATATGAGTTCGTGAGTCCATTGTATTGTCTTTTTGTTTATATATATATATATAAAATATGTGCAGCCAAAGTGAACATGGCTGATCTAATAATTTGTCTGCATTAATGGTAACTGCAACAGCTGCATGGTACTTTTGTGAGTTTCCATCTAGCTCTGCTATCTCGGTCTCTGTTTTATCCAGTTATATTAGGATGTGGGAGTTAGACGTCAAATCACCCTTGCTTAGGAGGGAGAAAAGCCGTTACCACTTACTACTATTGGCACAATTGCTAATGCTTACCTTATATTTCTCTTTCCTGTTGTTTGACCAATCCTTTGTCTACTACGTCTTTGTTAGAGCTTTTATTTTTAATGTCCAACAAAAAAAAAAAAAAAAAAGGAAAAGAAACACGATGCATATTTAGAAATTTGAGTCTTGAATCTCTCGACTAAACTGTTCCTTACTTTCATTAACATCCCATCTCATTCTCATTTCCCTCCTATCTTTATTTATTTTCTCAACAATTGATCATTCCATGTATAAAAAAACTTGCACATTTTACTCCCCGCCACATGCTAACTAATCTCATATAATTCTTTCTTATCCGACTTGGCATTTTCTCTTCTTTTGTATTACTATTCCTCCGTTCAAATTTTTTAAATATGAGCCTATCAATCTCACCCCCAAAGATTGTACGTTGTCAAATTGAAAATAGAGTCCTTTAAGATATTTTCATATGCTCACATCAATCATCCTTCATGCTTCCCCTATCCTATTCACAAAGTTACCGATGGGAATAGCTCCATTCTCCCCATAATCGATATTGTTATTCACATTCTACTTTTGTTCGTTTGCTGACGGCTGACCTAATAACTATGGGCTGTGGGTTGGGAAAGATCCAAAGACTCTTTTTGCAAGCTGCAGTGCAGGGCTATGTTCTTCTTGTCTTCTAAATATTGGGTCATTCCTATCTTTTAAACTAGGCACCCTGTGGTAAAAGATGGAATTCAACCTTGATGTCCTATGGCCCTGTGATAGAAATTTTACAATCCATTCCAACACATCATTAGAGATGTTGCCTAACTGTGAGGCCAAAGTCTCAATTTTCAAACAGTGTTCTTTAACAGTTGAACCTATGGAGAAGGCCAAGAACTTCTCACAAAGGGTCCTTCTGGCGAGGGAGGAAAGTGAATTGCTAATTTCTCTTCCAGCTTCTGCACAACCTTCAACCCACTTGCATCCACCAGATCATCTCCATCTAGAATTGGCGTCTGCAGATGTTGATGGCTTATACCTGTAAAATGGCCTCCAAGAAAACTCTTCCTATGCAGCTAATGTATGCACAACTGCCTACCCATTCCCATCACCTTTGGTCCTGTCTGAGCTGAATTCTTCAGTGATCATGCTATCTTTCTCCCCTGTTTGAGCTGCTGTTCCAAAGAGGATTGGATCCTAGCGATTTTCTTTTCCAGTCTTGCTTCTACATATTTCACATCGACGGTTCCCAAGAATCAAACTGCTCTGATATCAATGAGAGAGCTGTTCTACTGTAAATTTGATTTACTAACAATATATGAAACAGAAATACAATGTAAATTTAAGTCTTTCATCTCTTCGATTCTAGCCACTCCTTTGGCATCCAACCTTCCTCCTTCCGTTACGATTAGATATCCCACTACTTAACAAACTTATTCATTTTACTCTTTGAACGAGGTACTTATTCGGCTTGAACTCTCTCTCTCTCTCTCTTCTCATCCACGGGCCTCAATATTTTTTTTGTCTCCATATAAGCCTTTTGTGATGTATTTATTATACCACACGGGTTCAGATTTGATTCCCTTGCACATTGTCCTGTCAGAGTGATAACCGATGTGCGCAACATTTTTCTGTTTATTTTATGACATTTAGTTTCTTAGTACAACGTGCTAAAAATGCAACCTGCTCGTGCACGTTGTCATGACTCAGGTAGTTGCAGATGATTCGGAAGGATCGCCTGCTCGTAATGTAATTAATGCACTTATAAACCTGGAACATGTAAAGCCTGGATCATGTGAGGTTCTTGTTACCAAGTTGCTTCAGAAATTGGCCAGGTTTGTTAGTTATTTTACTTTCCTATCCTACTCCCTTGAGTTCTCGAAATTTACTCGACAAACATCTCAGCAGTTCCAAGGAATCTTCACTGAAGGATTTACAAGACTTGGCAACTCGCTTATTCACTAAGGCAAAGACAGTTCCTGAAGATGCACAAAATGTCACAGATTCTGATAGCAGCAAAAAGCAACCGAACAGGGAACTTCATTCAAATTCTAATTTGAGCTCGCTTGCTAGATTTTTACTCTCCAGGTTTGTTTTATGAAAATCGTCATTCTTTTTGTATCAAGCAGTAGGAAAGTATTTGGTTCTACGCAAATTGTATGAAGCACCATTTTCGTCTGCTATTATTACACTAGGGAATCTTCAGCTCATCCATCACCCATCTCTTTTAGCCTCGCCCATGTTCATGCACTTGTTTAGGTATTTAGAATTCTCAGCATAGAGAACACTTGACAAAATCTAGAAACATGAGAGATTTTTTGTTTCTGTTTAAACAAGTTCTGGAGAAACGAAACCACAAAGTTTTCATATTAATTCAAATTATTATGGAGTGACTACACATTAGAAAACTAAGGGACAAAAATGGAAGGTTTGAAACTCCATTTTTTCCCCCTCTAACAGACATCATACATTGTTTCTGAGTAAATGCCAAATGCCCTTAAGCTAAAAATTGCATTGATTTGTTGATCAGATGGCAAGGTCAGGTGTCGAGGGATCTGAGTCCAGCTTAAAAGGGAGAAAAATTGTGTATTTGTTTGATATTTTTTATTCTTGACAGTGCATTATTTGAGTTGATGTACATACGTCGTTGTAAGAAATGGTGTATTAATTATTAATTGTGATTTTTCCTTATGAAATTTTTGTTTTGCTATTCATTGCATTGACATTTGTATTATTATTAAAACCTGAGATTGATGAATAATTGCTATTGAAATGCTGTGAATAGTGGAGAGTTTGAATTTTGAACACTTGTGGATAGATTTTTTCTCTCTCTCTCTCTCTCTCTCTCTCTCTCGATAATTTCAGGTCAGAGATCAAAACCATTCACTTCTAACATAATAGTCATATCCACTAAGTGATACTTGGATTGGATACGACATCAATCATGTTGGTATCACTCATTTTCATAACTTTAGGTTACATCCTATTGAGATTTTTATACTTTATTGTTTGTTTTTATTTTTATTTTTTTAAGAACGTTGAATTTTGGAAAAATATGAACTTATACAATTGACATAAGCAATTTCTACTGTTATTTTAAATGTTCGTTATAAAAAACAAAGGGGTTGTAAAATATTATTTTATTAATATATCTAGGCACGTAATGACAACTCAAATGTAAGAGATTCCAATATCAATCTTTTTGTATCATGTTAATAGAAAAGAAAAGAAAAGAAAAGCTTACAAGCTTGAAGTCGGTATTTTTTGTTCTCCAAACTCGTCGAACACAACATTAATCATTATTTTTTCAACTTTTATTAGTTAAATAATTTACCAACAATTATCAATGTTTATATAAATATTAATATGGATGGTAAAACAAAGTTCATTTTTCTTTTTACAGAAAAATATAAAAACAAAAAGAGTTACCTAACAAATTTTTGTTTATGTAGTTTATATGTTTTAAAAGAAATAAAAAACTTAAAGAAAGTCCAGCTCAAGTTTAATTCTACGAAGAGATAATAGTGAATGAAGTTTAGGTTTGAACTTTTGCTATTCTTGGGTTGAGTTACATGTAAAAAACAATCAAATATGACTAATTATATTATCTATATTATCTTGTACAGTGTTCGACTCGAGCCAAGAAACTTGGTTTTTGTCCTATAAGGTCTGATCTTAAAATAATTCGTCTAACCTAGTCATAGAAGAATTATAAAATCACATCGGTGAAACGCTTCAAACGAAGATTAGAAGAATTATAAATTCACAAACCCTGTTGAAAGGGTCGCCTTTAAATTAATATGAAATGTGTTTAACAGAACTTCAATGATGAAGGAATGGAGAATGCATAAATTGTGAAACTTTTATCTATCCAGTGTCATCGCTCTAATGTTGTAGAGCACCAATAATTAATCTATAAACAATTAACAAGGTTGACTTGATATTCTCACTTGCATCTTTTGATATTTCATCTCAAATAGTATTGGGAATTAGAAACTCTTGAGCCATCTTTAACAAAAAGAAGGTGCAGAATTGGATAACATCGGGCAACCAGAACATGAACTTTGAGATTTTCAATTATATCCTTTATCAAAATGATAATATCCAAGTACACAAAATGGATAAGGATTGATTCAGGCTTCTTATTATGAGACATGAAAAATTAGAGCTTTCTGTACTTCATCTGAAATCTGATGAACTCTCATTAATAGAAAATGCGAGTACAAAATGCTATATTTGTGGTACAAGTCATAAGCTGGAACTAAATATCATGTAATAATAGTATAACCTACAAACTAACCATACTTGATGCAATAACCAACAAAACAAACAAATTACACATGATTTGAGCTTGACTTGTTACTTGGTTCTAGCCTCTAACAAAGGAAGATGAAACCATGAAACGGGTAATCCGACGGTCAGAGAGCCCCATGCCATTATATGATTTTTCAAGCAAGGCACAGTGGCCTCTGAGGGACATCAGTCATGCTTTCAAGTTTCAAGCAAGAGGTATGCAAAGGTATAGCAATCAGCATTACCAACACTTTTCGTCTCATCACAGAATCAGATTTCGGTACCTTTTGCGGTAAGCTTGGTCGAACATAACTTGCAATATAGGAGGACGAATATCGTTGCCTGTAACTGGCTATTTCCGACTTACTGCAGCTGGGGGCTTGGTGAGAGTCAGCTTCCGAAATGCCGCATGCAAAATCATGCCTGTCAAGATTTCAAACGCAATAAGAACAACTGATAATAATGAACTGTATAATATGGCCTAGAATTCTGGAGTCACCTGTATATCCAATGCCAAGGGCACAGAAGATTGCCATTTGAAAGTTGCAAAATAAAAGGATGATGACAGTCACTGCAAAACATTACACTTGTTTAAGTATTCGGAAGAAAAAATAGATTAAATAAGATATTATGTAATTAAATAACAATAGCAGTTGCAACAATTGTGAGCTCATGCATGGTAATTTACATGGAAAAGATTGATAAATGCATATAGCTGGGTTCAGTAGAAAGAATTTTACGTCCAATAATTCGACAAAGCTGTCTCAAAAAGAAGGGTTTTGAAAGATCCCAGATCCCAAGTAGCAGTAAAACTTTTCCAGCATCAAACATGCAGGCATTATGCTTTGCTACACACTTGGCCGACTTATTGGCTTGGCTCCATTTCCAGAACTAAGGACAACTTATCTAAAGTTCTCAATCATCTTAAATTGAGAAAACAATAGCCTTAGGGCTTGTAATCTTAACCAAATGGAACAGGCAAAACAATAACCATTCAACAAGCAGCAATTACAGTGCATATCTCATTGAATGCATAAAAAAATGCTAGCTGAAAAATGAGAAATGCAACAGCTTCGTATGCTTTCAATTTGAGATCCAAAACTCCACATCTACACTGGTGATCTATACTATAGTAATCAGTATATCTACCGATATCCAAAAATAAGTGTATCATTTTTCAAGTGAAGTTCTCTACGTGAAAATGCAACAATGAAACAAATTACCAACTAATTAATACATGTTTAAAGGGAAGAATTGGGAGGAACTTCTCAGGTGTGTAAATAAACACGATTTTAAAACATCAGTAACATACCACATTGAGCAATGCGAACCAAACACTGCCAAAGAACTGGATATTTATCTAATCCCCACCTATCACCACAAAATTTAACAACGTCCCAAAGTGCTAAACAAGATATCAATCCAAGGAGGGCAAGAGGCATCTGGTACCTGAAATCATCCACAGAAGAATTTAGACTTCAGAAACAAGAAATTGGTAAAATAAAGGTCGGGATACTGCCATAAATGTCTAGCCAACATTTCTTATGTTCATTCCATGCAAAATCATAAACTAGTAATGGAATAGTGCTCTAGTGAAATGACCAACAATGGCAACAGTGATTCACTATTCAGTCAAACCACTTGAATCCACAAAAGGAATACATAAGAACCCAAATGCAACTGCCTGATAGTTTCGTTTAATCCAGCCATTTGAAATGTGTCAAAGGCAAGTCACAATTTTCGTTGCACAGAATTTAGAAGGCATGCTGGTAATTCTTTCTATATGTTTGACATTGGGATCAGCATTCGAGTAGGGTCCAAAAGTGTATAATCCCATGAGCTTCAAAAATCAAATCAAATTACTAAACCCATCATCATATCATATCTTGATCAAAACGCTTTAACAAATCGATTTTTTTCATAGCTTGTACTCTTCCCCTCTCCTTCAAGTAAAACCAAACAGAACCCAATTCGCAACCCCCATGAAAAATAACAACTTCAACTTCAAGAACAGAATCTCCAGCACACACCCCATCAATAAACACAAATAACAAGAGAGATAGAGAAGAACATACAGCGTGCAGACAAAGAAGAGAACAAATAGGGAGGCGTAATTGCGAGCATATCGTTTGGCGTTCTCGTGGACTCTAAGACGAGCTTGAGCCGGCGACGAAGGAAACGAGTAGGACTCAAAAAACCCAACAAACCCAGAAGTCCAGGAAGGGGTCGGCCCAGAAAAATCAGCAGCAGAGAGCTTGGCAAAGGGGTTTAGGGTAAAAATGGAGAGAAGGGTCCCCATGCGAGAGAAGAGGGAGATGAAGAAACCTGTGGCTAAAGGAGCTGCAGCGGCAGGGGTGGGTCTGGTGGGGGCAGCGGCTGCGGGGGCAGAAGAATGGCGGTGGAGGTCAGAGGTCCGCTGATCGAGAATTTCAAGGTAACCGGAATCGCGAAGCCATGAATCGAAGGCGGCGTCTGGAACGCTGAGGGAGAGTGGGTTGGGTGAGAAACTCATTCCGAATCGCAACAACCCAAAAACGAATTCAGAATCAAAAGAGACAAAAGGGTAATATATAAAGGGTTGATTGGAATTGGCTTGTGGTTGAAGATTGTTGATTTGAGATTGTTTGTGTTTGTTTTGTTGTAGAGATATGGGAGGTGGGTGACGCTTTCTCCTCCGTCTCGCCAATCAAAATCATCAACGCCACCGTTAAGGTTCCCGGCGGGCCCGGACTCCGGGTAATTGGGTTCTTTTGAGCCCCCTCCTAAGAAAAAGTGTTTTTCTTTTTCTTTCTTTAACTACAAATTTAATTTTGTCTCGATTAATAGTTGGGAATTTTTTAAATTATAAAGACTAAATTCTAATTTAAGAAAAATGTAGAGATTAAATCTATTTTTTAATTTGTAATCTAAAAGTTGAATTTTGATTTCATATATTGTGACAATATGAATATCATCCATTTATAAAACATGGCTTAATTTGACATGATATGATTTATTAGGAGAGAATTGACAGTGAACAAGAAGAGTGGAGCTAGAAATTTTCATATTTACATTTTTTTCCCAATGCCCCAGTAACTTGAGGCATTTTGTGATATTAGGACTAATTGGACTATCAATGATCATTGGGACTGTATTCTAGACAGGGTTCCATTTAAAAGTTGATTATTATTGGGTGGATTTATAGAGTTAATTCTTAATGCAATAGAATATTTGGAAGTGATTCTAAAATAGTTAAAGTTACTTTTGTCGTTTCCAAAATCACTCTCCAACATGCTTTTAATAATTCAAAATCGATTTTATGATATGAAAATTGTATTGAAAAGCGTAAAATTAAATATTAAATTAATTTTGAGTGATTAAAGTCATATTTATTCTAACAATTTCAAGATCACTCTCAAACACGCATTGGAATATTAATTTGACTCCGAATTTTGTAATTTTTCTTTTTTCTTTTTCTTTTTTAATAAAAAAAATCACTTTACAAAAAGGTAGTACGGATGACCCATTTTGAGGGATCCAAACAAAAAAATGCCTAGGTTTTGAAAAGTTAATGATGTAGAAACATAATCACATGTTAGTATTTTTTAACTATATTTTCTTTCAAACTTGTTACATAATTGGTTACCTACTAAACCGGTCATCTTTAACAGAATGTAACTGTCTGCCTCCCTATATAAAGGACAACTTTGTATCATTTGAGAGCTGAATAAGATTTGAGATAATTTTCGTTTACTTCTGTATACATCAAGTGGTATCAGAGTCCCGATCCAAGGTTGACTCTTGTCAAATTCGGATCTCTTCCCCTTCAATCACCATGGTTGTGGAAGCTTCCTCTACCCTTGAAGGCCACTTAAATGATGTTGAACTTGCAGTCGTGGACATCAACAAACAGCTCTCTACAATCACCAAAGTCATAGAAAACCTTACACTGCAGATGAATTCCCTCACTTTCATCCACAGGACTCCAAGAATTCCCACTGAAGGAAAGGTCAATCTTTAAGAAGCCCTCAAGAATGTAGAATGATAAGGTCTAATGACTTTTCTTTACCTAGTTTTATGGGATATGATTCTGACTCCTCGGAAATAATGAAGTTTCGGTATAAGAAATGCTTCCAAGATTTCCAAGAAGGCAATTGGGAGGCCAAGAATTCCAAGAATAACCCGACTACAATATTAAAATGGATTTACCACCTTTTAATGGTCAAATGGACATTGAAAGGCTCCTCGATTGGGTTAAAAATGTAGAAAACTTCTTTACTTACATTAACACGATCGAGAAAAAGAAGGTTCACATGGTTGCATACAAGCTTCAAAGTTGTGCCTTCGCTTGGTGAGAGCAAATTGAGAATAATCGGAGATATTATGGCAAACCTCCCATTCGAAGTTGGCATATAATGTTGCGTTTAATGAAGAAACGATTCCTTCCCATGAACTATAAACAAATACTTTACAGTAAATACCAATAATGTCGTCAAGGCGAACGCTCCATTGTTGATTATACCGAGGAATTCCATCTCCTAGGTGCAAGAAATAACTTGCCTGAAACCGACAACAACAAATTGCAAGATTTGTGTATGGACTTCGAGAAGACATCAAGAAAATCGTTAATCTACATCCTTTGGCCTATCTTGTAGACGCCATTGCCCTAGCCACCAAGGTTGAAGAAGAAGAAAAATCAACTTCAATTAAGAATTCCTCCAATCGCTTCACATGGGGAAAGAACCAGAATGCCTACAAGAAAACAAATCTTGATCCCAACAAATCTTCTACTCCCCAAGACAGAAGTTCTATGAACCGAAGAGAAGATCAAACTAAGAAGGGAGCATCCACAAGTAAAGGTAATGATGGTATAGCATCCACAAGTAAAGGTAATGATGGTATTATTCCTAGAAAAATTATAACCCCTATAATCGTCCTACTCTAGGTAAATGCTTTTGGTGTGGACTGCAAAAGACATCTTACAAATGAACGTCCATAGAGGATAACTTTTACTATTCATGAAGAGGAAGATTCGACCCAAGAACACTAAGATTACAATGAAGAAGCCAATTTTTTACAAAGCCGATGAAGGGACTAGCTTTCTTGCATAATTCAAAAGATCCTCCTCACACCTAAACAAGAAAGGCACCCACAAAGAAACACCCTTTTTCGGACTCGGTGCACGGTAAATGGTAAAGTTGTTGGGGTTGATGCCCTAAATCTCGTAGGGTCCAGTAGTTTATAAACATGTATATGAAGAAACATTATGTGATATAATAATATGAGATATTTTCTTCACTACAGTCTTTGATATATGAGATATTTCATTGCATTAACCACAAACCAATAAACTAAAATCTTTGGTTATCATTGTGACTTAGGCATGTTTGTGATGACATACAAGTAGATCGTGCTTTAAGTGATAGCCTAAATGGTCTGTAGTAGATGGATAAAGGAGGGAAACCTTATCCTGTTGACACTACGAGTGTGGCCTGCTTTATAAATATTACAAGTGTTGTAAAGTACTACAAATGGTCTGATCCTGACCATTCATGTATTAGACATGCGAGCGAGGATGCTCTATACAAAAGAGTTTGTATAAGACCAGACCACGAAATGTTTAATCTCGTTATATAATGTCGTTTATGACAGAGACTTTTATTTCACTAGAATGACCATAGGTAACATGACCTTGATCCTGAGTGAGTTAAGAACTCCTATCTATGAGGGAGGTCCTTTGATTTGTATGGGTGCGAGTGACTAGATCGCCGACTCAAACCTACCACTTTGGGGATTCGTCTGATTGAGGAGCTGGAACTCAGCTACACAAGATGAAATTCACTTCTTCCCCAATTTAGGGGTAAGTAGATAAATTGCTTCCTTAAGAGCTGATTCCGGGATTTGAACAATGTGGCGCCACACCTTCTCTTAGCCCGAGAAAGATTTACTCATAGTAGGACTATGATGTATTGTTCATTAGAGGAATCAGTGGTACTTAAGGAGAGATATAATTACAGGAGCAAAACGGTAGATTGGCCCGATTGTACTTACGAGCGATTTGTGAGGGTCATTGTACTGTTGATTGGTTATATCCAATCGACATAGAAATATATCTGTAGCGGGAAGAGTGCAATTATCGATCTTTAGTAGAATGTCCAGTAGTTAACAAATGGTGGATATTGTGATTAAAGAGTTTAGTCAGATATTCACGCACCGTTGGAGCTTCAAGCTACAAGTCCATAAGATCCCCTTGGCAGCTCCATGGATTCATGTTGAGGATCAGTTTTTGGGTTAGTTTGAAGTGTTCAAATTAACAAGAGGAAATTTGATTATATATGATATAATTAAAATGTGTCAATTATATGAGATATAATTGACTTAAGATACATTAATTGGAGGAATTATTATTAAATGCTATAAGGGAGAAAAAGAACTATGGTTTATATATTGCATGAGATGTGATATTAAAACTATAGGTTATGAATATATTGATTATATTTGTAATTAAATCAATTATAGGATAACTGGTTACTGTTTTTTCACCCATAACCAACTTAATGGGAAGTTGTGATCAGTTATGATAACTGATGGATAAAATGATTTTTTTTTTCATTTTTTACATGAAACAATCATTATGAATTCTGTGATCAAAAGATATAGTTATACGATAGCTTGAGAGCATACACGATCGTGTAACAAGGTTTCAATACGATAGTCATTTATCTTCTAAACGATCGAGTACATTGTCTATACGATAGACTAAAACTATCTCCCACTTACTCATCATCTACACGATCTGAAAAATTCCTCCTACCCTCAATCAAATCCTACAGAGCTCACAACTCCTAGATTCTCACATCGAGAATACCAAGATAGCATATTAGTGGTGTCTTTTTGTTGTTCGAGGCACGACTGTAGATTTGTCCTTGTTTGAGGAGATTGTTGTTTGAGTGTAGATTCGTTCGTGTTGGTGAATGATTGTGTAGTGAGTTCGAGGGAACGAGAAGAATAGTTCTTCAAGAGTAAGTTCACTTGAACCTTAGTATTTCCCTTTTGAAAGCATGTTGTAATTTAGAGTTTTGCATAACTATTATTGTTATATTGTGAATGTGTATGTTATGTCACAATGAGGTTTGGAACGATCTTGCTTCGCTTATGGTCTCTTTGTTAAGAGTTCATTCAATTGGTGTCAGAGTCAGGTTGTTCTGATAGTCCAAATTCCATTGATGCATCGAATTACATTTACAGTTGAGGTGGGTTTTATGTAGTCTGCAATACGTTTAAATGTTAGATGTAGTTGTGGATTTGAGTCGATAGATGTTTCGGGATGGTTGTCTCTGTTCTTTAAAGCTTTCTTTACATTTCAAGTTCATTTGTAAGGGCCCCTGTGTTTTTGGGCATAATGCAATGCTATCGAGTCTGTATTCAAAGTGTTTGAGTCTGTAAGAGTCGTTCATGAAGAAGCTTCAGCGTGAAGATGCCATTCTCATCGTGGAAGAAGACCAAGAGTTGGTCGTGTCGTGTAGCCCAAGCTAAACAATCGTTTAGATTTAGCTACACAATTGTATAGAAAAGTTCTACCTGATCGTGTAGCATTTGCTAAATGATTTCATGGCCGATGTAAACGATCGGATAAAGTGTTTACTCGGTGGTGTAGCATTGGCTACCTAATCGTGTAGACGATGAGGTAAACGATTGTTGAGGTTTTAATTCTCGTTGCATGGTAGGCGCGTGCATTAAATGATTGAGTTAGCTAGCATGCTTCATCGCATAGTCCTTGGTTATTCGATCACTTGGTATACAATATTTGACATTTGCTCCGCGATCATTTAGATGATCATGCTTCACCGCATAGTTGTTGTCTATACGATCATTTAGACGTGCATTACACGATGTGCGCTGCACGATCTCGTCGCTTTCATGCTTCATCGCATAGTCATAAGCATGCGATCCGTGCTATACGATCATTTATTTTCGTTTAGCGTCACTATACGATCACATGGAGCTGTTATACGATCAAAGGAACGATGCTTACCCGGGCGGTTCAGGACCTGGTTCGCCTGTTTGAACCGGTTAGCTCGTTGATTTGTAATAGTTAGCTTTATTTTTTCGGTTCTTGGGGCTAATCATCTTGGTCCATTGATTCTTGATGAATGTACATGTGATATATATATTTTTTATATGTCATAAAGTATGCCATATAGTTTTAAAATCCACCATAGATTATGCATTTGTCATGTATCATCTCTATATTGTAAGAGTTATGGATATAGTAGCTTGCATGACTAAATTACTTTAAAGCATGCTCATGCATCATATAATATAAGAGTTATATTTATGCATGCATTAAGCATATCCATGCATCATCTTTATATTATAAGTGTTATAGTATAAAGGTGTATGAAAACATGTATGCTTGGTTAATTACATGAATATATAAGAGTTATATATAGTAATGAATGAACATTGCATGAGGCATGATACGTAGGTTAATTTATAAAAGTTATAAATACCTAGTCTAGCTTAGCAATGTGAATAGTTTTAGTTGTTTCTGTTTATAAGAGTTATATTAGAAATTAGAACTAAAATCAATAAGACTTGCATGCAAACTTAGGTTTAATAAGGTTTTAAAAGAGTTTTAAAATTTGATGGAGATAGACCTAATATCACAGTTCTAATGAGATTAGAAATGTAAGTTTAATCTTTTAATCAGTTTAATAAGATCAAATTGACTAATAAAAGATTAAATATGTAGCAAATCTATCTATAAGGGACCTTTTGTCTAAGACAGGTTCTGACTAGGCTGAGATATTTAAGGTGATGGAAATAGAATACCTCTACTTGGGAACCTACCTAGAAAGGTGAATTAGATAGATTTGATGCATGCATGCAAATTCGATGATAGTCTATTAAAGTATTTAATGAGACTTGATTCGAACTTGTTTAATTGTCAAAAGCAAGAGTTGTTTTTTTAGCAAATTAAACTCATACTTAGATAAAATTAGTAGCTAGATTGTCTAAGTTAATGAACCCCTAGGTAGAACATTCAGTGGGAGGTACTTGGGGTATAAGATACTTCACTTAAACCTCTACATGTTTCTCCTTAAAATTCACACCGTGAGATCTATCCTCGGCCTCATCGCACCCAGAGAGTGTCCCTCTAAAAGATGGTGTTTGGGTAAGTCAATACCAAGGTGAATAGAGAGAATGTTCATAGTAAGTAGGAGCGGGACGTGTGACAACATATCTCACGATCTCTCTCATTAGGTTGGATAACGTTTTATCCATCACCTCGAGGCACCTTGGGAGTGTCCTCCTAAAGGATGGCAGTTTTGCACAACTCTTCATCTGATCTCCTATATAGGATAAGGCCGCTTTAGTCTCTTATCCTAATCTGCTTTTCCCCTAAAGTGGGCGCATTAGGGCGAGACTCTAGGGCCTAAAATGAAGGGTTACACTTATCGAAATTGCTAAAGGTTAACATATTCTGGACCGAAAAATTGTAACTGTTAGATTAAGTTACAAGAGTTGTTTCTGTCTAATGGTTGAGAACGTCTCATCCCAGTGAAGGGGCACTTGATCACCCCACCGGTGACTTTTGTCCTGCCTCGCTGGGGTATCATTACAAAATAGATGTCTTTCACTTAGGGTACAATAAACTATTTTGCTAAAACATAAAATTGGTGTTAAAAGTGGTAATGCATTGACTTATTAAGTTTGTTTATGTTTGTTTCAACAACTTTTTATTATGGCAACTGCGACATTAGCTTTGTTAGCCACCGATAAATTAACTGGCGACAATTACGCTAGTTGGAAAAACTCGATACTTACAATTTTAATCATCGATGATCTTCAATTCGTCCTTACGGAGGAGTGTCCTATTCCATCCCCTACTACTGCTTGAAATGTTCGAGACGCGTATGAGCGATGAACACGGGCGAACGAGAAGGCCCGAGCTTACATCTTGACCAGCATAAGTGATGTCTTTGCCAAGAAGCATGAGCCCATGGTACTACACGTGAGATCATAGAGTCCCTGAAGGGAATGTTCGGACAACTGTCTAGACAGCTCAAGCATGAAGCTCTAAAAAGCATCTTCAACTCCAAGATGACATCTGTTTGAGAACATGTTTTGAACATGATGGTCCACTTTAACGTGGCGGAGATGAACGAGGCTCGCATCGATGAGGGGAGCCAGGTTAGCATTATTCTGCAAACGTTGCTAGAAAGCTTCATGCACTTCGTAAGCAACGTTGTTCTGAACAAGGTTGATTACGCCCTTACAACTCTTCTCAACGAGTTGCAGATGTTCCAATCCTTGCTGAAAAGCAAGAAGAAGACATTTAGTGAGGCAAATGTAGTTTCATCATCTAAAAAGTTCCATAAAGGTTCGACCTCTGAAACTAAGTCTGCACCTTCTTTTTCCAACACTAACAAGTGGAAGAAGAAGAAGAATAGTAAGGGGTAGAGAAAGACACCATCTAAACCACAACCTGCCGCACAGCGGGGTAGGCAACCAGTGTCGATTAAAAAAGGAAAATATTTTCATTGCAACCAGTACGAGCACTGGAAGCGGAACTGCCCATGTTGGCTCAAGGAGAGGAAGAAAGCTAAGGCCAAGGACAGACAAGGTAAATGTGATTTACTAGTTCTGGAAACTTGTTTAGTGGAGAATGATGTTTCTACCTGGATCATAGACTATGGGGCCACTAATCACATTTGTTCTTCTTTTCAGGGGATTAGATCCTAGCGGTAACTTGAGACTGGTGAGATAACAATGCGAGTAGGCATCGGGCACGTCGTCTTAGCTGTGGCAATGGGAGACCTCTAGTTAACTTTACATAATAGGTTTCTCATTTTATATGATGTATATGTTTTTCCCGAATTAAAGAGGAACTTAATTTCTGTAATGTGTCTGCTTGAATGTAAATACACCCTTAACTTTTCAATGAATAAAGTTTTTATTCTTAAAGATGGTGTTGAAATATGTTCAGCTCTATTGGAAAATAATTTGTATGTGCTAAGATCGTTAGCAACAAATTTCCTTCATAATATAGAGATGTTTAAATCTGTCATAACTCAAAATAAACGACTTAAACTTTCTCCTAAAGAAAATATCTAACTTTGACACCTTTGATTAGAGCACATTAATCTCAAGAGAATTGAGAGATTGGTGAAAAATGGACTTTTAAACGAGTTAGAGGAAAATTCTTTACCTGTATGCGAGTCATGCCTTGAAGGCTAAAATACCTTTTACTGGAAAAGGTTATCAAGCCAAAGTGCCTCTAGAGTTAGTACATTCAGACCTATGTGGTCCGATGAATGTGCGAGCCAAGAGAGGTTACGAGTATTTCATCACTTTTACTAATGATTACTTAAGATATGGGTATGCTTATTTAATGCAACATAAGTCGGAATCCTTTGAAAAGTTCAAAGAGTCCAAGGCTGAGGTTGAAAACGAATTAGATAAATGGATTAAGACACTTTGATCAGATCAGGTTGGAGAGTTTTAGGATTCTGAGTTCCAAAACTATCTGATACAACATGGAATCGTTTCTCAACTCTCAGCACCTGGTACACCTCAGCAGAATGGTGTATCGGAGAGGAGAAACAGAACCCTGTTGGACATGGTTCGGTCGATGATGAGTTATGCTTCCTTACCGGACTCGTTTTAGGGTTTTGCAGTAGAGACTGCTGCCTATATCCTCAACTGTGTTCCTTTCAAGAGTGTTGTCATAACACCTTTGGTGTTGTGGAACGGGCGTAAAGCTAGTTTGTGTCACTTCCACATCTGGGGTTGCCTAACACATGTGTTTGAGGCTAATCCTAAGAAATTAGAACCATGTTTGAGGCTGTGCCTATTTGTAGGCTACCTCAAAGGGACACGAGAAGGTTACTTTTATGATCCTAAGGAAAACAAAGTGTTTGTGTCGACGAATGCTACCTTCCTTAAGGTGGATCATATAAGAGAGCATCGTCCAAGAAGTGATAACCTGTTCGTTATATGGGTTTAACTAAAATCCTGGCTATGGTAGCTGATGGCGAGGTTGAGGATCCGTTGTCTTATAAGAAGACAATGAAGGATGTTGACAGAGATGAATCAATCAAAGCCATGGATCTCGAGATAGAGTCTATGTACTTCAACTCAGTATGGGATTTTGTAGATCAACCTGATGAAGTTAAACCTATAGGTTGCAAATGGATCTACAAGAGGAAACGGGGTGCTGATGAGAAGGTGCAAACCTTCAAGGCTAGACTTGTGGCAAAGGGTTATATCCAGGTGGAGGATGTTGACTATGAGGAGACTTTCTCACCTGTTGCCATGCTTAAGTCTATATGCATCCTCCTGTCCATTGCCTCATATTATGACTATGAGATATGACAAATAGATGTCAAAACTGCCTTTCTGAATCGAATCTTGAGGAGACCATTTATATGGTGCAACCTGAGGGATTCATAGCTCAAGATCAGGAGCAAAAAGTTTGCAAACTGAATAGGTCCATTTATGGATTGAAACAGGCATCTCAATCTTGAAACATAAGGTTTGATACTATGATCAAATATTATGGCTTTGACCAAAACGTTGATGAGCCTTGTGTCTACAAGAAAAATCATCAACAGTTCAGTAGTATTCCTAGTGTTATATGTAGACGATATCCTACTCATTGGGAATGATGTAGGTTTACTGACTTCAATTAAGAACTGGCTAGCGACCCAATTCCAAATGAAAGATTTGGGATAGGCTCAGTTTGTTCTTGGTATTCAAATCTTCCGTGATCAAAAGAATAAAGTGCTAGCACTGTCAGGCATCGTCATTGACAAGATGTTGATCAAGTACTTGATGCAGAACTTCAAGAGGACCTTTTGCCTTTTCGTTATGGAGTTACATTGTCTAAAGAGCAATGTCCTAAGACACCTCAAGAGGTTGAGGAAACGAGACGAGTCCCCTATGCATCTGCCGCTGGTAGTTTGATGTATTTGATGTTATGTACTAGACCTGACATCTGCTACGTTGTGGGGATAATTAGTAGATATCAGTCTAATCCAGGACATGGTCATTAGACTACCGCTAAGAATATCCTCAAGTATCTTCGGAGAACGAGGGACTACATGCTTGTGTATGGATCTAAGGATTTGATCCTTACTAGATACACACATTCTGATTTCCAGATTGATAAGGATTCTAGAAAATCCATTTCGGGATAAGTGTTCACTCTTAACGGAGGAGTTGTAATATGGCGAAGCACTAAGCAAGGGTGCATCGTTGACTCCACTATGGAGGCCGAGTATATAGCGGCTTGTGAAGCTGTTAAGGAGGCCGTTTGGCTCCGAAAATTTCTGACTGATCTCAAAGTTGTTCCAGACATGTCTAGGCCCATCCCTTTACTATGATAATAGTGGTGTTGTGGCGAATTCCAGAGAGCCTAGGAGTCACAAGCGCGGCAAACATATTGAGCGAAAATATCATCTTATCAGAAAGATTGTGCATCGAGGAGACATGATTGTCATGAAGATAGCTTCGGAGCACAATGTTGTTGATTCGTTTACGAAGGCTCTCACGGCTATAGTGTTTGAGGGTCACCTTCAAAGCATAGGTCTACGGGACCGTCTGCGGCTGGACTAGGGCAAGTGGGAGTATTGTTGTACTGGGCTTTTATGCCCTAGTTTATTGATTAGTACTTGTAATTTTCTTGTACACCCCACTAGCTTTAGAACAAGTGAGAGATTATTGGGGTTGATGCCCTAAATCTTGTAGGGTTCAGTAGTTTGTAAACATGTATATGAATAAAATTATGTGATATAATAATATGAAATATTTTCTCCACTACAGTCTTTGATATATGAGATATTTTGTTGCATTAACCACAAAACAATAAACTAAAATCCCTGGTTATCGTTGTACCTTAAGTATGTATATGATGACATACAAGTGGATCGTGCTTTAAGTGATAACCTAAATAGTCTATAGTAGATGGATAAATGAAGGAAACCTTATCCTATTGACACTACGAGTGTGGCCCACTTTATAGATGTTGCAAGTGTTGTAAAGTATTACGAGCGTCTAATCCTGACCATTCATGTATTAGACATGCAAATGGGGATACTCTATATAAAAGAATTTGTATAAGATCGGACCACGAAATGTTTAGTCTCGTTATATAACGCCGTTCATGACAGAGACTTTCATTTCACTAGAATGACCATAAGTAACATGACCTTAATCCTGAGTGAGTTGGAAACTCCTACCTATGAGGGCAGTCCTTTGATTTGTATGGGTGCGAGTGGCCAGATCGCCGACTCAAACCTACCACTTTATGGATTCGTCTGATTGGGGAGCTAGGAACTCAGCTACACAAGACAAAATTCACTCCTTCCCCGATTTAGAGGTAAGTAGATAAATTGCTCCCTTAAGGGTTGATTCCGAGACTTGAATAATGTGACGCCATACATTCTTTTGGCTCGAGAAGGATTTACTCATAGTAGGATTATGATGTATTGTTCATTAGAGGAATCAGTGGTACTTAAGAAGTTAGATGTAATTACAGGGGTAAAACGGTAAATTGACCTGACTATATTTATAAGTGATTTGTGAAGGGTCATCATACTGTTGATTGGTTATATCTAATATACACATAAATATATCTATAGCGTGAAGCGTGCAGCTGTCGGTCTTTAGTAGAATGCCCGATAATTAACGGATGGTGGATATCGTGATTAAAGAGTTTAGTCAGTTATTCACATACCGTTGGAGCTTCAAGCTACAAGTGCATAAAGTTCCCTTGGTAGCTCAATAGACTCATGTTGAGAATCAATTTTTGGGTTAGTTTGAAGTGTTCAAATTAACAAGAGAAAATTTGATTATATATGATATAATTAAATTGTATCGATTATATGAGATATAATCGACTTAATGTATTAGATACATTAATTGGAGAAATTATTATTAAATGCTATAAAGGAGAAAAAGAACAATGGTTTATATATTGCATGAGATGTGATATTAAAATTATAGGTTATGAATATATTGATTATATTTGTAATTAAATCAATTATAGGATAATTGGTTATGGTTTTTTCTCCCATAACCAACTTAGTGGGAAGTTGTGATTAGTTATGATAATTCATGGATAAAAGGAAAATTGTTTTCATTTTTTACACGAAGCGATCATTACGAATTTGTGAATCGTGCGATCAAAAGATATAGCTATACGATAGTTTGAGAGCATACACGATCGTGTAACAAGGTTTCTTTACGACAGTCATTTATCTTCTAAACGATCGAGGACACTGTCTATATGATAGACTAAATCTATCTTCAACTTACTTGATCGTCTACACGATCTGAAAATTTCTCCTACCCTCTACCAAATCCTACAGAGCCCACAACTCCTGGATTCTCACATCGAGAATATCAAGGTAGCCTGCTAGTGGTGTCTTCTTGTTGTTTGAGGTACGACTGTAGATTTGTCCTTGTTCGAGGAGATTGCTGTTCAAGTGTAGATTCGTTGATGTTGGTGAACGATCGTGTAGTGAGTTCAAGGGAACGAGAAGAATAGTTCTTCAAGGGTAAGTTCACTTAAACCTTAGTATTTCCCTTTTGAAAGCATGTTGTAATTTAGATTTTTGCAAAACTATTACTGTTAGATTGTAAATGTATATGTTCTGTCATAATGGGGTTTGGAACGATCTCGCTTCCGCTCATGGGTCTCTTTGTTAAAAGTTCCTTCAAAAGTATGCCAAGTAATAATTGATAGTGGTAGCTATGGAAATATTGTATAAAAAAACTGGTAAACACGCTTAACCTTAAGACGGAAGCTCATCCTGATCCTTATAAAATAAGCTGGATTAAAAAAGGTGGAGAAGCTTCAGTTCATGAACGATGCTTTTTTCCCTATCTATAGGAAATCAATATAAAGACCAAGTAGTTTGTGATATTATTGACATGGTCGTTTGCCATATATTGTTAGGTAGATCATGGCAGTACGATAACCAAATGATCCACAAAGGAAGAAGCAACACCTATGAGTTAATGTGGCTAGGTAAGAAAATTGTCCTTCTACCTTAGGAAATGGGGGAAAATAAGAAATCTACAAAACATCAATCAAAACTTTTTACACTAACTACCAAAGCTGATTTCTTGAAAATTAAAGAACCTCCAGTTGCCTTAGTAGTAAAGCAAGATATCTTTAAAGAATCCTCTGTCCCCATGCCTTTCGAAGTACAATCTTTGTTGGGCAAGTTTCCTAGTTAGAACTCTCTTCTTTACCACTGTTGTGAAACATTCAACACCAAGTAGACCTCATTCCCTATAGTGCGTTACCTAATCTACCCCACTATAGGATGAGCCCTAAAGAATACACCATTTTACATGAACAAATTCAGGATTTACTAAGTAAAGGCCTTATTCAATCTAGTTTGAGCCCTTGTGCAGTCCCTGCTTTGTTAGCTCCTAAAAAGGATAGGTCTTTGAGATTATGTGTCGATAGTAGGGTTGTCAACAAGATCACAATAAAATATAGATTTTCCTATACCTTGACTTAGTGACCTTCTAGATCAATTACGAGGAGCTTCTCTATTTTCAAAAGTAGATTTAAAAAGTGGATACCACTAAATTCGAATTAAGCTAGGAGAAGAGTGGAAAATGTCCTTTAAAACTAATGATGGTTTATCTGAATGGCTTTTTATGCCGTTTGGATTATCTAACGCACCAAGTACATTTATAAGATTAATGAATCAAGTCTTACAACCATTTATAAATAAATCCGTAGTTGTTTTTTTGTTTTTGTTTTTTTTTTTTTTTTATGATATTCTTATTTATAGTTGTAGCTATAATGATCATATGTTACATTGACATTTAGTTTTTAAGGTACTGCACGATAATAAATTAGTCATCAATCTTAAAAAAATTTGTTTTTTAAGTTCTCAAATTCATTTTCAAGGATTTTTAATTAGCAAAGATGGAATAGCAGTAGACCATAAGAAACTTGAGGCCATTAATAAATGGCAGCAACCTACCACAATTAAGGAAGTCCAATGTTTTTAGGATGAACTTCTTTTTATAGAAATTTCATTAAAAATTTTAGTTCCTTTGCAATACCACCTACTGATTGTCTTAAAAAAGAACAATTTTCATTGGGGCAATGATCAAAATGACAGTTTCCATATACTTAAATAACTTCTTGCTTCTAGCCCAGTTCTAGCCTTACCTAACTTCCAAATACCATTTGAAGCCAATGTTGATGTCTCTAGCCTTGGCATTGGAGCTGTCTTGTCACAAAAAAAATATCCCATTGAATTTTTTAGTGAAAAGTTAAGTAGTGTTAGGCAGAAATGGTCCACATGTGAGTAAGAATTATATGCTCTAGTTAGGGCCCTTAAGACTTGGGAACATTATTTACTAGGAAAAGAATTTGTTCTTCTCACTGATCATTTTTCTCTTAAGTTTCTACAATCCCAAAAATCGATCAGCAGGATGCACGCTTGTTGATTACAATTTCTTCAAAGGTTTGATTTCATCATTAAATACACTAAAAGCAATGATAGTAAAGTCGCATATGCCTTAAGCTGAAAAGGTACTCTTCTCTCTCTTCTCAAAGGTGAAATAATAGCTTTTGACCATATTTGAGATTTATACTCTGCCGACCCTGATTTTGAAAAAATCTGGAATGATTTTGCTCACCACATTCCTTCGAAAGACTTTCACATTGTAGATGGGTATATATTTAAAGGAGAAACTATTTGCGTACCTCACACATCACTTAGAAAATCTATCATTAGGGAGGCTCATGCTAGTGGTCTTGTTGGACATTTTGGTAGGGATAAAACAATCATTTTAATCAACTCTAGTTTCTATTGGCCTCAGTTGCAAAAAGATGTAACCAACTTTGTTGAAAGGTGCTATATTTGCCAAACTTCTAAAGGGTCTAGCTAAAACACAGTTTATATACACTTTTACTTATACCACACACTATTTGGGAAGACCTCTCAATGGATTTCATACTTGGTCTCCCTAAAACTCAACATGGTAATGATTCGATGTTAGTTGTAGTAGATCGTTTTAGTAAAATGGCACACTTCCTTGTATGTAAAAAAACTACAGGTTTTAAATATAACAAACTTGTTCTTCAAAGAAATTGTTCATCTCCATGAAATTCCTAAAACTATAGTTTTCGATAGGGATGTAAAATTTATGAGCTTCTTTTGAAAATCTCTACGGAAAAGGTTTGGTACAGGACTACTCTATAGCAAAACCAGTCATCCAAAAATGGATGGACGAACTGAAGTAACAAACCACACTCTTGGCAATTTAACCGCTGTCTTAGTGGAGACAAACCAAAACAGTGGGACATTGCTTTAGCTCAAGCAGAATTTGCATTCAATCATATGGTCAATCGTTTAACAGGGAAGTCTCCTTTTGAAATCATATACACTAAATTACCTAAACTCACTTTTGATCTTTCTAATTTGCCTTCTAATGTTAATCTTAGAGGAGAAGCACATTTCATGGCTCAACAAATCAAAGACATACATAATAAAGTTCGAGCTCATTTGGAGGAAGCCAACCAAGTATAAAGAAGTTGTTAATGCTCATCGAAAACCAAAATCCTTTGTCAATGGAGACTTATTCATGATTCATTTAAAGAAATCTAGCTACCAGCTGGCTCACATAACAAATTAACAAACAAGAAAATAGGACATTTTTACATCGTGGAAAAATATGGCAACAATGCTTATAAGGTGGACCTTCCCCTGACCTTTGGACAAGTCCAACCTTCAATGTAACTGACATATTCCCATACAACCCACCAGATGACTTCAACCTAGCTACTTAACACTAGGACGTGTTATTCTTCCTAAGGAAAGGATTTGATGTAGGAACATAATCTCTTGTTGGTTATTTTTTAACTGTATTTTCTTTTAAACTTGTTGCATAATCGGCTACCTACTAAACCGATCGGTCACCTTTAACAGAAGGTAACTGGTTGCCTCCCTATATAAAGGACAACTTTGTATCATTTGAGAGCTGAATAAAATTTGAGGTAATTTTCCTTTACTTGTGTGTACATCAGTTAAGTTTTTAAAAATTAAAGGAAATAGCAAAATTGGGGGTTCCTTTTGATTTTTGTCAACAAACGTAAATAATAAGATTTTTGTCAAAAGTGTGCCGCATACATGACATATATTTTTTAATCCCCAAATTACCCCTGGTATGGTCGATTAACAGTTTTTCGAGTATTGTGTAATTGGTATGTTGTGTATAAATTCTCAATAGAAGTACAGTACGAAATCGTCTGTTATGAGACCGTGTATCAATTCTCAATAGAAATATAGTGTAAATGGAATTGTCGGTTATGAGACTTCAATCTAACGAATTCTAGAGATAAATGTGCCAGAATTTTCTCTCATTTTAAAATTTTAATTAGCAGTTTCATATCTGTTTTGATTTGATTTAACCACTTTTCGAAAATATTCAAAATTAATCAATTTTTAATTTGTTTATCACTATTTTGATTTTAATTTATAATATATCTTTAGATTTTACATTATTTTATTTTATTTTTGTTATTTTAAATTTAGATTATTATTATTATTATTTTTTATCTTGATTAGGGTTTTACTTAATATTTTATACATACTATCATCTAACAAACTATATATCTCGTTTACGTTTTATCATTTTTTTTTTGTATTTTTTAATCACGTTTTATTCATTATCATCTTATTATATTATTAATCCATTATATTTTCTTTTTTTACAAATAAATAAGTATCAACTTTTGCAATATTGTTGTTTTTGCTAGGCTTCTTTCGTGGTCTCGTGGTTGATGAAGTTATAAATAGAGTGTAATTATTGAAGCTTAAATGAAAATAGAATTATGAATACGGTGTGATTATAAATAAACGAGCCCCTTTCTTGATTTTTCTCTCAAAATGATATTTGAATTTATATTTTATTATCAAGTTAGATTTTATCTAACTACTTATCGAATTAATCACAATAAACAAAAACTTCTTGATTTTTTCTCTTCAATTTATCTTTTGTTATCAAATTTGATTATCTAACTAACTTTCGATTTGCTTAAATCTTTGTTACAAATTCAATTGTATTAATTATTTTATACATATTGTTATCAAATTAATTTATTTTTTTTTCTTTCAGATTTTCGGTATTTTCAGTTTTTCATAAAGAAGCACATAAAAATGACTTATTGTACTTAAAAAGAAAGATATAGATGAGAACTGAACTTTAAATGTTTGAAACATATATATATGTATGTATATATGTATGTATATATGTATGTATGTATTGATCAATTTATTATTAATATTAATATTATCATTATCATCATCATCATCATCATTATTAAATAAAATAATAAAAAATCCTAAATATCATATTCTTCATCTTCATCACTTAACTACCCCAAAAATCTCTTTTTCTCCTTCTCAATCTCATGTCTATGATCGTTGGCTCAGCAACCCTTTCTTGAATTTCATATCTTGGCTAATTTTTTATGATCACCTTTACTAGGTCGCCGACCTTTTTCGTCGCACGCATATTTCTTTGTTTCTACTTTGAGCATCGTTTTCAACAATGACATTCTGTGATTTATAGTATTTAAAGTTGGCTTTCAAGATCCTACGAGCAAAATGGTCACATGGAATGAAGACGATGGAACTCCCTACAACTTATTTGATGTCAAGTACAATCATATTTCTAATAGTTACATCGCATGAAGTTGCAATTCCTTCAAATACTCACTTGCCAGCAACAACTTTACTGGTGTAATCAACTTTACTCTTTCTCACCTTGGAGGAAGTCCATCGTCGTAGATATCCATAAGTTTCTAATGAACCCCACCACCTGGTCGTCATCTTCCTTCGCATACATGTGTTCTATAAACAACTGGAAGCATCAAGGACCATATTGGGTGATTTTTAATTTTTGTTTTTAGAATGTTTGAATATTGTGTATTTGTGGTTCTAGAATGTTTAGGTAGAGTGTATTTGTGGTATTCGAGTTGTGTTTTGAAGTAGTGTATCTTTGTATTCGTATTCGTACTTATTTTTGTTGTTTTAGGATAGTTTTTTCGTTTACTAATTAGTATTTTCTATTATATAAATTTGTTTTGCTATTTTTATAACTTTGAAACTTGTTTGCCATTTTTGAAACTTTAAAATTTGCTAAGCTCTAAGTTTTGTCTTTTAAAAAAATATTTTATTTATGTCATCACAAGGTGAAATTGCCATAACAATCCTAAAAAGCACACATGGTGGCACAGTTACTTTGATACTTGCTCTACCTACTTGATTCTCACTCTAACTCTCATTTTTTTTTCTCTTAAGATTTTGTTGTTGATATCATAAATAATTTTTCCAAAACATATGATATTATTTTCGTTCATCCAATTTTTGATAACAAAATTTTAAGAAAACAAGAAATTAAAGTGAGTATCGAGTAGTTAGAGTGAGCAACTAGAATCGATATCAAACTAGAGCGAATATTTTGTAGCTAAGCCTCCACAAGTTCTTTTCATAGGGACTATTCGAGGCACCAACTAGTTGGTAGAGTGGGTTATTGTAGCCCACTTCATGTATGGGACACCAAATAGAATTGTAGTGTGTACAATTAAATACTGTAAATATTATTTCAAAACTCTATTTATTATAGTATTTATTATTTACTACAATATTTACTATTTTACACTCATCATCTCTTTTCTTTTTCATTACAAAAATAGTCTACACTTTAAACACAAGCTATTATAACTTTATAAAAGTAATCTCCATCCTAAATATTAACTATATAACACTCATTAACGATAATAACCACGGACAACCAACTCAAAACCTCAGACGACCGAAATAATAGTAATGACGAAAGCAAAAGACCGAAAAAAACTTTTAATTTTTCAAAACGTAGACCCTTTTAGGCTACATCTTTACGAAAAACCCAAAACCTCCGGAGGATTAAATTTTGCAAGTTGCGAGTGAGGCTGAGACAGTGGCCGTTCATCTTTTACCTCCAAAAACCAGAGCACCAAAACCAAATCAATGGCAGCCACCGCCGGAAAATACCTCAAAAACTTTTCCCACTGTATCACCTCAGGCATTCGCATCCCCATATTTCCTTTCTCTCCTGTTCTCACTTCCCCCTTCTCTTCCACCATCCATATAAGACGACAGCTCCTCATTTCCCCTTCACTTATTACACAATTCTCTTCTTCTCCTACCCATTACACCTCTGCAAAGTATCTATCTGTACGCATCCGGTGCCGCAAAGATATCGTGGTGAGCTTTTTGTTTTAATTTATTAGTTCATCAAATGTTCAACTACAACTTGGGTGGAGTACTCATACTGTAAAACATAATACTAAGACATAGAAACGATAGGAAAGGAATTTAGACTGAAAACACATACCAGGAAACGAAACCATTGATTCAATACAAGATCATGGGAAATGTAGAACAAATTGGGAGCTTGCTGGATTACCGGAGCAATGAAATTTTCCCCAACTTGAGCTAAAGAGAGGAAATTCTGTGACATCTTTGTTTTTCTGATATACAGGATTTGCTTTCAGAAGCTCTGCTAAATTTTGGTGCGAGCTCCACTAGTGTTGATGAAGACGATGCATGTGGTCGCTCTCACGAGGTGGGGTTCTTATCCTTAATGGGGGGTTTTCCCCTCAAATTTTGAGTGGTATATGGATCTCTACCCGTTACTTGATTTGGAATGTTTTGCAATCTTCATTACTGTCAATGATAGAAAGTGTTAGAAAGGGAAAAAAGGGTCTAAAATAAAGTCTGTGAGCTAAACCCTGTTTTAGTACAAAATAGAGTTATACATATAGAAAAGTGGATCTCAAAGTAGATAAAAGGCATATTATAGTGATTCATATAACTATTAGGTAAAATAAATTTTATTCTATCACTGGTTCCATTATATCTCAGTGACACCTAGTTATGAAAAGATTTCCGGGCTCAATTCAGTAAATTTCTACAGAATTGTTTGTATTTGGTTGATAATTCATGCGATAACTTTATGTGCTCTTTCTTTAATTCCTTTCCAGATAAGCCCACAAAAGTTACAGTCAGGTCCCAGGGATATCTCTATCTCTGCCCCTTTTCCTGTCCATGTGATGCTGAAAAGGATGCTATGTTTGTAATTGGAAGTGGTTATGTAGAAAGAATAATTTAAAAATAAATTACGTCGGCAGATAAATATCTTGATACTATGTTCCTGACTGTCAAAATGTAATGATAATTTGCTTTGTGCAGATATATGTTGACACAATATTCCCTGATGGTCAAGATGTAAGTAAATGCATCTCATATGCGGCTGATTCTGTAGGCTTGAAGGAGTTACCTTTATACGAAGTTACAATTGGTGAACAAGATGATTGGTTAAAGAAATCCCAGGTTTTTTTTACCTGTCTGTTCTTTTTATTGGTAACAATTGACTGGATATTGCTGGAATGTAACGTGATTGTAGACCATGAGCAAAGCTCAGCTATTTGGCTAAACTTGCTGATCTTATGAGATTGAGCCTTATAGCTGTTATGCCATTGTGACCATATCTGCAATGACTTTCCATGGGTAGGAAAGGGAGTTTTATATCATTGTGACACTTAGGAGTTTGCTCTAACTATTTAGTGGTCAGGAGAAGAACAGATTTGTTACGACCTTACTTGAATAGGATCTGTTCTATAGGTTGTACATCTGTGTCCTTGAGTTCTAAGGAGAAGAACAGATTTGTGTAAGATGCATACCTGCTTGATTTCGCTTGCTCAGTAATCCTGCTATCGTGTTTTTGATTGGAAACTTGATCAACTGTCCAATTTCATATCACATGTGACTGCCTTCGGTGGAAAAATAGATATTGAATACTACTGTCTAAAACAGAATATCTCTTGGAATTTTTTTCTCCTTTTTCCTTAAAAAACACTGCACTCTTCAAGGTAGATGGTCCATCTTTTACATGCGTTGATAAGCTCGACATTCCAAATTTAGTTACTACTTAAATATAACTTCTCTCTTGCATTACAGGAATCATTTCAGCCAGTTAAGGTTATGGAGGGACTTTGGATAGTGCCCGAGTGGACAACTCCCCCGGTATAATGATCTAAGCATCCTCTTTCAAACTTTCTGTACTTGTCTGTCCATATATTTATCAATTTTAAATGGCAGAAGCTTTGAATATGAAAGTTCAGATCATAATGCATCTGTATTTTGTTTTGAGTTCATATCAAGGATGGGGAGGGTACACGTAATATCATCTTGTTAATCATCATTAATTGACCTAGTGGTCAATAAGGGACATGACTTTAATAAAAGACTTAGGGAGAATGAAATTAATCCATAGTGACCACCTACCTAATATCTCCTACAAGTTTATTTGACACCCAAATGTTGTAGGGTCAAGCGGGTAGTCTTCTGAGACTAGTTGAGGTGCGTGTGAGCTGTCTTGAACGCTCACGGATATGAAAAAAATGTACGATCTTACTTCATAAATCTTCAAATTCTATGCCCTCCTTGATTAGAAGAATAGCTGATGGCCTGATAGTAGGGAGTATCATGCTCTCTTGTTTACTTCATAATCAATGTTGGCATAAATAGAGAACTTATATGAACACTTAGAGCTGCACTGAGAAACTGCATGTAAACTTAGCAGTTAGTTACATCCTTCGATGGTTCAACCAGTCTCTTAGGAGAGAGTTTTCAGGCTTTGATCATTGGCTCACAAAGAAATTTAACTTTAAACTTTGATTGGAAATAAGAAAAATACTTGTGATTCTTTGATACTATCTCAAATTCCTAATAGAATCGCACCTTTATTTGTACAGGATGTCCATGCGACAAATATTACTCTATATTCTGGATTGGCATTTGGAACAGGGGAACACCCAACTACAAAGTTGTGTCTGCTACTGCTGCACAGCTTAGTGAAAGGAGGGGAAAATTTCTTGGACTATGGCACAGGATCTGGCGTTCTTGCAATTGCATCACTGAAGGTACAATGTCCAAAATATTTCCACCAAGCTCATACTTCAATGAGGCCTGAGACTGTCATCCAACATCCTTAACACATACACCAATACCACATGGTGCTCTTCATGATTGTTATGGGGAAAAATAGGCTCTGGGTGGCTTGGAGTCTTTTAAAAGAAGATTGTTAGTGAATAAATCTATGTACCTACAGAATTTCCATGTTGTTGGCCTCCCTTCTATCATTTCTAACCATATGACCCTGGAAGAAGGGATTCTAGTTTTTGGGTTTCCAATCCCTTGTAGCTCTTTCTTCCATATCATTTGTGCCCCTCCTCCCTCCAAGGAACCAATATGTTCTTCCCTCTTTAGAAGATTAAAATTTCTAGTGAAATTCTTTGCCTAACAAGTTTTGCACGAGAGAGTGAAAACTCAAGACTCTTCAAAGACTCCTTTTTGTGCAGCCACAATGTTCGATGCTTTGCAGGAAACAGGACCTAGACCATCTTCTGCGGGATTGTCCATTGGCTTTCCCCCTTTGGAGTTAGTTTTACAAAACCTTTGGGGGTGGATATGGCTCACAACAGGGTATTTTTTCATGATTGAGCTTGAACCCTCCTTTTTGCGAGAAAGAGAGTTTTGTGACAGACTTGTTTTTCCACCATTTTGTGGGACATTTGGCGTGTGAGAAATAGTAGTCTCTGTAGAGTGTATGCAAGGTTTGATGTGGATGCTTTGAAAGTCCGTTAGATTTAACTTATCTTTATAGGCATCCATTAATCAAACTCTTTGTTATTATCAGCTTGCTATTCTTGTAATTAGTCTATGTTTATTTTTGTTGGTGGCCTTGTTTCATGTGTGACCTTGTAAATCCTTTCATTTCTCTCTATGAAAACTTGATATATATACATATATATAACAATTTTCTGTACACAATTAGGGCTGCCTATTATATTTCCCTGCATGCGATATGATTCTATTTTGTTCACACCTCAACTCGAAGTGACACATTATTAAGCCATTGATGTTCATTATTTAACTTGATATACGATTGCATTTGCAGTTTGGGGCTGCCTTATCTATTGGAATCGATGTAGACCCGCACGCTATTGAATCTGCCCAGCAAAATGCTGCTCTGAACAATATAGAACCCGAAAAATTGCAACTTCATCTGGTTCCTAGTGATATTACAGAATATAAATTTAGTGAAATATATATCTCTGGAAAGGAGAACTTTGACATCGTCATTGCTAATATACTTCGAAATCCTCTGCTAGATTTGGCTGATTATGTTGTCTCTTATGCCAAACCCGAGGCAGTCGTTGCTCTCTCCGGTCTTCTATCCGAGCAGGTATCTTCTAGGACTAGAATCTATTGGTCAAAAATACAAATTTTAGCTTGGTAAAGTGCTAATCCAGTACCTAATTTGATCAAGGGTCCCATGACTCCCATCCATCTGTATGCATGTAAAAATATTTTTTCTACTGGGTAACATTTGCTCAGTTAATAGTCGATACTAGGTATATATATATTTTTTGCCTGAATGTATATATAAAATCAGTCTGAACGGGTACCATAACCTATTGGAAACACATTGTTTGACTTGGCCACGTTTTATTTTGTTTTGTGTACATTTACAGGTTCCAGCTATTATAGAACGATATTCACAGTACTTGGAAGGCATATCAGTCTCAACTATGGATGATTGGGCCTGTGTGAGTGGCAAAAAGAAAAGGCTGCTTTCTGGCAGCTGATAGAATCTCACTCAGCTATTTCCATAACTTTCACGGAAGAATGACTAATTTGATTAAAGCATCATAACGAAGAATATCTAGTAATTATCGGGTAAGTTGTGCAATTTCTACAGACTTTGCTACTTTGACAATGGAGAGAGGTTAATGAAATGAATAAAATTGGATCATTTATTGTTGGGCAGAGCTAGAAGCTTTCATAATTTTACGTCTAAGATGGACTAAGGGTGATCCATCTCTTGTCCCTTCTTCGCTCCTTCCCTACCTGTATTAGGAATTTAGGAAGTTATGAAACAAGGTAGGCCTGTCAGACATTTGACCTCAATTTCATGGAATCTGAGAGGGTAAAATCATATTGACTATCTCATTCTACTTGAGATGATGTTTTCTTTCAGGTATTTTCTTGTTACCAGCACAGGTCGAGTATTTTACATTTTTCCAGTAAATTTTCAACGTTTGCAGAAATTTTCTTATCTTACTCTTGCTCTCGGGAAGGCTGCAAGGATCAGGCAACAACCAGGTGTTGTTCGAAGAGGACGACTTAAGTGCCAAATGCTGCAATCAACTAAGCCCTTTTGAAAGCTGAAATATTATGTGAAGTTATGAATGAGATCAGCCCCTCTCCCATGCTTCAACCAGAGGATCATATTCATAATTCATAAGTGAACGAGGATAAGAAAAATGTGCTTTTAGTCTTGGCCATATTTTAACTGTAACTTAATGTAGTCAAGTATTTCAAATTGGCGTTTGTAAAAATAATTTATTCAGTGCTCGTTTGCTGGAACTGAACTAGTAATGTTCGAACGAAAATTGTGTATGAGGCCACCTACCTAAGTTTAGTCTTCCCTGACTTGAAACTTGCTGTCCAGTTTCTACGTACTTTTTGACAATGGAGAGGTTTCTAGTAAGCTGTTCTAATTATCCTATTTTAAGTTTTAAGACAATACTTAGTTCGTAATTTAATTGAAGAACTATGTAAACTTGCATAATATTTATGAAACTGTTGAAATTTTGGCCAGTTAAATTTTGTCTATCATCAATGAAAGTCCAAGTCCATCGAAAAAATTATAAGTTGGATTGGGTTTAGTAATTAAAGTTGCTTAAGCCCAATCCAATTCAAGTGCATGGTGAAATTTTGGGTCAAATTAAAGATTGAGCTGAAGCCCAATATTCCAATCCAACAACAAATAGACCCAAGCCCAACTACAGTCCAAGCCCAATTTGGGCCCAATAAAGCAATTAAGCCGAAGCCCATGTAAGGTCTATGAGAAACCTCTATAAATAGAGGTTCCATCTCTTCATTTAAGAGCGGGGTTAGAAGAATTGAAGGCGAAAGCTTTCTAAAGATATGAAATTCTGAATCTAAGATTGAACACAACTCTTCCAAAGCTCTAAACATCAGAAAACATATTAAAACTTTAAATGTCAGAAGACATATTAAAGCTCTGAAGATTTAAGCTCCCAAGATCCGAATACTGAAGCTCCCAAGATCCAAATATTGAAGCTCTCAATTCTTGAAAACCAACACTTTCAAGCTCTCTATTGTTGAAGACTAAAACTTTTGAAGTTTCAAAGACTGAAGCTCTCAAATTCTAAAGAACTAAAGATCTAAACTATTTGAAGCTTCAAAGATTAGAAGACTTTAACAAATTAATTGTATCTTCACAACCTACAAGCTAAAGATTCAATCTCCTCAAACTTAAAAAAATGTTCACAATCGATCAACAAGCCTAAAGGCTGCTCCAAGAAGATCAACAAGTCTAGAGGCCAATCGTGCAAAAAGATTAACAAGCTTAACATTAGAGTTTACTTTTCGAGATAAAACATGAAAAAATTATGTATTAGAGATTGTACTCACTATTTCATACAAATACAAAATTCAAATTCCACGAATTAAATTTCTCATAAAATCTTATGTAAAGATATAAAATACGTGTTTAAAAAAAAGAAAATTGAAAAGAAAAGTAAAGAGAGAGAGAGAAAAAAAAGCTAAAAATGAAATTGAAAAAGAGAAATTCTTATAAATAGAAAAATCTAAAAAATATTTATACTTTATGACAAAAGGTTCCAATAGTGTTTTGTACTTCTGGAACTTTTTGTTATAAAATGTAAATAATTTTAAATATTTTTTTATATTTAAATAGACCCCATTGGAAAAGGACAAAAAAATATATGGAAAAGTAAAAAAAAATGGTAGGGAATTTTAAGAAAAAATTAATTAAAATAAAAAAGGGTGAAAAATAAAATTTAAAAAAAAAAGGAAGGAAAAGAGTGTGAAAAAGTAAAGAAACAAAAAAAAACAGTTAATAAGAAAAAAAACAAAAGAAAAAAAAGGTGAAAACAATACAATTAAAAAGGAAGAAAAAGGAAAAAATGTAAATATAAAAAAAGTGAAAAAAAAAAAGGTGAAAAAAAGAAAAGAAAAAGAAGAAAAGAAAAATAAAAAGAAATTAAAAAACGAAGGAAAACCCCTAATTTCCATCATCTTAGATGGATGAATTAAAAACTTTAAAAAATAGAAAAAATAAAAAGTCAAACTAAGGGGATGAAGTGAGCCATGCCAGACTATGGAGATGAAGCGAGTCACGTCCAAACTTTGAGAGATGAAACTAGTCACGCCAGACTTTGAGAGATGAAGCGAATGATCTTTGTATTTGTATTAATTTCCTGAGAAATTTAATTTGTGGAATTTGAATCTTGTATTTGTATTAATTTCAGTATAGTGAGTATAATCTCTATTGCATGATGCTTTCTCTCAAAAAATAAACTCTAATATTAAGCTTGTTGATCTTTTTAGACGATCAACCTTTAGGCTTTGATCTTTTTAGAGGATCGACATTTTTGTTGATTGGCTTATGAACCGCTTTGATCTTTTTAGAGGATCGACCTTTTTGTTGATTTTCTTGGAGCAACCTTTAGACTTGTTGATTGGCTTGTGAACCTTTTCTTAAGTTTGAGGAGATTAAATCTTTAGCTTGTAGGTTGTGAAGATACAATTAATTTGTTAATAATCTTCTAATCTTTGAAGTTTCAAATAGTTTAGATCTTCAATTCTTCAGAATTTGAGAGAAACTTGAGAAAAGTTTCAGTCTTCAGCACTTGAGAGCGTTGGTTTCAAGAATGTAGAATTTGAGCCCTTGACCTTCAATTCTTCCAATCCCCCACCGCCAAATGAAGATATGGAGCCTCTATTTATAGAGGTTTCCCAGGGACCTTACATGGACTTTGGTCTAATTATTTTATTGAGCCCAAATTAGCATAGGCCCTTTTGTTGTTGGACTAAAATATTGAACTTGAGCTCAATCACCATAAACTTGAAGTGGGTTAGACTCGAACTACTTTAATTACTCGGTTCGATCCAATTTTTAATTTTTTCTAATGATGTGACGAAATTTAGTTGCCGAAATTTCTCATTCAACAAAAACTCGTCAACTTATTCCATCTATTAATACAAATCATAAATTTATAAATTAAACACCATTACAAAGACCCTAGTTTCGAGGATATATTTTGACAAATCGTCATTTTCACAACATTTCCAACCTCGAGCTTATTAAAATTTTGAACCAAGGGCCAAATATCCTCTGAATGTTATTTAGAAGTTGGAGTCAAATAGTTATATAATCAATTAGTTCCCAGAGCATCAATGCGAATTCTAGAAGACAGCAAGAAGAAAGGCTCGGGAACCAAACTCGATAATTCGCACTAATACTGGAGTCACCACCTAGAGGGTTTTGTTTATTCATAATAACATGTTAGAATAGAGTGTGAAAATAATTATGATCATAACAAACCTATACCAGGCTTTGGCATCACAATCAAAACTCACGAGGGGATTCCGTTTGATCAACAAGTCATTTTGATCATTGTGATGGAAATGTTAAAGGACACAAATATTAACAATTGACTGCACTAATTATTGTTCATATTTTAAGGCATGTAGATCCTTGGCATAGAAAGTGAGTGATCAATCACTTCCAAAATTTTACAATCTTTTCAATGGCAAGCAACTGGATCTTCCTACATGGCTGCAAAATCAGGGATCTCTTACGTTACCGCTTGAGTTGCCTCCTAGTCAAAGCAGGAGCTCTCTTCGGGATGTAGACCTTGTAGTTCACCTGAAATGAATAATTGCATATCCATGCTAAGAAGTTCTTAATAAACTAGCATCATTATACTTGATGCTGAACATATAAATTTAGTCGGTAGTCAATATCCTCACCTGCACCATTTCACCACCCCGCATAACAGACATGGTTTTCTGTTCAAACTGTGAGCTGTCTCCACTCTCGTGTCTGGACGTACTCAAGCTATTCTCTCCTGAAATAGAATTAAGGGAAGAAGGCTTGTGAGCTGAAGAATCTAAACCATTACGAATATTTTGATCGTCATTATTCCTCATTTGGGTCTGAGTTTGAGCAGTCTCGTCTACACCAATGTCAGATATGGATGGCTTTGTTTGGATAGATTCCTGAGCCGCAGGTGCCTGCTTTATAAGAGAATCAACTTTTGACTCAGGCCTCAAAGCTGCAATAACCAAATTGCTTCTGTTAGTTGTAGAACAAATATCTGCATCTGCCTTCTGGCAAATATTATCATTTATAACCTCCTGGTCTAATGAAGAAATATTCTGCTTCAGTTCATTCATACCATTGCTTCCATTGGAAATTTTACCCAGATTCTGCGAAGAATAGACAGGATCGTGCATAGATGGGACTGATGAATCTATTGCATCTGTAGATTTAACACCATTCTCCTTAACTATCATTGAATTTACCGCATTCCCTCCACCCTGTCTAGAAAACCCTTTACTATTTATCTCGGCATCATCCCTAGGAGATGTCACATGAACTGACTTAGAGACAGGAGAAGACAATTGTTTTGCATCATTATTATGGTCAACTTTGCAATTAGCAATAGTTTCCACATTCCTTGGGGGAGCCCCTTTGAACTTTCTAAGGTTCTCCAAAGCCCTCTGCCTTAAAATTGACTCTAAATCAATACCATTTACGCTGTCAGTCTTTCCAGAACATCCATTCTTCCTTTCATCTAAAGAATGATCATTAGTAACTCCTCCAAGGTTTTTGTTGCTTCCTTCATTTTGAACTCCATCATCCTTTACAACCATAGAGTTCCTATTGTTAGGTACATCCACTTCCTTTTTCTTTTCTACCACTGGCACCTCTTTTGATATAACGTAATCTAATTCTCTTTTACTCGTCGCATCCTTACTATCCATGTCTCCAAGAGAAGGGTGGTCATCTACATCATTAGGCTGATGTGTGGCCCCTTCTTGTTGTTCATTCCCAGCAAACGTCTTTAATTTATTTTCCTCCCCTGCTATAACAATTATGGATCTTAGTCGTCTAAAGTTGTTTCTAACATAACTGTCATCATCAACTTCATTCTGATAATCACTATCTTTACTAGATAAAGAGCATGGTGAACGACTCTTCGACCTGTATCTACCTCTTTCAGTCTTTCCCATATTTCCTTTCCTCTTTCCAGACCTGCCCCTACGCCTAACAACTTCACTCTCATTGCTGGTTGTACTCCCATTTCCACAAGTTGAGCAACTCGAAGAGTCACTATAGGCACCAACACTCGCATCTCTTCTACGCTTCTTTTTGGTTGCCTTCTTCGCCTCACAATGGTCGTTTCTTTTTGAATGCTTCCTCTTTCTGGGATGAGGAGAGCGTTCCCTACTTTGACGATCATGAGATTGCCTTTTGGATCTCTTTTTACTAGGCTTCGCATTCTTTCGCGTCTTGGATCGAGATCTTCTCACTCTTTTGTCATCCTCCGAGCTAGAAGACACTGAAGTTGAACTTTCAAAATCAGTGTCAGAGCAAGAGGGAGAATCATGGCGATACCGCAGCTTCTTGGACTTCAATTTCTTACTACTTTTACTCTTTCTCCTACTTCTCTTCATGGTTCAACCCAAAAAAATAAAACAACACAACAAAAAATGGATGCAAAAGAAATTCGCATCGGCATCAAAACAAACTTATATGAGGTAAAAGGGGGAAAAGAGGGAGAAAACATCCATATTTTACCCGCAACCACATACGAATATTACATTTTCCAGTTGCCAACCGAGAGAGAGAAAAAAATAATTACTAAGAAAGTGAAAGACAGACGAAGAAGAAACTCCTCCACCCAAACTTAAAATTGAAGCATATAAATCGACTAACAGAAGGTTGCCCAGAGATATTCGTCAAATCCATGCCAAATTACAGCCTAAACTACGAACTTTACACAACAACCAAACAGAACATCCAACAAGAGAAGGGAGAAATCAAATAAAGCCAAAACCCAATTGAGATATCAAGAAAAAGAAAACATTCAGCGAGAGAGAGAGAGAGGTAAAAGAAAGTACCTGGGATGAAGAAGTCTTGGAACGCTCCTTCTTGCGAGAAGAAGAGGCTTTTCCCATCTGGATTTAACCTGCAAAATCCACGCCAGACAGAGAAAAACAGATGAAAAGAAAAGGGCAAAATCGAATGCAAAAGAAGAATCGATTTCGAAAGTGGGAATTAGGTTTGAGAAACTGAAATTGAGTGAAGGAATTGGAGGTTAATGCAGGGTTTGCTCTGCTTTTCGGGAGGATCTCATCGCTAAAGGTCTGTTCTATCTTCGATGCCTACCCGTGTTCATGTTCTTCACAATTTGTCTAAAAAATTTTCTATTTGGGTACCCAAACTTTTGTACTTTCACTCTTTGGTCACTAAACCGCTCATGTTTTATATTTTCTTTTGCTATAGGTCACACTACTTATCAAAAATAGGTATTTAATCTTTTTATATAAATACTCATAATCTTTGACAAATTAACTATCATCTTTCTCGAGAAATAGTACTTATAATAATCTCAAAACATTCTACACCACCATATCTACATTAGCCTATATACTCACTTCCTCTAAAACATGGATATCCCCTCTTAAATACTAATATAAACATAGTTCAACTAGCACCAAGCTTGTACTATCAATGAGGTTAGAGGTTCGATTCTTCCACCTCTTTTTACATACTATACCTTCACCGTGAAAGTAATATTTTTGTCCATTCGAGATGATTTAGACATTGTATCTTTAAATTTGTAACAATTTAATTCGAGATTTTAATATATAATAATTTAGTTGTGCTTCAAAAGTTATCACACTTTAACCCCTCTCATAAAAAATAAGTGTCAATTTTTATTACAAAATCCCGTGTAGTTTTATAAACACATATGGTCCTTAATCAATTGAGTAATAAATTCTATTAGATTTTAATAGTATTTTTTTACGGAGTAAATCATTACAAAATTTGATATACAAATGTACTAAGTTGTTACATATTAAAATTGAATGACTAAATTATTACAAATTTTAAAGCATATATACTAAATTAACACGAAATAAGATTCATTAAATTAAATTGTTTGTAAAGTCCAGGGTGCCAAAAGCTTCTTTTTAACTTTTTTTTTCCCCGTTTGGTTCAATAATATGCAAGTCAAAACGTGAATATCAAATTTGATGGCAAAGGGTATAACACCTTCATTAATCAAGTTATCTCTGTATTTTTTTTTTTTTTTCTCTCTCTTTTGAATACAAAAATTACATGAATGAGGATCAAATCTTCAATCTCTAAAAAGGAATATCATATCAATTATCCGTTAAACTAAACTCACTCTTCCGCCACATCACTCAGATCCTCCAAACTCCCCGCACACTATAGCTACACACACAACTCCAAGCATCACCAAACCTACCCATCACCATACCAAAATTCTCGCGACGAACCCTCGTCTCAAGCAAACAGCAAAAAGTAACAGAGGAGGAAGCCAGAAAGTCTGCCACCACCCAAAACCTGTCTCTTATACACATCTAGATGTGTATAAGAGACAGCATTCAACCCCCTAACATTCCAGGAACACCAAATCATGAACCTTGCAAGAAATCACACCTACCACCTCCCACTGGGCCTTTGCCCGAACTCCCGTACATCCCATCCATAACAGATAACGGATCAAGATCTGCCTGCACTAGTGCCAATGCCAACGAGTCTACAAAACATCAAACTGATTACGATCATCAACATGCTTTACAAACCCCGTAATTCCAAGGAACCCATAAACTACTCTGCTCCTCAAAGGAGCTGAACCCGGTGACTCACTGCCACCCCTATACCCTACACCTCCTCTATCACGCCTATGACGACTAGCCATAGTAAACTCGTCAACCCTCCACGCGACCTTATTCTCATCCACTGGGCTAACTCCCCTCACACCAATACCCAAGTCCTGCCCCTTCCTCACACTCTCAATTCCCCTATTCTCCCCCAAACATCCCTCATTGACTGCCACAATACAAAACTCCCGACCCTTTTCCACACCTTGTTTCTCACACGTAGCCTCAGTATGCCTAAATGAACCACAACACGTACACCTACGAGGTTACCACTCATACACTACTAGAATAATAACTACTGACCCCACATTCTAACAGTGACTGAATGGGGCATTAATGAATCACCATCCACCTGAACACAAACACTTGCATACGATAACCGCAGCCGCTCTCTTATTGCAACATCAAAAGAGATAGGTTTACCCACGACACTAGCTAACACTGCTAAACCTCTATCCGTCCACAACTCTAGGGGAACACGCTCCAGTTTAATCCAGATAGGAACAGAATAAAAAACAAAGGTTTCAGGAACAATACCTAGGGACCATTATCGTAATAAGATAGGTTTGCCACCCAAGTACCACGGATCATTCTCCAACACCCAATCTTGTGACTCTACCTTCTGAAATTTAAAGATAATCAAACCGTTCTCCAACAAGGTAATAGTTGGCATCTCTACACATCCCCAAATTCTCTGAATAAGTCAACAAATAACATAATACGGGAGTTTGGCATCCACAAACTGACTAACCAGAGATTTCTTCCACAAACAGACACCCTCATCAATAATCTCTCACAAGGTTCAACAATAACTTTATCATTTTCAACCAATAGGGGAATGAACTCTAAATTACCCCTCAACTTAGACTCAAAAAGGGCCGCCCACGAATTTCCCCCTTTCACGTCAGATCCAGAACCACCAGAACCACACCCCTCCTCTAACCGGTCCGACTTTGAACCAAACCCCCTAGCTAAACCGATTTTGGGAACCGACTCCTCCCACTCACGAAGAACCTGTGTGTCCACCGAACGACCCTCATTTCCACAAATCTCAGCCCGTGAAACCTCCTCACTGCCTGACTTCTGCCCTCCCGAACCTCCCAACTCCGACCCACCGACCAAAGCACCCACGCCTTTCGACCCTTTCCCCAGCTCCCCCTACACCAGTCCACTCCCTTCACTCAGTCTCAGCCCACTCCTAATAGACCCACTCATCCCAGCTCCCTCAAGGCCCAACTCAACACCTCTCACAACCCGGTTTTCATCCGGGCCCCAACACCCTCAAGGCTCCCAGACACACTCTTCATTTCCTGCCCATCAACTAACCCAATACCCAGCTCACCCGTTCATCCCTCACAACCTGATTTTCTTCCAGTTCTAGGTCAGACGACAGAGGCTTCTTCAACCCAACACTCCTCATACCAGACCCTTCACCTTCCTCAGAACGACCATCAGACAACCCAAAATCCTTCACCTCCGAAGAATGAGCACCCTATCCCAAACTGATCTCCGATCTAAGCAGATGAAAGGATTGACGAGCAACTCGACCTCCATTATTCTCCTTCGGTCTTAAAGGCGACCGCTTACGCACTATCGTCACCAGCTTTCACCATGGTTAAACCCACACCTCAATACCTCAAATCTATCAATGCCTGAACCTCAGATCAAAGCCGCGGCTGGAAACGTACCAACAGTACACCTCTCCGTCACCTGTCAACACCCCATATCTAAAATCGTCACCGTCTACCAACAAATCAGCTGCTTAAACCGAAACCCGTAGAACGAAACTCGACGAACACATAGAACTTAGCGAAATCGTAGAACGAAATCGTCACCTCAGTCGCGAACGAAACCCATAGAACCCAACGAACGAATCCAAGAACCTCAGTCGTAAACACAACGGACGAAACACGGTGGTGAACCAGCGAATGAACGGACGCGACTTTGAATCTAAGAACCCAGTCGACCGACGGAATGTAGAACAAACGGATGTCACCAGTCGCGAACCCGTAGAAGACGACCGACGAAAGCCCCCCCGACGAAGACGACCGACGTTGTCTGAAGCGACAACCCACGAAGGTCAACCACACCAACCCGTAAAGGCGACAGCAGTGGTAAAACCATAGAGAGAGCGACAGTAGATGAACATATTACTTTTATTCTATTGTGTATCTTTTTTTTTTTAATTTTCGTAAAAATCTTGTGTAGTTTTATAAACACGTTTGGTCCTTAATTAATTGAGTAATAAATTCTATTGGATTTTAATAGTATTTTTTTACGGACTAAATCATTACAAAATTTGATATACGTATGTACTAAATTATTACATATTAAAATTGAATGACTAAATTATTACAATTTTTAAAGCATATAAACTGGATTAACACAAAATAAGATTCATTAAATTAAATTGTTTGTAAAGTCCAGGGTGCCAAAAGCTTCTTTTATTATTATTTTTTTCCTGTTTGGTTTAACAATATGCAAGTCAAAACGTGAATATCAAATTTGATGGAAAAGGGTATAACACCTTTATTAATCAAGTTGTCTCCGTATTTCTTTCTTTTTTTCTCTTTTGAATAAAAAATTATAATGAAGATTGAATCTTCAATCTCTAGAAAGGAAAATCATATCAATTATCGTTAAACTAAGCTCACTTTAATAGTTGTTCAAAGGTTAAATGCACTAAAGTGCCGACACCAAAATTATGTTTTACTTTTGACCTAAAGAAATTTTGCTTCATTTATTTGAGTATATTTGATTAGGGTATCTCCCAGCAAGTTTGTTAATCTACGAATCTATGAAACTTTATCAAATCCTAATAGAAAAATATTAAACTGAAATGTTATGTGCTTTTAGAAGTTAAATTGTTAGAAACATGTACTAAATTCCTAGATATTAAAGTTTATGGATTAACTTGTCATTTTAATGAATGTACAAATACCAAAAGTGTTTTTTTTAAATCTTAAAATGATCTTTTTCTTTTTTCTTTTTTCTTTTTTTAAAAGAAATAGAGGAACTTAACATTAAACAAAAGAAGTCATATGAGCTTGAAATTTAAGCCAATCCATTTTACAACTAGATAACAATAAAAAAGCGAAACAAATGAAATTTTACATGAACTTTGATGAGCAAGAGTATGAGCACTCTTATTCAATTCAGGAACAATATGTATGAAGTAGACTTCTTGAAATTGAGTCACTTAAGCCATGATATCAACTAAGAATGTAGAAACTTCCATCAAAGGAACTCATCCTTATTGATCATATTGATCGACATGATTGAATTAAAACAGATAGTTAAGTAATTGATTCCTAGGTTCGCAACCAATTTAAGACCTTCCAAAATAGCAACTGCCTCAGCACAAATAGGGAGTCAAATAATGGTTCTAAAACCATGCGACACAGCTCGAACAGAACCTGTATCATCCATCACCACAGATCCAAAACTAGTGGAATTGAGACTCTCTCGATAAGAAGCATCGACATAAAGAACAAAGCAACCAGGATGGTAGGGACTATAAAAACTCATACCCATCTTGCCCTACACCACATAAGAGGAATATCCCTGATAATTGTGAACATGCTCAATAATCTAATCACTTCGAACCGATACCAATGGAACCAAATCTTATTACGATTTTCCCAAATGACTCGAGCCCCAATACAAGCTACAACAAAATCAGATTGGGGAAGGGACATAAACAACTCGACCCATTGAAAACAACCAAAAGAATCGATATTTAAATGTTTCCAATCAAGAAGAATGGTAGACCAAATTTGTTGGGTTCAGTACCAACCAAATAAAGCATCCTCTTGTTTTCATGGAACATCCACACACCATATAGTAAGGTTGAATCTCAATGTGCCTACTATAAAGATTAAAACATGTAGGCAAGCAAATTTCGAGCAGCTTTCCAAACAAAATGTTGTACCTTCGAAGGAATTTTTGAGCTCCATAAACGTTTCCACCATCGAACCTAAACATCCTCACTAGAGGTAGAGGAATGTTTGTAAAGCAACATAACAGCCTTATAACCACTCTCAACTGAGTACTGGCTCATCCTCAGGAACAGTTTGGCTAAGCGGGATATCAAGAATAACCTCACAGTAAATAGATGAGGGGACTGCTCAAGCTTACCCATCTCTCTCTATCTTTTCGTGATTATAAAATCAGACACCATGAGATCTACAACACCAGAATTCGGTGTAATAGGACGAAAAGTAGAAAGCCTTGGAATCCATGGATCACTAAACACATGCGTTGATACTCCATTACCATTGCTCCTGCAGGGTCCTAATTTCAACAAATTAATACCCAAAACAAAACCTTTCCAAGAAACAAACAATTTCGAGGAACCTTAGCGTGCAAAAGATTGGAAGAAAGAAAAAATCTGCTAGCAAAAGATTAGAAGAAAACAATCTCTCCCTTGTAACACCTTAGCAACCAAGGAGGAGCAAGGATTGTTTACAAAACGCCAAGTTTGTTTAGCTAAGAGAACTTGGTTGAAAACCTCCAAGTTCCTAAAACTCAATCCACCCACCTCTTTAGGAAGACAGTTTATTCCAAGTCAACGAATGCATCTTACCTTTCGCCTGCGTAGACTCCCACTAGAATTTTGCACTCAAATGTATTATGTCATTGCAAAAACCTATTAGGCAATCTAAAACAACCCATCACAAACGTAGGAATTGCATGAACCACACTCTTAATTAACTGTCTTTCCAACGTTGTGCAGATTTCCAAATTTGTTCTTTGTATACCAAAAATCCTGAGATTTTACAACCGGAGAAGGTTAACGGCATCCCATGATAGATACCAGGAGATTTCATTGCACTAACCTCAAGAATTTGCTATAAAAAAATATGACTATCAGACTGAACATTAGGAGAGAACCATGCACGATTTGTTGAAGTTCACGCTTTGTCCAGACACTTTCTCATAAACATTAAGAATCTGTTAGAAAGCAAAAAAATCTTAACCAGACGCTTTAAAAATAAGACTGTCATCCGCAAAGAATAAGATGACTAATAGGAAGATAAGTTCTCACCAGATACATGCCAGTCAATTATTGTCTTACCATAGTAAACTGAATTACATACCAGTCAATTATCATCTTACCATAGTAAACTGAATTACATACCAGTCAATTATCATCTTACCATAGTAAACTGAATTTAATTGATAAGCCTTCCGTACAAAAAAGGAAAAGATAAAGAAGACAAAGGATCACCTTAGCGAAGACCTCGAGTAGGAGAAATCATGGCCATAGGACAACCATTAATGAGAATGGATAAAAGGTTTAGAGTGGCTTCTTAAGGGAAAAAAGGAGAAAAAATATCAAATATAAGAATGACTTATTAATACAAAATAAAAAATTCAGAGACTTGTTAAGATGGAAAAGGGATAACTCGAATAGTCCACATACTAATCTAAGATTAAATTAGTATGTGGACCAAATTTAGAGTTCAATAACCTATTAGATACTTTTATGAATATTTATGCTATCTAATGAGTTATTAGTTAACTATTGATCCACATACTAATTTATGACAATCATAAATTGAATAATTAACCTAAACATTAATTGACTATAGTTACCTGCTAACATGAGCATATATTGTACATTAACGATTCCAACATATTCATAAACTACATTTACCATTGTTTTTAATGGATATATTTGTAATGTTCTATTAAAATTATACAGCCATCAATCTTTCTCCAAGTGTGCGGCTGCAAATTTATATACACGATGAAATAACAAAAATAGCAGTGGAAAAACAATGATAATATTATAATATTACCACCACAGTAAACAGCCTGTACAAATATATCAATAAAAGGAATATGAAAAAGGTAACATATTAGTCCGTACAAGATTTGAACCAAACCAAAATCAAGGTGCCCATTTTATGGTGAAGTTGTTCATGGCTAATTTCACGAAACAATCCGTTTGACCCTACAATATTTGAATGTCAAAGAAACTCATAGACTATTTGATGAAAAACAGAGTAGATAAAGAAAAATAGCACTCCAAGATTTTACGTGGAAAACCCTAATCAGGGAGAAAAAACCACAGGATAAAAGGATTCTTATTAGAAGACTGATACAAAGAAATACAACAGACCACCAGCTTAAATAGAAAAAAGGGAAACCCTAGGGTACAATGAAAACGACAAAAATGCCCCTAAAGTACAAAACCCTAATTTCAACACTCCCCCTCAAGTTGGGGCGTAGATGTCAATAAGACCCAACTTGCTCACACATACATCAAACAGCTGTCTGGGCAGTCCCTTTGTTAGGACATCTGCAATTTGTTGATTGGAAGGAATATAAGGAACACAAATGTTGCCACTATCAAGTCTTTCCTTGATGAAATGCTGATCAATCTCCACATGCTTTGTTCTGTCATGTTGAACTGGGTTATTTGCTATGCTTATTACAGCTTTATTATCACCGGTATGTTCTTGATCAAGGTCTCTTAAAACTTTTTCAAGCCAAATCTCTTCACAAATTCCCAAACTCATAGCCCTGAATTCTGCTTCGGCACTACTTCTAGCAACAACACCTTGTTTTTTGCTTCTCCATGTAACAAGGTTACCCCACACAAAAGTACAATATCCTGATGTTGATTTTCTGTCTACCACAGATCCTGCCCAATCAGCATCTGTGTAAGTTTCGATGCATCGCCTTTCAGTTTTCCTGAACATCAAGTCTTTCCCTGGAGAGGTTTTCAGATATCTCAAAATGCGCTCCACTGCCCTCATGTGTTCTTCTTATGGAGATTGCATGAACTGACTTACCATACTCACTGCATAAGAGATGTCGGGTCTAGTATGAGAGAGAGATATTAATTTCTCACAAGTCGTTGATATCTTTCTTTGCTAACTGGAACACCTTTACTCATATTACTTAACTTTGCATTTGCTTCTATAGGAGTGTCAATTGGTTTGCAACTTGTCATACCTGTTTCCTTAAGCAAGTTCAGAGTATACTTTCGTTGGGAAACTGAAATTCCTTCTTTCGATCGAGTTACTTCCATTCCAAGGAAGTATCTTAGTTTTCCAAGATCCTTGATTTCGAATTCCTCAGCCATCTTTGCCTTCAATCGGTCAATCTCTGAGGTATTACCGCCTGAAATAACAATGTCATCAACATAAACAATCAAAACTGCAATTTTCCCAGATACTGAACTTTTAGTGAAAAGAGTATGATCAGAATGACCTTGTTTATATCCTTGCGACTTTACAAACATAGTAAACCTGCCAAACCAAGCCCTTGGGGACTGTTTTAACCCATATAAGAACTTCCTTAATCTGCAAACTCAGTGATTAAACTGTTTCTCGAATCCTAGGGGAGGACTCATAGACTTTTTCTTCCAACTCTCCATTAAGAAAGACATTCTTCACATCAAGCTGGTAAAGGGGCCAATCCTTATTAACTGCAACAGAAAGGAGAACCCAAACTGTATTTAGCTTTGCAACCAGCGAAAAAGTCTTGGAATAATCAACCCCGAAAGTCTGAGTAAATCCTCTGGCAACTAATCTGGCTTTGTATCTATCAATTGTTCCATCGGGCCTATACTTTATTGTGAACACCCATTTACATCCGACTGCTTTACACCACTTGGAAGATTGACTTGATCCCACGTATGATTTTTCTTCCATGACTGCAACTTTCCATTCAAGGCTTTCCAAAGTTGTGTGTATACTGTTTGGTATCACCATTATGTCTAGATTTGTAGTAAGGGCCTTGAACTCAAGAGACAAATTACTATAGGACAAGTAACTCTGCAGCGGATATTTTGTACATGATCTAATACCTTTCCTTAGGACAATCGGAAGATCAAGGGATTCATCTCTATCTTTACTTCCTTCTGACATACTGCACTCACCCTCCCGTTCTGTTATTTTCCCACTTTCAATGGTTTTTTCAGCGGGAGTAAGAGACACTTCTTTTCCAAGTTCTACCATGTTCTCAAGAGTCACACAATCATCTGTCTCTGCACCATCACCGACCTCGATTACATCTTTGCTATCATTATCTTCCCTGCTTTTGCTCTCAACATTTTCAACACAAGCATCAATTTTATCACATTTATTATCATGATCAAGGATAGGACTATTAGTACCTGGAACTGATCTCTGTTTAGACTCATGGACTGGAGCCGGAGAGATAACAGGCGACGCTATTTCCTTCTTGAGATTCTTCCTATAGTATGTGATCCAAGGGACTCTAGAGTATCTGGTACTGACACTAATATCAAGGATGGGTTCAGGTAAGACAGAAAGACTGGGACCCCAATTGGTTTCTTCACTAGTATGCTCCCCCTAAAGAGAACCATTGGGAAAGAATGGATGATCTTCAAAGAATGTCACATCCATAGAGACAAAGTATTTTCTGGAAGACGGATGATAACACTTGTACCCACAAGTACGGTTAGGGCCGTGAGTATGGACGAACACCACACAGCCAAAGACACGAAGGGGTACATCAGAAAGAAGTCTGGAATTTGGGTAGGACTCTTTGAAGAAATCTAAAGGGATTTGGAATTTTAGGATCCGGGATTGGCATGCGATTTATTAGATGGGCTGCTGTCAAGATAGCATCACCCCACAAATAAGAAGGAAAGGAAGTTGACAACATAAGAGATCGGGCAACTTCGACTAGGTGACGGTTTTTCTGTTCAGCCACTCCATTTTGTTGAGGGATGTATGCACAAGAACTCTGATGGACAACTCCTTTTAAGATTAGGAATTCTCGTAAGGCGTTATTAAGGTATTCTCAACCATTATTACTCAAGAGAATTGCGATTTTGGCGTTGAACTGGATTTCTATAGAACTGTAGAATTGTTGGAAGACCGAAGTAACTTCTGATTTGTCTGTCGGAAGGAAGACCTAGGTTAGTCTAGTATGATTGTCAATAAAGGTTACAAACTACTGCTTCCCAGTATTAGTAACAGATGACGGACCCCAAACATCTCTATGGAATTAGGGTGAATGGTTTAGAGGGGCTTATAAGGCTGAAGAAGAGAAAGAAACACGAGGTGTTTGGCTTAGCCACACATATCGCATTTCAACTTAAAAATATTAATATTGTGGAAAAAGATGAGGAAACAAATAATTCATTATACTGAAAAATTAGGATGGCCTAGGCGACCATAATATATTAATCAGTTTCAGAAACAGAAAAATGAGAAGAAAAACAAACTACTGCTTCCCAGTTATGTAGTAACAGATGACGGACCCCAAACATCTTATGGAATAGGGTGAATGGTTTAGAGGCTTATAAGGCTGAGAAAAGAAAGGAAACACGAGGTTGTTTGGCTTAGCCACACATATCGCATTTCAACTTAAAAATATTAATATTGTGAAAAAGATGAGGAAACAAATAATTCATATACTGGAAATTAGGATGGCCTAGGCGATAATGCCATAATATATAATCAGTTTCAGAAACAGAAAAATGAGAAGAAAACAAACTAGTCCTATCACATATCCTAAAGAAGGCTTCTTCAGTGAGGAAATAGAGTCCCCTGTCATGCCGGACAGTGCCAATCGTCATCCCCGAGTTCAGATCCTGTAAAACAACAGCATCAGGTGAAAAGATAACATGACACTTCAAATCCCTTATAATTTTACTAATAGATAACAAATTGTAAGAAACTTTTGGTACATGCAACACATCTTGGAGGATTAAGCCTGCAAAGGGCAACACCCGTCCTTTTCCAGCAACGGGGGCAAAGAACCCATCTGCAATTCTGATTCTTTCATTTCCAATACCGGGTTGATAAGACAAAAATTGATCAGAGGAACCAGCTAAGTGGTTTGTGGCTCCTGAATCTAATATCCATGGTTTATTACCGGTTATACTCACAAGGTCAAAGGAGTGAAAAGTACCTGATTGAGCGATTGCACTCACTCAAATTGTAGTAGTAGTGCTCTGAGTGGTTTCCTGATTCTAAGGCTGAGTATCTCCAGTAACAGATTCACCTACAAGAGCCCGGCTTGGCTGTCGTTTCTTACCATTTGACGGTCGGCCGTGAAGCTTTCAGCACTGATCTTTCGTGTGCCAGAGTTTCTTGCAATGTTCACATAGTGGGGGCAGCTTACTGTTTTGTTTATCTTGGACAGGGCCAGATATTTTGAAAGCAGCGGAATCTGTCGGTGTTACAGGTGTACTGTTCATGGCCCTCGACCTATCTTCCTCCAGGCGAACTTCAGAACAGACTTCCATTAGGGATGGTATAGGTCTGGTCCCCAATATACGACTTCGTACTGTATCAAATTTAGAGTTGAGTCTGGTAAGAAAGTCATACATGCGGTCAGTTTCCTCAGACTGATAATGTAAAACTCCTCCACAAGGACAGTTCCAAATCATTTCACGGCACAAATCCACTCTTACCACAAGAGAGACAGCTTGTTAAAGCAAGCAGTAACGTCCATTGTCCCCTGTTTACATTCATGGACCTGCTTACGTAGGGTATATAAATGAGAGGCATTCTGTCTCCTGAGTAGAGTTTTTGGGCTGTATCCCAAATATCACGGGATGTGGCTACATATAATAATGGTTTTCCAACCTGAGGTTCCATACTTTCAATCAAAATCGATCTCAACAAAGAATCCTCTCCTTTCCAAATTCGCTCTTGGGGATCACCTATCCTTGGTTTTGGTATTTCACCTGTCAGGTATCCAAATTTGTGACGGCCCTCAAGGGCTATTTTAATGGATTGGGATCAAGAAAAGTAATTATCACCATTCAACTTTTCTCCTATAATAAAACTAGAAGAATTGCCTATAGCTCCAGAACATAAATTTGAGGAGTAAGTAGGGAACGAAGTTACCAAATTTTTAGGATATGGGTTTAGATCTGGTTGAATATTGGATATCGATCCCAGGGCTTCCCCAATAGCAGCTATCTGCTGCTGGAACATCTCGTTCTGTCGTTTAATCTGCAGCTGCAACTGGGTAACTTGATCTTGGATTATACTCCCTTGGTCCTGGTGGTATGATGAAGAATCTCCCCCTCCAAACTCACCCATGATCGACGAAAACTGTCCCATTCTATTGCTCATATTCGGCTGAAAGACACCTACACATCTTTCATCCGTTTTTTGGTGTGGCAACGGCTGAGGAGGGAAGACAGGTTGCGACGGGAACAGACGAGACGAACTGGGCAGCGCCGTTCGACTCTGTCTAATAGCGACCGGATCTGATCGTGTCTGGGCAGCTCCGTTCGTCTCCGTCTGAACGTGACTGGGCGTCAATCGCAGCTGGGTCTTGCGGCTGGTCGCTCCTTCTTCGGGCGGCAAGTCGCAGGGCGGCGGCGGCTCGTCTGCTGGCTGGTCGTCCGGATCGGCTGGTTGGAATGGGTTAGGTGATCGTCACGAAAGTGGGGAAGAAGAGACTGAAAATATATGTCAATGGCTTTTTGGATAATACTGGTTATATCTAGGTTATTGGTTTGGGATTCTCCTATTGGATTTTCCTCAATGGTGGCCAGGGTTTCGTCTCTATGCTCTGATACCATGATGAAAAACAGAGTGGATAAAGAAAAATAGCACACCAAGATTATACGTGGAAAACCCTAATCAGGGAGAAAAAACTACGGGATAAAAGGATTCTTATTAGAAGACTGATACAAAGAAATACAACAGACCACCAGCTTAAATAGAAAAAAGGGAAACCCTAGGGTACAATGAAAAAGACAAAAATGCCCCTAGAATACAAAACCCTAATTTCAACAATATTAAATCTTAGGTAGATGGCCAACATGAATTAACTCATTCTCTTTAAGTCCTTATTATATCTATGGTCATTATTGACAAATGATCACTAAACCAAACCATGATGGTTTAGTTAAATGTCTCTTATATTGTTCAAGAATTTGGTAAACCTGAACAAAATTTAAAAACAAGTTCATACATTTATTCATCATTCTGAAAGTTCAAGTCTCAACAACAACATCAATGACCAAAAACTTACAGCCGAGTTTGGGTGCCTGCAGCAGCATTATATGACTATAGAGGCATTCACTCAACTACAGAGTCAAATGGGTCGAAAGAGTTAGAAAGGGAGAATCAGCCAGCAACGGAAAGTTAGTGAAATTGTTGCACTGAAAATAATTAACGAAATGGACTGATGAACTAGAAGGGTGGAAGAAGGAAGAAAGAAAAAAGCATGCCCATCTAGATAACTCTGCATTTACATGGTCCAAACATTATTAGATTATATGCAGACCAGAACATCATCATTAGGTAGTTATTATGGTTTACTGTATACTACATGATAATAGTGCACTCTAATTATCTTCGCTATCACTGATACTAGACCGAGAGTCTATAAAGAAGCCCGTAGAGAATTCAATGTCGTCGACTATCCTCCCCCTGGTTCAAGAAATGTATATAAAATATTCAAGTAAAAACAGTTGAGAAGAAAAAGTAATACAAGTTAACCAACTTGTAGGCAAGAGAGTCTCACCTTTCAAGAACATACTTTCCCTCCTTGTACTTTTGGCTCTTCTCATGTGCTGCTTCCTGAACGAAACTATGAGTTATATAGAAGAAAAAGAGAAATGTTTGGCAAATTGCATAATGGAGAAAATACATATTGGTAACTAAATGCAATTTCTTATGCAGTGTCTGGAGGATAATAGAGAAAGCTTACATATTTCCACCCGACAATTTGTCCACATGTGCAACAAAATATGTCTGCTACAGTATGCAATCCTGAGAGCATCATCCTCTCTTCCAATGCTCCAAAAGAAATGTTTATCCTATATGAAGAACTCCAAAATGTAAGTGAGCATAATCCCAATTGGAATGCTTTGTAATGATAAAACATGGAAAACGATAGGCATTACTAATTTGTACATAACAGATGGAAGAAAAGATGCTTTTCTCTCTCTCCGGCTCACCTCCCACAGAGAAGTTGGAGCCTCCAAAAGGCTCAACACTTTTGGAGTGAGGTTATTTGGAGGATTGCCTCCGATGCATGGATCACATAATTTCCTACCCCCATTTCTCTCTAAGAGAGAATATTATGTGCCACTGCCAATAGCTTGGTCTGTTTTCTTTCTGTAGTTTTTAATTTATCATATTTGTGATATTGCCAGCTCTACAACTCCACAAGAAACCTTCACACGCTGGCTCCAAAAGATATTAAAGATTTTCAATTATCAAACTTTCTACCCAGATGCCTGGACCCAAGGCCTTAGAGAAAAATGACTAAAAACAATTAGTTGGTGTGTTTTCTATCTGTTCTTTAGTCTATCAAATTCCAAAATTCGAAGAGATTGTAGTCAACAATGTCCCCCCACCCCAATTTGTAGAAAAGTCAGATCATTGTATCCACCTACTTTTACATTACTATTTCTCTAATATCCCTCTACATGCTCTCTGAACACACTCTACTCAATTTTACAATACACACTTTCATAGCACTGTCTCTATACAAACTTCAAAATTCATATCTGTACACATTGTCATCACTATTTTAACTTCAACTAAAATTAGGAAGACGTGTCGCCACCAGATCATTGGATTACTAGAATGGTTAGGCAGTTGTCAGGGCCCTGAAACTCCTTGTTCACACTTATGCATTATGAAACATGCTTAATATTAGACTTCTAACAAGTAGTTATGATCCAAAATAGATGATAGCACGCATAACTTAGAATATATGACTGCCTTTCTTAGCTAGCTCAAGTAGGAAATTAATCGAACACAAACTGACCAGTGCCGTTTTGCCGCTTAAAATTATAAATGTAGTTTCATTCTTCTGCACACTAAAATAATACAATTACATCAAATAAGCCCTTAGCAATTAAGGTCAATTTCTATGGGGTATGTTTTGGCTACCTACAGTGTACATGAACCATGACTAAAATACTTGAGGAGCTATGGCATTAATATATAAATTAGTTCAATCTGCGGACACTTTGGGTGCATAGTAATAGGAATTGTAAATCCACAAAGAAAAACGAACAGCAGTTCCGACCAAAAGACAGAGAACTCACGCATTATTGAAAAGGTATGCTTTTCCACGGCGGCAATGAAAGGCCTGATCAAATAAGAGTGAAAAAGTTAGACGAACTTCGGAAAAACAAAACACGAGGAGCTGCTTGAAATGTAAAACAGCTTTCTATCTTCTATAACAAACTCTCATCAAAATCATGGCTGTTAACGTCAATTGAAATCGTTTTCCCATCTCAGATTACAAGACTATGAAGAGTAAATTCAAGCTCAAAGACTGAGTGTTAAAATAACTGCTACGAAATCTAGCAGTGCCAAAGAATCTTCAACCCTGAGAAATTGAATAACTCGCAATTGTCGACCAATTTCATTTGAAAAAAAACAATTGCAATCAAAAGCCCGCGAAGATTCTGCTCTAAGAACTAGAACTAACATAGTTGAGAGCATCTAAAACTTCAATTGTTCAATTAAGATATAATACAAGCAACTGATGTTTAAACAAAGTCTGCGGTAGAAAAATGTAGAAAAAGAGAACATATAGCAATACAGACCCGAGATGCAAGGTCGTCGAAGAGAGCTAACTGGGTGTTGCAGTACTTGCATCTGTAGGACCTCCCTTCCCTTTCCACAACAAAAACCCGTCCCATCGTTCTTTTCCGCCGCTCGACGCTCCTTAGCTCCCGTCTTCCGCCTCAGCTTCAACGGTGAAAGGATTCCGCCACGGTTGAAGTAGCTTGAATTTGAGAAAAATGGGAACCGCCTTTTGCCACTAAATTCTTCCATCTTCCAGTACGGAAAGGACACGATCACTGCCATTGTTGACGTGAGAAGAAGCTCTAAGATTTGGCCCATTGGATATTGATGTGGTTCCGAACTTCCGATGAACAGAGGTATGGGTTCAATATTGGGCCTCCTAATTTTCATTACTTTTTTTTGTAATAAAAAAACAATAAATTATAATCTACTTTATAGGAATAAAATATGATGGTCAAAATGATATCTAGATGTAAATTTTATAGATACTACAAATATTTATGCAACCCTTTTACCTCCAAATTAAGTTTATTAGTGGGGATGGTGAAATTAAACCCCGATAGCATAATTAAATCTAAGGTTTGGATAAAGACAGTTGAGATAAAAAGGTGAGTTAAGGAAAGTCAGTCAAGCTAGACAGACAATCCTAAAGTAGAAGCCAAACTAATAGACTTTCAAATGACTTTTGACTAAAGCAATATTATATCTTGGGCATATAGAATGATATATACATAAGTAAGGAATATATATTTAAATAAATAAATATATATGTATATATATATATTTAAGAATATATATATATTTATTTATTTAAGTAAACAAGTATATATATGTGTATATTTAAATAAAGGAATAAATATTGAAGAAATATATATGTATACATATATATAAAAGAATGAAGGAGATGAGGTGGCAGTCGGACTACCCCAATTGTTGTTAAGAATTTTGCATGGAATTTTAGCCATGCATTAGTCTTTCAATAAATGGAAAATTAATAGAAATCTCTCTTAAGATGGTTAATTTAAAGACTATTTATTTACCCTTTGTGGAGCTCAATTATTGCATTATTAAAGAAGCATAACGCATTAAGAATAACTATTGGTAAATCAAAAGTTATATTTCCACCCAAAAGTCGAGCACATCAAGGGTTGAAGTTTGTAACAGCCCAGATAATGATGGTTCAGGTGGAAAACGGATAAAGTAATGATTAATGATGGTTTGGAAGTCGAAGAGACGAGCTATGTTCGGTTATTACATGGACAACCTATATAATTCAAGGGGTACCGTCAAAGAGAGGTATATTTTTCAACCTATTCTAATTGTTACTAGTTGACTCAAATTCAAACCCAATTCTAACTTGAGCGTCGGAGTAGATTTGACTCAACACCATACCGGTGTTAGCTTTACTCACCTTTCTTACAGGATATCCAGTTATTCTCCTCCAAATACAAATTTACCATTGGTGCAATTTTCGGTATCAACAATTAGTATCCCAAGTTAGAACACGAAGAATCCTAACTTTTGAAAAGGCAATTCTATTAGGGTCGTCTTTGTTTCTGTTATGAGTGATTTCAATTGAGACGGTATCGACAAGAATAAATTCATAGAATAAATGAGTTTTTTGTGAATAATTTGAAATAAAATGAAAATTTGACGGAAATATTTTTTGGATTGTTTCGGGAATAAATTTACATAGGAATTTTGGCTCAAGAGTTGTAATATATGAAGTTTGGGTTTTATTATGGTAAGAGGTAGATGAAGATGGTCGATAATTAAAGGTTTTGTTTGAGGATATAACTTCTATATTTCGAGAGTTTGAGTTTGTAATGACTTGGACATAAGTGATTGAAAGAATAGATAACTCCTTAGTTTTGATAAGAGAAGAGTTGATTGTCAAGGCAGGAGGCCTTGAAGGGATACATTAATCTAAAATTTGAAATTTATTTGATACGATATTGTTTGAGGATTTTTCCCTTTTCGAATCTCCATTGCTTGTGATGATTCTTCTTTGAGAAATTGAAACGCTTGAGAGTACGAGACTTTGGTTTGCAAAGGTGTTGATCATGATCATTCTTTTCTTCTTTCCTGCAAGTAGAATTTATTTTTCTTTTCTTTCTCTTTTTCACTCTTTTCTTGAAGAAATTCTCTTATGAACTAATCAGAAAGGGAGTTTGTACTTCCTTTCATAGCTTCAATTTTAAAGTCAAAACAATAAAGTATTATTTGCCATCTAGCAAAAAATTGTCGAGAAACCAAATTTTAACATCCTTTTGTAAAACATCTATAGCTGTTTTGCAATCAATACGTATTAAAAAGCTTTTGTTGATTAAATCACTTTGGAATTTGTTTGTACATAAAACAATTGGATAAAATCTCATTTTTTATGGTTGAATAATTTTGTTAAGATCCTAGCCGGACACCCGAATAATATCTAACTAGTTGTTCTTGACCATTGACGAACTATTTGAGGATGTCACCATATCTTATGTCTGATGCATCGGTTTCTACAATGAGTGATGCATGTGGATTGACAATGGATAAACATGGAAGACTCTTGACTAGTCATTTGATGGTTTTAATAATGCATGTATATTGATGAGTCCATAGAGGGGGAGTTTTCCCAAGTCTTTGATATGAAGGTTCACATGTTTGTCTCAAATTTAGAATAAAGTCTTATATATAATTTAAACAACCTAAAAATCTTTGTAATTGATTTTTATTGGTGATTTTATATGTAAATTTGTTAGCGAGTTTTATCGATCTTTGGATTGGTTTTATTTTTCCTTGAAAAATATCGTATCCAAATAACTTTATTTTTTGTTCAAATAGTTTTAGTTTAGGCAGAGAAACAACTAAACCATTTTGTTTAATTATTTTGTAAAATATTTTTAAACATTTAAAATATTGTTCTATGGATTGTGAAAAGATTAAAACATCATCAATATAAACAATTGTGAATTCTTGATTTGGGTTAAAAATATCATTCATAATATTTTGAAATTCAGAAGGGACATTTTTTAGTCTGAATGACATTACGTTCCATTTGTCCAAATGGAACATTAAATGTTGTTTTATACTTATCGTTTTCAACAATTTGAATTTGCCAAAATTCAGATTTCATATCGAATTTTTAGAAGACTACGATATTTTGTATTCGATTGATTAAATCCTTTTTGTTTGGTGTGGGATAACGTATCTATCTAAAACAAAATTTAAAGATTTGTAATTGATTACAAGACGAGGCACTCCTCATCCAATTTCTACTTGATTATTAACATTAAAAGCTACACAACTTCAAGGTGATTTAGTAGGTCGTATGAGTCCTTTTTCTAAAAGTTATTGAATTTTTTTATGACAGTATTTTAATAGTTTATGATTCATCTACATAGGTCTTACTTTGGTATAAATTTTTCATTCATAAAAACTTCTAATATATATGGTAGACTAACTATGTGTTGCTTTCTTTCTCATAAGGCATTAGGAATAGAAGTATATATTTCTTTTTCAATGAATTATTTTTTTTAATATAAGAATCATTTAATTGTTTTTCAATTCTTTTATGATTTATTTTTTCTTTTAGAAATTGTATTTGTTGTGTCTTTCTTTTAATAGAATTATCAGTTTTAAATATTGAGGAATATTGAATAGAATTTATTGTTTTAATAGATATGAGATTTACAAATTTAAAGGTAATATCTTGATCTAAATTTTTTGAAATTATTCCTTTCTCATTTATGGAGAATGGATAAAGTTGGGATGGGAATGAAGTTCCTAATATTATTTCTTCAACTAAGTCCTTAACTAATATAAAAGTATTTTTGAAACAATATCCTTGATTCCAAATATGTGCATCGAGAGTTTATAGCAGATTTTTAATCTTTGACCATTGGCACCATGTAAGTTTTCTAAGGTTTTTTCAAAGTATTTGGTAGGTATTAAACATTTTTTTTATACAATTTTGATCAGCTCCTAAGTCGATTAAAACCTTCGACGTTAAATGGTATTCCTTATTTATGACAAGGTTAATAATAGATTACCATTTTTGTAATTGAACTTTATTGATAAGATTGATAAAAGATTCATGAGAAATTTCATGGGCTTTGTTATCAATTTCAATGATTTCAGGATTTTCAGAAGTGGAAGGTTGACCAATTATTTGTTGAGTTTGAAGTGATAAGAGTTCAAATTTAATTTGAGAATTTTCTTTTTTAATGTTAGATATTTTCTCTTTTATTGTATTTATATCTTTTTGAAGGTCAGGAATAGTTACGGTTTGTTTTAGGTTCAAAGCGAGAAAATGTATCTTTAAAATTGTAATGTTGAAAAAATTGTTGTTTAGGTTCTTTTATAACAAGTCTTTAAGTTTTTCAAAATATTTATTTTTAATTTATGGATCTTCAATTTGACTAATGGCTTTAAAAAGAATTTATTGATCTCTTGAAATGATATTTATAGTTTTATTATATGTATATGTTTCTATTTGATTATCACTAGAAGATAATGATGTTTTAGAATAAGAATTATCAGTATTTTATTGGATTTCAAAATTTTGGTCATAAGAAGATTCTTTATTGTTGTTTGACGAAGAGGAAGGGTCTTTAATAATTGAATTTTTAAGTCTTCTTCTATTTCTAAGTTTTTTTTTTTTCATCGGACAATTGGGAGCTATATGTTCTTTTTGCCTACATTTATAACAATTAATTTCTTTTCTCTTCTTAGTAGTTTTATAATTTTTAAATCTTCTTTTTGGTTTTGATTTATAATTTTGTTTATTTTGTTTATTTTGAAAATATCCTTGGGTTCTATATTTTTTTTTTTTTTTTTTTTTTTTTTTTTTTTTTTTTTTTTTTTTTTTTTGTAAAACCTTCTTTTTAAATTTCTTGGGTTGATTTGTGCTGTTGAAGCTTGTATTTTCTCATAACCAATTTGACTACAAAAATAATCCAAATTCCTACATTTGCTTATGAAATTCATTTTTCATTTTTGCCTTTAATTTAAGGTCTGTACATAAGGTTAAACTTTCATTGTTGATAAAGTAATTAGTTCACCATAGGTTAGATTATCAAAAGGAATTGTACCTTGATAAGTTTGTCTTATTGTTCGGCGTACCTTTTTAACAAATAAACTTTGGTAATCCTGAGAGGAATTTTATTAAAACATTTAAATATATATTATATGATAACCATTTTATCAATATATATTAAACTTTATGCTATATCAAGTATAACATATAATCTATATTTTAATTGTATCAAATACAATATAACCTATAGTTTTCATTCTCTCTTTAATGCATGGTTATTTAATATAAATATCATTTTACTAAATTTAGTTATATGAATCCAATTCACATGATTAATATTTGAATCATATTCAAATATTTATTTTCTCTCAAATAAACTTTATATTATATGTATCATGTACATTATAATTATATTATCATATATAATTAAATTAAATTAAATTAATTATATCATATATAATTAATTCTTTCAATTAATTTGAACAATTCAAATAATCCAAAATTGATTCTCAATTAATCCCTATTGAGCTATAGAGAGGACCTCATGGACCTGTAGCTTGAAGCTCCAATGGTACTTGAATAATTAATTAAACTCATTTAACCAAATTATTCAACATCCATTAACTGTCGAGCACTCCACTAAAGACTGATAGTTGCACTATTCGCACTACAAATATATTTTTGTGTTCATTAGATATAACCAGTCAACAACGTGATGACCATTCAAAAATTGCTCGTAAGTACAACTGGAACAAAATTACTGTTTTGCCCTTGTAGTTACATTTAACTTTTTAAGTACCATTGATCCCTCTAATGAACAACAAGTCATAGTCCAACTATCGGACCAGGAGAGGATATGACATCACAATGTTCAAGCCCCAGAATTACCCTTAAGAGAGCAATTTATCTACTTACCCCGACGTCGGGGAATGGGTGAATTCCGTCTTGTGTAGTTGTGTTCCCCGCTCCACAATCAGACGAATTCCCAAAATAGTAGGCTTATTGAGTCAGCGATCTGGCCACTCTCACCCATACAAATCAAAGGATCACCTTCATAGGCAAAAGTTCACAACTCACTCAGGATTCAGGTTATGTCACCTATGATCATCCTGATGAAAGGTAAGTCTCAATTATAAACGGCATTATATAATGAGACCAGTCATTTCGTGGTCTAATCTTATACAAACTCCTTTGTACATAATACCTCCACTCACATGTCTCCATATGAATGATCAGAATCAGATCATTTGTAGCACTTTACAACAATTGTAACATCTACAAAGCGGATCGTATTCATAATGTCACTAGGATAAGGTATCCAACCTTATTCATCTACTATAGACCATTTAGATTATCACTTAAACACAATCCACTTGTATGTCTCTACATATACATTTAAGCTACAGATGATAACTTTTGATGTTAGTTTATTGGTTTATGGTTTTAATACTAATAAATGTTAAATAAAACATCTTATATTCTATTAAATAAATAAAATATTTGTACAATACAATTACAAACTACAGGACCTTACGAGATTTAGGACAATAACTCTAATAGAGCCACTCTTACCCCTACAGATTAAAGGATAATCCCGAGTAAATAGGAGTTCATAGTTAGCTCAGGATTAAGATCGAGTTACTTAGGTCATTGAATTAAAATAGTCAATCTTAACATTAAATGGTTTTATAAAGTAAAAGTGACTATTTCGTGGTCCGATCTTATGAAAACTCATTGCATAGGATGTCTCCACTCGCATATTTCCATATGAACGATTCAGGATCATATTGTTTATATCAAATACAAAATGTGTTGTATCCATAGTATCCCCAGGTTAAGGTATACTATCTTATCCCTATACTATAAACCGTTTTGGCTATTACTGGAACTTGATCTTTTTATGTCTCTACATAAAGTACAGGTATTCATACTATAGTCAAGGGTTCTTAGTTTATTGGATTTATAGTTGAAAAAAGTGCAATTCATATATTCAATAACATTTTTACTTAATAACTTAATAACAACTTTATTGTCAAATAGAATATGTTTAATGTTTATAAACCACAAGTTTTAGGATACACAACCCAACAGGTCACTAATGAGACGTTTATAAGTCTGTAACACCCTCGAGTGGCCTCCCATTATTGAATCGTGATAATAATGTAAAATTGCTGGAATGAGGAAGATTTACTGGACATAACAATTCGTCCATTATACCTTAATCGACCTCGCTGAAGAGAGAATCTGGGTGCACCTCCCTCATCTTCCTGCAATCTTTTAATGATCTTCATTAGTTTTGGATAGTTGAGCACCTTCTCATGGGCCTTGTCAAGATTAACCAAATTAATACATGAGATGGCAACTAGTTACACTGGACAAGGAAGACAGGAAAGGGCATCAGCTGCCTTAATCTCTAGCCCGGGTCTGTATTGAACTTCAAAAACATATCCCATAAGCTTCAATAGCCACTTTTGATATTGGGATGGAACCACCCTTTGCTTTAATAAGAATCAAAGGGCCCGTTGATATGTTCGTATAATGAAAAATTGCCCTAACAAATAATAACGCCAGCACTGCACAACATTCACCATTGCCATCAATTCTCATTCATATATAGGTTTAACTCGTGCCTTTGCTGATAGATATTGGTTGTAAAAAAAAATCGGGCAATGGTTTTGGGACAACATTGCCCCCAGGCCTGTTCCCGAAGCATCAGTTTTGATTATAAAAGGCTGATCGAAATTTGGTAGAGTTAACATCGATACTAACACCATTTGCTTCTTTAGTCTCTTGAATGCCTCAATTGCTTCTGTCGTCCATTCAAATACTTATTTCTTCAACATAGCATATAACGGTGGTGCACGACTGTTATAGCCCTCAACGAACTTACATTAATAACCGGTGAGACCCAAAAATGCCTGCACCTCCTTAATCTGTCGCGTGGGGCCATTCAATCATAGCTTTCAATTTGGCAGGGTCGACTTCTACACCTTTTTCCGACATAAAGTGCCCCAGATATTCGATCTTATCTTGCACAAATTGGCATTTGGCTTGATTAATATATAACTGATTACCTTGTAGCACTCCAAGCACCATTCGTAAGTGTTGGTAGTGATCCTCCAAAATTGTGCTGTATATGAGGATGTTATAAAAAAAAAAATACCAAGATGAATTTCCTCAAATATGGCTTGGAAATTCTGTTCATCAATGACTGGAAGGTGGCCGGTGCGTTGGTCAAACCAAAGGGCATCACCAAAAATTCATAGTGGCCTCCATTGGTTCGAAGAGTTGTTTTCTCATTGTTAGTTGTTTTCACCCTAATATGGTGGTAGCCGAATTTGAGATCTACCTTCGAAAATAAGTTAGCACCATGTAATTCATCAAATAACTCTTCTACAACAAGGATAGGAAACTTATATGGTATTATGACGCGATTCAGGGCTCTGTAGTCGACACAGAAGTGTCAACCTCCATCTTTCTTTTGCACTAGGAGTACGGGGTAGTGCTATAATCCCAACAATTAGCATTTCGTTCACTAGCTTTTCAATTTTCTTCTTTTATGTATAACCATAACGGTACAGACTGACATTCACTGGAGGTTTTTCCTCTTTTAAATGAATCCAATGATAAACTTTTTGTTGAGGAGGTAAGGTGTTGGGCCATTGGAACAAGTTAGTAAATTCTTTTAGTAAAGTTTCCAAATCTGGATGAGCCGGGATCCCAATTGTCCTTGTTCCTTGCCATTCCTCTCTAGTTCGGTAATCGTTAGTGTCCGACATTCAATGAAGAAGCCTTGATCTTCGCTTTCCCAAGACTTGGCCAATCTTTTCAATGTCACCTGGGTTTCTGTCAGGCCAGGATCACCTTTAAGAACTACCTTTGCGTCCCCTATCTTCACGGTCATCAGTAATCCCTTCTAATCCACTTCCATAACTCCAAGAGTAAACTGTCACTGCATCCTCAACACTACATCCACCTTTTTCAACTGTATTGGTAAAAATATCTCCACTATGGTCAACTCTCCCACCTTAAGCACCACTCATTTGCACACACCATGACTTCTAACTACCTTTCCAGTTCCCAAGATAACTCCATATTGGTCGTCTTCGATATTGGCAATCCATTTTTTCAACTACTTTTTTACCAACAAACTTGTGAGTCACTCCACAATCAATTAGAATGATCATAGATCAGTCCTTAATGGTACCTTTCAACTTTAGGGTTCCCAGATTACATAGCCATATCGTCAAATTCAAACATAATTCCATCACATCTTTAACCTCGACTATTGTGGTTACTTTAGCGGCCTACAACTCTACCATTCCTCCTTCTTCACTCATTTCATCATCTAACTCTAACTTCTCAACTTCTGGTTGCACCATGAAAAACCTTAGTTCATGAACTGCCTGCCATTTACATCGATGACCTGGGGTGAACTTCTCTTCGCATCGGAAACATAGTCCTTTTTCTCTTTTCACTTGGAACTTTACGTCTGGAAGTCGGCATTTGGTCCTTCTTTCTTAACCCCTCAAGCTCTCGCCGATTACAACGTAATCATTCTCATCAAGAATGAATCCTGAGGCTTAGATGTCTCTTACATCACCCCCGACAGCATGGTTTTAGAGTTCTAATCATGGGTCTTTCCCCCAAACGACCCATTATTCTTTTCTTCCTTACACAATAGGTACTAGTCTTCTATTTTCTAGGCTAGTCGCATTTAGGTCAACCCTTTTGGGTTCTAGAGCTCAACCCAAATTACCAGGTTCAACCCTTTTAGGAACGTGTCCTCCAACACTTCGTCTGTCAATTGCGTCAACAGTGCCATCAACTTGTCAAATAAATTTCGATATTCTTCCACTGTCATTTCTTGTTTGATACGCAAGAATTTTTCGCATACCGTTCCTTTTCGAGATGATCGAAAACGTATCAGCAACCTCATCTTAAGATCCTTCCAATCAAAGAATGGCTCGCTTTCCTCTTGGATCGATACCAGTCCAAAGTCACTAATGATTGCAACATTAAGTTTTTTCAGTATTAGAGAGTTTGTGAATTTGGAAATACCTGTCAGCTTAGAAAAGCCAGGCGTCCGAATCCTCCCCCTTAAACATCGACATCTCTACCTTATTAAACTTACTCTGAATCGCCTCTTCTTCCTCTAACTTCTCCTTTACCACATACTTCAGCACCGCCTTCAATCGTAGAGAGGTTTCCTCTTCCCCATCCGACTTCGATTGTACAGAAAATTCTTCCATCATTGATGATTCTCCCCCTCGATGATTTAGTATCATTTTGGCGTCAGCTTCACAAATATGTTTTGAGTCTCCCCGAACCGTTTCTGCTGATGTTCAGCCACTTCCCATAAGGTTCCCTCTATCTCTGGTAACTTCTTTCTGTCTTTGATCGACTCTATCTCACGATCGACAACGTCAATCCACCATAACTTCTAAAATTTCGCAAGATGAACTTGCTCTCATACCAATATGTAAGGTATCCCTTGTTGAGAATGTCCTAAAACCCGCATTTTATAAAGTTTAAACATATTTTAATCACAATAAAGATACTATTGAGATTTATTTCAACAAAGATGTTATTGAATTGCATTCATTACTAAATCCAATAAACTAACCCATGGCTATAACACGAATACTTAAAGTTTATGTAGAGACATAAAAGATGATCGGGTTTTAGTATATAGCCAAAAGGTCTATAAGTATATGGATAAGGTTTGATACCTTATCCTGGGGACATTATGGATGCAACTCGCTTTGTATATTGATACAAACGATATGATCCTATGTGGAGACATGTGAGTAGAGGCATCCTATGCAAAAGATGTTTGCATAAAGCTTTTCTTTATAACGACCGCTTATTGTTAAAACTGACTATTTCAATTTGATGACCTAAGGTAACTCGATCTTAATCCTGAGTTAACTATGAACTCCTGTTTATTCAGGATTATCCTTTAATCTACATAGGTGAGAGTGGTTAAACATCATCGCTCAATAAGCCTCCCATTTTAGGGGTAAGACCAATTAGATAGTTGAGGACATAGTTCTGCAAGATGAAATTTACTCCTACCCTTTTCAAGGTTAGTAGATAGGTTGTTCCCTTAAGTACTGACTGCTGGTCTTAAACAAAGGGACCCCGCCCTCTCGTGGCTGAGAGGGAATTCGATTTATTGGTATGACCATAAATTAATTGTTCATTAGAGTATCAGTGGAAACTTGAGAAGCAAGATGTATTACAAGGGTAAAATGATAATTTTGATCTAGCTGTAAATATAAACGATCTATAAAGGATTGATTTATTGATTATGGTTAAATTAAGTGGACAGAAATATATCTACAATGAGAAGAGTGCAACTACTGAGCTATAGTGGTATGTCACGGTAGTTAATGAATATTGTCAATTCAGTTTAAAGAGTTTAGCCAATTAATCTCAAATCGTTGGAGGTCTTTCCTTAAACTCTCGTTGGGTCCTATAGTTTATAAACACTTGTATTGAACAAACGCTTGTGATGTAATAATATGAGATATTTTCTTCACTGTTGTCTATGAAACATGAGATGTTTATTTTGCTTTACCACAAACCAATAAATTAAGATCCCTGGTTGTCGTTGTAACTTAAGCATGTATGTGGAGATATACAAGTTGATCATGCCTTAAGTGATAACCAAAATGGTCTGTAGTATATGGATGTAGGAGGGAAACCTTATCCAGGTGACACTACAAATGCGGCCCGCTTTGTAGAGAGTTACAAGTGTTGTGACGTGCTACAGATGGTCTGATCATAATAATTCATGCGGAGACATGCGAGCAGGGGCGTTCTATACAAAGGAGTTTGTATAAGACTGGACTACGAAATGTATAGTCTCATTATATAACATCGTTCATGACAGAGACTTCACTTCACTAGGATGAGCATAGGTAACATGATCTTAATCCTGAGTGAGTTGGGAACTCCTGCCTTTGAGGACGGTCCTTTGATTTGCATGGGTGTGAGTGGCCAAATCGCCGACTCAAACCTACTACTTTGGGGATTCGTATGATTGGGGAGCAAGGAACTCAGGTACACAAGATGGAATTCACTCAGGTACACAAGATGGAATTCACTCAGGTACACAAGATGGAATTCACTCCTTCCCCGAAGCAGGGGTAAGTAGATAGATTGCTCCCTTAAGGGCTGATTTCGGGGCTTGAACAATGTGGCGCCACACACCTTTTCATGGCCCGAGAGGTGTCCACTCATAGTAGAACTATGATGTATTGTTCATTAGAGGGATCAGTGGTACTTAAGAAGTTAGATGAAACTACAGGAGCAAAATGGTAAATTGACCCAACTGTACATACGAGCATATGTGAAGGGTTATCGTACTGTTGACTGGTTATATTCGATGGACACATAAATATATATGTGGTGAGAAGAGTACAACTTTCGATCTTTAGTGGAGTTCCTGATAGTTAATGGATGGTGAAACTCGTGGCTAAAGAGTTTAGTCAGCTATTCACGTACCGTTGAAGCTTCAAGCTACAGGTCCATAAGGTCCCCTTGGTAGCTCAATGGATTTAAGTTGAGAATCAGTTTCAGTTTGAAGTGTTCAAATTGACAAGAGGGAGTTTGATTATATATGATATGATTAAACTAGTCAATTATATACGATATAGTTGACATGATGTATGAGATACATTATTTGGAGGAAAATGATATAAATATGATTTATATCAAATAAAGGAGAAAAAGGCTATGGTTTAAATGTTGCATATGATGTGATATTAAAACTATATGTTATAAATATAATATGATAAGTTAGTTATTATATTTATTTATAGTTAAACAATTATGAGATAATTGTTGGTGGTTTTCTCCATAACCGTGCGTGAAAGTGAGAAGTTACATTCAATTTTCATAACTGAAAGGATAGAATGAAAAATGTTTTCATTTTGAAAGTGAATTGTTTAATCGCTTCATAATTGTACATTGCCTATTATTTAGCTCACGAGAGCCTACATGACAGCTCAAAGTGTTTTCCTAAACGATCGTGTACACGCGCATATGTCTAAACGATCGTGTTGTTTTACTAAACAATTGCGCGCTTGAGCTAGATTTATTAAACGATCGTGTAAATGATCAAGATGCTTTTCCTAAACGATCGTCTACCTTTTCTAAACGATCAAGCACCAGTCTATACGATAGACTAACCTCTCCCACTTGCTTGGTCGTTGAAGACGATCGTTCTTTCCTCATGCCCTCTACCAAATCCAATAGAACCCATACCTTCTGGATTCTCACTCCGAGAATACCAAGGTATTGTTCATGTGCGAAGCGACAGCGAGAGGTACTGTTTTTTACGAGAGCGAGAGAAAGACAGAGGAAGAGTTCTTTAAAGGTGAGTCTTTCATTTCTTTGTATTTAAGTTTTCAAAGCATGTCGTAATTTGTTCTGAAATGCATAACTTATATGTATGTTTACGAATAAGTTAACATGCATAACTGGATTCTCACTCCGAGAATACCAAGGTATTGTTCGTGTGCGAAGCGACAGCGAGAGGTACTGTTTTTTACGAGAGCGAGAGAAAGACAGAGGAAGAGTTCTTTAAAGGTGAGTCTTTCATTTCTTTGTATTTAAGTTTTCAAAGCATGTCGTAATTTGTTCTGAAATGCATAACTTATATGTATGTTTACGAATGCTTGTAATTCTATCACAATGAATTTAGAACGATCTTGCTTCCACTCATAAGTACTCTTTGATAAGAGTTCCTTCACTTATATGATAAAGTTATTAGAACACTTTAGAGAGAGATTAGTAACATATACGATACATTATTTTTAGCTCTCAAGTTCCTAAGAGTTCACGATCGAGATTTACACGGTACTTCGTTCACCCTGGGAGTGACCTCCATCGAAAAGTATTTGCATAAATCAAGATTCTGGTTAATAAGAGGAAGTCATTCAAACAAAAATCAAATATATGATATATTGATTTCAACTTTCATGTCCCTACAAAGTTCACACCGTGAGATTCATATGATGCTTTGTGTCACCCTGGGAGTGACCTCAATTCGGAAAGTGTTTGTATGAGTCAAGAGCAAACTGAATGGGGGAAGTAGTTCATAGTAAGTGGGTGAAGGATGTGTGTCAATGTATCCTGCAGCCTCTTCCATTAGTTTGGACTGTGAGATTTCTATGTTGCGCTCGCTGGTTTGCTTTAGGCAGCCTTTTCTAGTCGTTTAACGACGATTATCCCCTCGGAGGGTTGTAACATAGGATTCGGAGCAAGTCAAACTCCAGAAATGGATAGGATTTCTTAGGTCCATTCACAACCTTGACTTTTCATTTTAGTAGCATCGTTGGGGCCGACTGACCTCTGAGGTCTTAAAACAAAGGGTTACACTTACAGAATTACTAAAGTATTAGTAATTTCTGATCGAAAATGGTAACTAAACGACTATAGGGATAAGAGTTATTCTAAAGATAGTGTTTGGTCAAAATTGTTTTGCTTTAGTGAAGGAGTATTTGACTGCCCCTCAATAGTACTTATTCTAACTCACTATAGTATCGTTGCAAATAAATAATGGTTATAGGTACATTATTACTTGTTTTGTTAAAACTTGATTTTGGATTTAGATGCAATTTTACTAAATTAGAATTTATTTAAAGTTTCGGCTTGTCGAATTCTTCTAGAATACTCGCTTCCGAGTTAGTCAATAGTAAAATAAATTCAATGTACAAATTACTAGCACTTGATGGTTCTAAAAGAGTTTTAACAGAGGATTGACCTCTATCCCCCAACTCATCTAAAATTTTAAACTCAATAAATGAGAATATAAAATTTGAAGAACAAGATAAATATAATTTACTTGTTATCGAAACATGTTTAGTGGAAAACGATAAAACCTCGATAATGGATTCAGGTCCCGTTAAGCATATTTGTACTTTCTCACAAGAAACAAGTTCCTGGAGACAATTTACAGAAGACTAAGCAATCTTTAAGGTAGGGACCAGAGAGGTTGTTTCAGCTAAAACAGTGAAAGATATGAAGTTATTTATAGAAGATAAATACATTTTTCTTAAGAATGTTTATTACATTCCTTCTATGAAAACGGAATCTAATATCTATCTCTTGTTTGCTGGAGGTTTCTTTCAAAAATGATGAAGTGTTCATTACTTCAATGAATATCAAAATTTGTTCCACAAAATTAGAAAATAACTTGTACTTGTTAAAACCGACTGAGGTTAAAGCTGTTTTGAACATAGAGATATTTAAAAAAACTGAGACTCGTAATAAGAAAATTAAAGTTTCTCCAAATTTCTATCTTTAACACTTGAGACTGGGTCAATATCAACAAGATTGAGAGATTGATTAAGAACAGTCATCTAAATCAGTTAGAAGACAATTCATTACCGTCATGTGAATCTTGTCTTGAGGGTCAAATGACTAAAAGATCTTTTTTTGGAAAAGGTCTTAGAGCCAAAGGACCCTTAGAACTGGTACATTCAGATCTTTGTGGTCCTATGAATGTTAAAGCTAGAGGAAGGTATGAATATTTCATCAACTTAGTTGATGACTATTCGAGATATGGACATATTTACCTAATGTATAAAAAATCTGAAACATTTGATAAGTTCAAAGAATATAAGGCTGAGGTTGAGAACCAATTAGGTAAAAAGCTTAAAATACTTTGATCAAGGTGGTGAGTATATGGACTTGGAGTTCCAAAACTATTTAATAAAGCATGGAATTCAGTCTCAACTCACGGCCCTTGGCACACCTCAACAAAATGGTGTAGTGGAAAAGAGAAACATAACCTTGTTAGACATGGTTCGTTCCATGATGAGTTATGCTCAGTCACCAAATTCTTTTTGGGGACACGCAATTGAAACTATAGTGTATATTTTGAATATGGTTCCCTTGAAAAGTGTTTCTGAAACACCTTACGAGCTCTAGAGAGGACGTAAAGGAAGTTTACATCACTTCAGAATCTGGGATTTTTCAACACACATGTTGATGCAAAATACTAAGAAATTGGAACGTCGTTCAAAAGTATGTCTATTTGTAGGCTACCCTAAAGAAATGAATGGTGGTTTCTTTTATGATCCTTAGGAAGATAAGTATTTGTATCGACAAATGTAACTTTCTTGGAGGATGACCACACGAAGAATCATCAACCTCGCAGTAAGTTAGTAATAGAAGAAATGTCCAGAGAAACGACAAATGTATCAACAAGAGTTGTTGACAGAACATGTTCATCAACAAGGCTCTTATGGTTAAGGTATTTGAGGGTCACCTGCAGAGTATGGGTCTACAGGATAGGCTATATTTAAACTAGGGCAAGTGAGAGATTTTGTACTGGACGTGTGTATGCCCTAGTCTATTGCTTTGTGTATTTGTATATTAATAGGACCTTTATATTGTACACTTCACTAGCTTTAGGTCAAGTGAGAGATTGTTGGAGTTGATGCCCTAAATCTCGTAGAGTTATGGAGTCTATAATTGTATTGTACAAATATTTTATTTATTTAATAAAATATTAGATGTTTTATTTGACATTTAGTAGCATTGAACCCACAAACCAAAAACTAACCTCCAAAGTTATCATGTCATATCCCCTCCCGAGCCTTGTCTCCCAGAACCGAAAGAAGACGTGAAGACAACTGATACCACCCTTGTGATACCAGCTGCCCAACTTCATACTATTCCACAAGTGGCTAATGAATAAGAACTTAACTAATTTTTTACAAGGTTTGTACTATTATACAATATTAGCTTTAACAATCCTAATGACTTTCAAAGATAACCCAATCTGAGTCCCGAACTGTGAGAGAGTAGCAATTTTAGACCTTGGGTGACTTTTCCCAGAACGTTCCACTTTCCGCTACCTGGTGGAAAAGGTTAAACATTGAAAAACGTAAGCTAGAAAGCCCAGAGAGTGGTACCTTTCAAGAAAAATGAAAACAAGTTTGATTTAGGGAACACATTTGTGGGAAAACAATTTTCACACAAGATAACCATCACAACAACAATGCAACCCTTCCAGCTTGATAACTGGATAATCTTGGCATGATCATGTATCTCCTCAGGTTTTCCCATGAATTCTCGATATGAATGATGTGGAAACAATCCCAGTACCCTTATATCCCGCCGAATGTGCACATGTCGACATTTTCCTGCTATATGTGTTGTAGACACGCTAACAATTCCCAGGGTACAATCCCAGTTTCCAATGCAATCACAATAAGCAAAAGATCATGCATTAAATCAACCAATAAAATCCAAAAAATAAACTTTCCGATCATGCCAATTTCCAAACTTTACACATATATCTAATAACATATATATATAGAATTTAACATAACAAAATAATAAAAACCACTCACAGTCCTCTAGTTTATCCTTCAAGAATTTGCTAGCACAGCTCCTAGCCCAGATTTCCTTGAATTTCACTTATTTTCAAGAAATCCCAAATCAGTCTAAAAGATTCCTCTAATAATTTTATTTTAATCCAAAAATAACTTAAAAATAGAATAACCAGCTTACCCCATTTAGAAATACCAAAATAGGACTAACTTTCCCAAAAACAGCCTTTGGAGATATTTTGGAAGGTAACAGGCGTTGGATCTGTAGGGTGGGCGTTGACGTGCACAATTGGGCGTCAGACGTCGCACAGTGTAGGTAAGGACGCAGTACTGGGTGTCGAGTTAGGTTGGACGTGCGCTTGGCCGATTGCGCGCGCAAGGTTGGCGGTGGGACACGTGCACCTTGCGTTAGACATTCGCGTGCTCTTGGTGATGACGCATGGGCAGGGCTGGGCGATGGGGCCACTGGGTGCACGCGCACAGGCAGGGGCGACAGACGATAGGTGTTGCGTTGTGCTGTGCGTCTGACTGGGCCTTCAACCTTCCATTGTCGATTTCTCTTTCCTCACAACTCCAACTCAAACGGCAGCCCAAAACCCTTCACTTAACTCCCTTATGGAAACTTTCACATAGAATCACTCAAAAGGCATGAGTGAATTATGAGAATTAAACTCTCCAAACTGCCTTATTTATAGGCATCCAGAATTGCCCACGCTCGACACCTCCTCTTTCCTTGCATGTCCAGATGCCTTCCTCTTGTGCTGCCAATGCCTCCCCCTTGCCACCTTTGCCTTGAAGTGGCTTCATCTTCCTTAGCCAATGTAAAGCCCCAACTGAAGAAAATCGTACACAAGGATTTCCAGAGCAGCGGAAGGATCTTTCCAAATTTCAATCTTATATGAATATTACAATTACACTCACAAGCGAAACCAAACAGTTATGCATAAAATAGAAATTATAGCATGTTTTACTATAGATCAAGGACAAGAATCAACAAACCTTTGCATACTCATCTTCAATTTTCTTGATCACGAACGCTCGATCACAGTAACACAGCAACACACGAACGTTCGTCCAACACGACCGCTACACTGCACAAACACCATGCACTCGAACAAAGCGATCGCCAAAGTCACGAACACCCCGAACTCCGCGAACGATCTCCACAGAACCTCAACTATGTCAAGTTGAGTAAGACACCACCAAGAAGGTTACCTTGGTATTCAGTGTAAGAATCCAGAGAGTGGACTCTGTGTGGACGTTGTTTGAGGCAAAAACTGGAGGAGGAATAATCGTGTAAACGATTAAGCAAGTGGGAGAAGACACAACCTATCGTATAGGTCGATGCCCAGTCGTTTAGGAAAAACTATGTGATCGTCTAGCAAAAGCTATGTGATCGTTTAGCTCATCGTCTAGCTGAGTGTTTATCGTATAAAAACACTCTACGATCGTTTAGCTAACTCCAAGCTGTTGCTTTGTAAATCTGATTTACTTGACAACTTCTCTGTAAGAACTTTCCAAGAGTGGAAATTTCAAAATCACAATTTTGCAAATCTTATTTCTTACTAAAAATAGGAAAAAAAATTTCTTTTATCTCACGGTTACCATGAAACCACCAATAACCTCCCACTCAATTGGTTATTAGAGAAAAATAGATAATTATCCAATAGTTAATATTATTATAAATATAAATGATAACGAACTTACCATAATATATTTATAACCCATAGTTTTAATATTTCATCTCATGAAACATATAAATCATAGCTCTTTTTCTATTCCATGGCACTTAATGTAAATCTCATTTACATTAATCCCCCACTTGATGTATCTCATACACCATACCGATCATATCATATATAATCGAATTACCTCTTGTCAATTTGAACATTTCAAATCAACACCCAGAAATGATCCTCAACTTGAATCCATTGAGCTACCAAGGGGATCTTATGGACCTGTAGCTCGAAGCTCCAATGGTACGTGAATAACTGACTAAACTCTTTAATCAAGGGATCCACCATCTGTTAACTGCCAGTACTTCACTAAAGACCGACAGCTGAACTCTCCTTACCACAGATATATTATGTGTCCATCTTAACCAATCAACAATGGGACAACCCTTCACAGGTCGCTCGTAAGTACAGCTCGGCCAATAATCGTTATGCCCCTGTAGTTACATCTAACTCCTTAAGTACCACTGATCCCTCTAATGAAAATAAGTCATAGTCTTACTATGACTAAGTCCTCTCTTCCAAAGAGAAGTTGTGGCCACTATGTTCAAGTCCCGGAATCAGCCCTTAAGAAAGTAATATATCTACTTACCCTTGCTTCGGGGAAGGAATGGATTCCATCTTGTGTATTTGAGTTCCCAGCTCCCAAATCAGACAAGTCCTCAAAAAGGTAGGCATGTTGAGTTGGCAATCTGACCACTCTCACCTATACTAATCAAAGGACTGCCCTCAAAGGCAGAAGTTTCCAAAACACCCAGGATCGAGGTCGTATCACCTATGGTCGTTTAGGTGAGATGTAAGTCTCTAGTATCAACGACGTTATATACAGAGACTAGTCATCTTATGGTCTGGTCTTATACAAACTCTTTGTATGGGACACCCCGCTCGCATGTCTCTACATGAATGGTTAAGATCTACCATCTGTAGTAGTTTACAATACTTGCAAACCTCTACAAAGCGGGTCGTATCCGTAGTGTCACCAGGATCAAGTATCCCACCTTAATCTTTAAACTACAAATATATTTAGGTTATCAGTTAAGGCATGATCCACTTGTATATCTAATATACATGCTTAAGTTTACATAAGATAACCATGGTACTTTGTTTATTGGATATGAGTAAATGCCAGAATGAAATAACACTTATTTTATTCATAAACAATGTGTATAATTATAAACAACGAGACTTTGGGAGAATTAGGACATCAATCCCAACACCAACTTTGCATGTCCTCTCATGCCTCCACCTAACCTTGTCTCAATCCTAACTCTCCCTTGTTCAGCCACATGTCCTGATACGTTGCCAACTTAGCCTTGCTCTCTAAGACACAACTTGTCAACGCATAACTCAACTAAGTGACGGCATGCTCTCTTGATCGCATGGTCTCATCTAAGCTTGACTCTTTCTTAGCTATTACTAACCTCAAGTCCTATTGTATGTCCTCCTTTGGCCGCACACTCCTTGCCACACACGACTCTCCCTTGGTGCATGCCCTCATTGGCCAACGCATACCTCAATGCGATCAACATCCATACTTAGGTCGTCGCATGGTTTCTTCATTGCACACACACAACCTGTTGGGGTTGATGCCCTAAATCTTATAGGGTTCTGTAGTTTGTAAACATCTGTATGAATAAACATTTGGTGATTAATATGAGATATTTTATTCACTTCAGTCTATGAAATATGAGATATTTTAGTTGCATTAACCACAAACCAATAAATTGAGATCCCTGGATATCGTTGTAACTTAAGCATGTATGTGGAGACATATAACTGGATCGTGCTTTAAGTGATAACCTAAATGGTCTGTAGTAGATGGATACAGAAGAGAAATCTTATCTTAGTGATGTTACGAGTGTGGCCCACTTTGTAGGTATTACAAGTGTTGTAAAGTGTTACAAACGGTCTGATCCTGACCATTCGTATATTAGATATACGAGCGGGGATATTGTATATAAAGGAGTTTGTATAAGATCGAACCACAAAATATTTAGTCCCGTTATATAACGTCGTTCATGACAGATACTTTCATTTCACTAGGATGACCATAGGTAACATGACCTCAATCTTGAGTGAGTTAGGAACTCCTACCTATGAGGATGATCCTTTGATTTGCATGGGTACGGGTGGTTAGATCGTCAACTCAAACCTACCATTTTGGGGATTCTTCTGATTGGGGAGCTGGGAGCTCAGCTACACAAGACGAAATTCATTTCTTTCCTGAAGCAGAGGTAAGTAGATAAATTTCTCCTTAAGGGCTGATTCCGAGGCTTGAACAATGTAGTGCCACACCTTCTCTTGGTCCAAGAAAGGTTTACTCATAGTAGGACTATGATGTATTGTTCATTAGAGGAATCGGTGGTACTTAAGGAGTTAGATGTAACTACAGGGGAAAAATGGTAAATTGACCCAGTTGTACTTACGAGCGGTTTGTGAAGGGTCATCATACTGTTGATTGGTTATTTCTGATGGACACAAAAATATATCTGTAGTGCGAGGAGTGTAGCTATCGGTCTTTAGTGGAATGTCCGACAGTTAACAGATGGTGGATATTGTGATTAAAGAGTTTAGTCAATTATTCACGTACCATTGGAGTTTCAAGCTACAGGTCCATAAGGTCTCTTTAGTAGCTCAATGGGTTCATGTTGAAAATCAATTTTTTTGGTTAGTTTGAAGTATTCAAATTAACAAGATAGAATTTGATTATATATGATATAAATAAATTAGTTCAATTATATATGATATAATTAATTTGATGTATTTAATACATTATTTGAATGGAGGAATTAATATAGATATGATTTATATAAAATGCCATAAAGGAGAAAAAGAACTATGGTTTATATATCGCATATGATGTGATATTAAAACTATAGGTTATAGATATAATATGATAAATTAGTTATTATATTTATTTATAATTAAATCAATTATAAGATAATTGAATTTCACTTTTTTCTCCTAATAACCGACTTAGTGGAAAGTTGTAATAAGTTTTTGATAACTGATGGATAAAATGAAAATCGTTTTCATTTTTTAATAATGCAACGCGCATAAAGAAAAGAGTTACACGATAGCTTTGAGAGAGTAAACGATCAAGGAACGAGTATCTTATACGATAGCTACTCGTTGTTGGAACAATCAAGTACCTAAGTCTATACGAAAGACTTCTGTCTTTCCCTACTTACTCGATCGTCCAGTTCCTCCTTCCCTCTTCCAAATCCATACAGAGCCCACAGTTCTTGGATTCTCACACTGAAAATACCAAGGTTGCCTCGTGGTAGTGTCCAGTTTGTATTCGAGGGTCAAGTATCGAGTTTAACTCGATTGTGTTCGAGGATCTTACAGTTCGTGTTGTTCACTGGTTTGTTTGTGTTGCGTTCGTGTTGTGACGCTTTGCTGTTGGATCAAGGAAGTACTAGAAGAAAATGTTCTTCAAGGGTATGTTTACTCGATCCTTTTTGTGTCTATTCTTTTGAAGCATGTTGTAATTTAGACTTGATGCATAATTGTGCTGTTAGATTGTAAATGTTCATGTTTTTTCACAATGGGGTCTGTAATGATTTGCTTCCGCTCATTGGTTCTCTGTTTCAAAAGTTCCTTCACAACCAACGCATGCACACCTCCTCGCCTAGGCCAACCTTGTCACATGCGTCTACCATGGTCTTGCCAAGCATAACAATTCTTGCTGGGTGTCTTGGCCGTAAGCTTCACACCAACGCTTGGTGTTCCCTAAGCTTCCACACTTAATAAGCTAACTTAACCTCAACTACCTTGGCTCATTAACAAACTTTACTGCAAGCCCTTAACCCTTCAATGCCTACATCGACACATAGCCACCTTATCGCCTCGCCTAACAGCCTTGGCATTACATAATTTTGGCATCGCACATCTCACAGCCACACGCTTTAACGCTCGTTTAGTGCCTTGCATTTAACCTCGTGCAACCCTTCGTCTGCGACCGTGTGTTCATCCTTGCGCTACGCCTTGCTTTAACCGGCCTGCTCTTGCACGTCCGCTAGTGACTTGCCTGGCCGCATGTCCTTAGACCAGTGCTTGCCTAGCTCATCGCATGAGCACTCACTTACGTCAATGCCTGGCCAGTGTTCTCATGTCATCGTACGACCACCCAATGTTCACACCTTGCCTTGCCAAGCACAACATCCCAACGTTTGGTGCCTCGCTTTGGCCGCGTGCCTCTTACCAACGCATGGTGCCTTCATCCGTTCAACCCTTAGCTAAATTTTTGTCTTTTAAAACCTCACTTAGCTACAATGTACGTTTTAGACTTCAAGGTCTAATTTCCAACATTTAAGGCATTTTCTTGATCTTCTATTCCTCTACAAGCTTCCTTATCAACCAAGTTTTAACCTAATTCACTTAGGTGAAATTCAGGGTTTCACATATCATCTGTAGCTTAAACATATGTGTAGAGACTTACAGGTGGATTGTGTTTAAGTGATAACCTAAATGGTCTATAGTAGATGGATAAGGCTAGATACCTTATCTTGGTGACATTACGAATATGATCCGCTTTATAGATGTTACAATTGTTGTAAAGTGCTACAAATGATCTGATCCTGATCATTCATGTGGAGACTAGTCTCATTATATAACGTCGTTCATAATTGAGACTTACATTTCACCAGGATGACCATAGGTGACATGACCTAAATTCTGAGTGAGTTGTGAACTTCTGCCTATGAAAGCGATCCTTTGAGTTGTATGGGTGAGAGTATTTAGATGATTGACTCATTAGGCCTACTGTTTCAGGGATTCGTCTGATTGGGGAGTTGGGAACATAACTACACAAGACGAAATTAACTCATTCCTCGACTTTGGAGTAACTAGATAAATTGCTCCTTTAAGGACTGTTTCCGAGGTTTGAACAATATGGCGTCACACCCTCTCTTGGCCCGAGAGGGGTTTGTCATAGTTGAACCATGACTTATTATTAATTAGAGGGATCAATGGTACTTAAGGAGTTAGATGTAACTATAAGGGAAAAACGATAATTTTGGCCTAAATGTACTTACGAGTAATTTGTGAAGGGTCATCGCGCTGTTGACTGGTTATATCTAATGGACATAGAAATATATTTGTAGTGTGAAAGTGCAGCTGTTAGTCTTTAGTAGAGTGTCCGACAGTTAATGGATGTTGAATAATTTAATTAATAGAGTTTAATTAATTATTCAAATACCATTGGAGCTTCAAGCTACAGGTTTATGAGGTCCCCTCTATAGCTCAACAGGGATTTATGAGAATCAATTTTGAATTAATTCGAATGGTTCCAATTAATTGAAGAAATTAATCATATGTGATATAATTAATTTAATTTAATTATATATGATATAGTTAATATAATGTATTAGATACATTACAATATAAAGTTTATTTGAGAGAAAATCAATATTTGAATATGATTCGAATATTAGTTATGTGAATTAGATTCATATAATTAAATTTAGTATAAATGAGATTTATATTAAATATCATGCATTAATAAGATAATTAAAACTATAAGTTATATTATATTTGATACAATATAAACTATATGTTATATATGATTCTTATATATATATATATACAATAAATTAGTTATATATATATATATATTTATTTAAAAGTTAAATTTATTTTTAATTTAGTTTTATTTTAAATTAAAGGAAGGGAAATAACTTCCCTCCTCTTAATTCCTTCTGTATAATCGTGGAGAGTGGGGGAAGTTATTGTTTCTTCTTGACATGATTTTGATTCATCTTCCTCAAAGAACTTTCTGTAATTTTTTCCCAGACCTTCTCCTCTCAAAATCATTTTCCCCCCTCTTCCAAAAATCTAAGAGCACACACCTCCTTAGAGATTCTCATCCCAAAAGAGAATATAGGAGGCTCCAATTGGTAGTGACCATCTTCGATCGTGCTTTTGTTCGTGACATTCCAGATAAGGGAATTTTCGTGGAGACTATGACTTCTTCAAAGGTAAGGTTTCCTAGAGACCCTAAATTTCCCTTTTCTCTAAATTTATTAAGCATGCTGTAAATTAATGTTTTTTACATAATTTTTATTTTTGTAATTTGTATTATATGAAAAATAAAAAATTGAGACAATCCACGTTTTTGTTCAGGACCTTTACAAGTTCCTTCCGTACCTACACTATATTTCATGCAATTTTTTTTCTTATATGCATTTTTATTTTTTAAAAATAATCAGGTGCATGTTACTAATGGTTAGATAAATCGCAATTACGTGTACAACGTTTTAAATTTTGATTGATTTTAACCAAGTAGTCTTGTGAATTTCAAGTTAGAAGCATATTTTTCACAAAAAAAAAAAAAAAAAAAACGTTGTTCTATTTCTTATCAATTTTCGGCAAAATACTATGTATTTTCTTTTGAATATGAGGGTTCTTGGATTGTTGTGAATATAAAATGAACGACTTAAATTTTTCATAATTGACTGGAATGATTATTTATTATGGATTTTTTATTTTCTACTTTTTTAATAGCAAACGTAATCTAAGTTGTAGAGATTTTAAATTTATCTTCATAATTTAATTTATCTAGTAGTCAAAGATTTGATAAGAGTTATTTAGTCCATTGAAAATCTATAATTAACAATTCAAAACATCATTTTACTATTTATCTAATTTTAAATTTTTTTTATCATTTTTATAAATGAAACTTCTTATTTCGCTAAAAAAAAAAGAAAATTTGATCATCATTTTCTGACACTGATCACGTGTCACCTCGAGAACTCTCCCCGTTTCACGTGTCACCTCTAGAACTCTCCACGTTTCATCGTTAAAATAAAATTTGTTAAAAAAACACTCTTTAAAGGTAAAAAAGCAAAACAAAAAAAAGATCCCACCGATTGAAAACACTGTAAATTGAAAAATGGCTTACTCCAATAGATCCGTTGCTTTGCGCTCCTCGAAAGCTTTGTTTAAACACCGCCATGGCGCTGCGGCTTCGCCTCCCTTGTCCGGTGCCACCGCCCTTAACCGCCTCCATGTACGCCGCTCTAACCTTCCTCCGTTTCCCGCCTCGACCGTTTTTATTTCTTATATTGTGATTTTTGTAGGAAGAGCAAAATTTTACTTTCTAATGTTTTCATTTTGTTTTCTTTTAATTTTGTTCCTTTTATGTTCTGGTACATGGTTTGCTTCCATACTATTAGGGCAGATCCCAATGATATGGTTTGAGAGGCAAATTTTCTTAAGGCCAATTTCTGATATGCATAAATATAGTACAATTTTACTTATGTATTTTCCTTTGGATAATTGGTATGCTAGAGCAAAAATATTAAATAAAAATAATGAATATTGTTTAATAACATACGGTTTCCTAATCATTTCGTTTTTTATTTCAGTTTTTTAATTAGACTTGTTTCCTCCATTTATTTTCATCTTTTTACAAGTATAATAGTTGAATTTTTAATCAAATTCTAAAAATAAAAATACTATTTTTTTTTAGTTTTTAAAATTTAGTGTGATTTTTTAAACCATCGATAAAAAGTAGATAAAAATAAGAATTTTGGAGGTGGAAGTAATGTTTATAAACTTAATTTTCAAATACAAAAATAGATAGTTACCAAGGTCTAAGTAATTCTATTTTTAATTGATTAGTCTATCAATAGTTAATTGCTAATCAATATTTAAATGAAGTATTAGATACAAAGTTTTGTGACTAATTAGTATCTATTTGAATTAATTAGATAAAAATATATTTTTTAAGTCATTTCTATTTAATTTAGACTCTTTTGACAAGAAGGGTTTAAAATACATATAAAAAGTATTTCAAAATTTTATTGTGTGTTTGTGAAATAGTTCAATTTTTTTTTAAAAAAAATTATTTTTAAAATAAAAACACCAAAATAAAAGTTAAACCAAACCCATGAAGTTAAAACTTTTTAGGCTCATTTGCCTCATAGGTTTTCTTATGAGATTTTAAACATACATTTAATATCTCTATTTGTTTCACGTAGTTCCACTTTTTAAAACACAGAATAATTCGAAAACTTTAAAACCATCTGATATTTTTTTCCAATAAAAGTATATTTTAATTCATTAATAAATTAATATCAAGTATTCATTAGTATTAATTTTAATTATTAAATATAAATATATTATTTAGACTTAATAAATTTCCACTAATATATTTACCATTAATATTTTATGCTATCTTAACGATTTAATATAAATTATTATTGTCAATTGTCAATATTAATTAATTAATTAAATTATTTTTGGTAAATAGTTTAATTAAAAAGTATTCATTTATTTTTTATTTTATTGATTAGCATAACAATAAATTAATTAATTTTAAGTTTAATTGATCTTTTGAATTTAATTAAGTGATTATTTACTTTTAGTTTTTACATATAAATTATTGAATTGAACACGAATATTTAATTTTTAGACATTAATTATCATGCACATCTAAAGACAAACATTAATTATCTTAGACATTTAAAATCTAGATATTCAAATTCCAGATATTTAATATTTATACCCACGAAACAATATCTGCGATTCAAACGGTCCTTAAGTTTAAGTATTAATTTTTTATTTTGATAAATGATTATAAACTTATCCACTAAATATAGAAAATCTTTAAAGTTTTTAATGCATGAATTGTTTTTACAATAATATGCTAGGTACAAACACATAAAGATGTCCAATTTTTTCATGGGGATGGGCCCCGTGGGATTCCCCGACTAGGTGAGGAATGAGGAAGGAAGTGGGGAAAAAAATTCCATGTGAGCTAAACGGAGACGGGGACGGAAAATGCATTCCCCGTCCCCGTCCCGTCTCGTTCCCACCCCGATCAGCTTTTATATATTTATTTAGTATAGTTATCTAATGCTATGTTATTATTATTATTATTGTATAAATATTATATTTAAATTTTAAATTTGATTATTTATTGGAAGAGATAATAAATATGTTTGGAAAAAGAAAAAAGAAATGGTTTTAGGGTTCACCGCCGCCGCAGCATAAAGGTGTCTTCGTCGGCGTCGGGTTCTCTTCGCGTGGGCTTCGTCTTCATCTGCGTCGGTCGTCGTTTCGCATCCTGGAGCCGTCGTCGTCGGCTGAGCGCATCTGGTTCCGTGTCTGTTCAGGTGGATTCGAAGCTGCGTTCGACTGACTGTCGTCATTTCGTGTCTGATCTGCGTTCGACGACCGCCGGTGATGGAGTCTGTACGGGTCTCGTTGTACGGCTTGTTGACTAGTGGAGAAGCTCGTGGTCGACTGGTGAAGCTGGCTATATTCTATTGTTGACTGGTGTATGCGTTTGGTTGGCTTGTTGACTGTTGGTTCGCAGACGGTGACGATCTTATTGAGGTGTGGGTTTAACATGGTGAAAGTTGGTGATGATGGTGCATAAGCGGTCGCCTCTAAGACTGAAGGAGAAGAATGGGACGAGTTGCTCGTCAACTCTTTCGTTTGCTTAGATCGGAGAACGATTTGGGATTGGATGCTCGTTCTTCAAAGGTGAAGGATTTTGGGTTGTCTGATGGTAGCTCTGAGGAAGGTGAAGGCCCTGGTATGGGAGTGTTGGGTTGAATAAGAAAATTCGGGTTGTGAAGGTTGAACTGGGTGGGCTGGGTATTGGGTTAGTTGATGGACATGAAAGTGAAGGGGGTGTCTGGGAGCATTGAGGGTGCTAGGGGCTCGAATGAAATCTGGGTTGTGAGGGTATTGAGGTGGGCCTTGAGGGAGGCTGGAATGAGCGGGCCTGTTGGGAGTGGGTTGAAGCTGAGTGAAAGAAGTGGAATGGTGCAGGGGGAGCTGGGAAAGGGTCGATATATGTGGGAGCTTTGGTGGGTAGGCCACGTGGTGCAGGGCCGGAGTTGGGAGGCTCGGGGGGGGGGGGTGAGGAGGTTTCGCGGGGTGGGATTTTGTGGAAGTGAGGGTCGATCGGTGGACATTCAAGGTTCTTCGTGAGGGGGAGGAGCCGGTATCTAAAAACCGATTTACTAGGGGATTTGGTCCAAAGGTGGTTCGGTTGGAGGAGGGGTGTGGTTCTGGATCCGGCGTGAAAGGGGGAAAGTCGTGGGCAGCCCTTTTTGGGTCTAAGTTGAGGGGTAATTTAGAGTTCATTCCCCCATTGGTTGAAAATGATAAAGTTATTGTTAAACCTTATGATTATTAATGAGGGTGTCTGTGTAGGGGAGAAATCTCTGATTGGTCAGTTTGTGGATGCCAAACTCCCGTATTTTGTTATTTGTCGTCTTATTCAGAGAATTTAGGGATGTGTATAGATGCCAACTATTACCTTGTTGGATAATGGTATGATTATCTTTAATTTTCAGAAGGTAGAGTCACGGGATTGTGTGCTAGAGAATGGTCCATAGCACTTGGGTGGCTAGCCCATCTTATTACGACAGTGGTCTCCAGGTATTGTTCCTAAAACATTTGTTTTTAATTCTGTTCCTATATGGATTAAACTGGAGCGTGTTCCCCTAGAGTTGTGGACGGACAGGGGTTTAGCAATGTTAGCTAATGTCGTGGGTAAACCTGTCTCTTTTGATGTTGCAATAAGAGAGTGGCGACGGTTATTGTATGCGAGGGTTTGTGTTCAGGTGGATGGTGATTCGTTAATGCCACCTTCAGTCACTGTTAGAATGCGGGGTCAGGAGTTTATTATTCCAGCAGTGTATGAGTGGAAACCTCGTAGGTGTTCTTGTTGTGGTTCCTTTGGGCATACTAGGGTGGTATGTGAGCAACAGGGTGTGGAGAAGGGTCAGGAGTTGTGTATGGTGGTAGCCAATGAGGGGTGTTTGGAGGCGAACAGGGGAATCGAGAGTGTGAGGAAGGGGCAGGACTTGGATATGGGTGCGATGGGAGCTAGCCTAGTGGATGAGATTAAGGGCATGGAGAGGGTTGAAGAATCTACTATGGTTATTCGACGTAGGCGTGATAGAAGAAGTGTAGGGCATAGGGGTGGTAGTGGGTCTCCGGGTACGGCGCCCTTGAAGAGCAGAGTAGTTTATGGGTCCCCTGGAATTACGGGGTTTGTAAAGTATGTTGATGATCGTAATCAATTTGATGTTTTGTGTGATAAGGAGGGAGACTCGTTGGCATTGGCTCTAGTGTAGGCAGATCCTAATCCATTGTTTGTTATGGATGGGATGTTCGGGAGTTTGGGCAAAGGCCCAGTGGAAAGTGGTAGGTGTGATCTCTTGCAAGATTCATGATTTGGTGTTCCTAGAATGTAAGAGGGTTGAATGACCCTGTCAAGTATAGGGTGGTGGCAGACTTTCTGGCTTCCTCCTTCGTCGTGAAAATTTTGGTATGGTGATGAGTAGGTTTGGTGATGCCTGAAGTTGTGTGTGTAGCTATAGTGTGCAGGGAGTTGGGAGGATTTGGATGATGTGGCAGAAGAGTGTCTATAATTTTTCCATTGATATCAGTGAGGATCAATTCATTTATGGAATCTTAGTGGATATTGTATCCAGTGCTAGGGTACATATTGGTGCAGTGTATACCTCTAATCACATCAGCGAGAGAAGGAATTTGTGGTCTAAGTTGATTGATGTATGTGCCTCGTGGCAGCTTCCTGGAGTTGTTTTAGGGGATTTTAATGCTATTCATAGTAGTTCGAAAGATTTTGGTGGTTGCCCTAATTTGAAGGAAATGAAGGAGTTTGATGAGGTGTTATTGGAATCAGATCTGGTTGAGTTGGGTGTGACAGATAACTGGTTCACCTGGACTAGTAAATTTCAAGGGAATGGTATCTTGCGCCGCTTGGATCGATGCTTTTCCAATGAGGCGTGGAAGGTTTTCCGTATTCGAAGGTTAGGGTTGGTCAGTGGGGGATTTTTTATCATAGCCCTCTTCTGGTTTCTATAGGGGAGGCGAGGAGTAGACCGCCTCCTATGTTTTGTTATTTTTCTCATTGGGCGGAGGCAGAGGGTTTTCTTGATACTATCAGGTCAGTGTGGAGAAGATCTGAAGATGTGTCTCCTATGGTTAGTTTTGTGCGAAATTTAAAGGAAGTGAAGCAGGTTTTTCGTGCATCGTTTGGTAGGCGTATCTTTATGTTAGCTGATGAGGTGCGGGCGGCTAGGCAGGTTATGGAGGCTGCTTAGGTTGCGATGGAAAAGAATCCTGGTTCAGAGTCGGTGTGTGCGGAGGTGGCTCGGGCCACTGAGGTGTTTTGGTCAGTGGCGAGATTAGAGGAGGCGTCGCTCCGGCAGAAGGCCAGGGTCAGGTGGTTGGAGTTAAGTGATATGAATACAACTTTTTTTTTATCGTTGTGTTCGTTCTCGTCGCAATTGCAGTGGTTTATTTACGGTCGTGGATGCTGGGGGGATTCGCCTGACGGTGCATGATAGGGTGGCAGGGGTGGCTGTAGAATTCTTTTGGGTTGCTTAAGGGCTCAACATGTGGGGTATAAGGATCTTACTACCTGACTTGGGGATATTGTACAGTTCAACTGGCTCGAGGAGAAGGTGGAGGCACTTGGTCGGCCAGTGAGTTGGGAGGAGATTCAGAAGGTTTTATTCTCGATGAAGTCTGGGAAGGCTCCTGGGCCTGATGGGTTTTCGGTGGATTTTTACAGAGCTGATTGGAGTGTGGTTGGGGATGATTTCTATAACGCTGTGCTCAATTTTTTTTAAACATGTTACTTGCTTAGAGGAGTTAATTCTACTGCTATTACTCTCATCCCTAAGAGGCGGAGAGCTGAACGTATGGAGGAGTTTCGTCCTATTTCATGTTGCAATGTTGTGTATAAGTGTATCTCGAGGATCTTAGCTGAGAGATTTGTGGTTGTGGTTGTCTGATTTCATCAGTGGTAATCAGTCTGCGTTTGTTCTGGGTAGGTCGATTTTCGATAACATTTTATTGTGTCAGGAGCTCGTGGGGAGCTATAAGGAGGGCAGAGGGAAGCCGCGCTGTGTGTTAAAGGTAGACCTTCAGAAGGCTTACGATTTGGTGAATTGAGATTTTCTATTTGGTGTATTGTTGGCTATAGGTACGACCCTTCAATTTGTTAGTTGGGTAAGGGTTTGTGTTACTTCGCCTAAGTTCTTTGTGATGATTAATGGTTCCCTTGAAGGGTTTTTTTCTTGGTAGGAAGGGGTTGAGGCAGGGGGATCCGTTGTCTCCTTTTTTTGTTTATGATGGTGATGGAGGTCTTGTCTAGGTTGTTGAATAAACCTCCTGTGTGGTTTAGGTTCCATGATCGGTGTGAGCGCTTGGGCTTAACTCATTTGGTTTTTTCAGACGATTTGATGATTTTCTGTGCAACTGAGAGAGATTCTTTGAAGCTTGTGAGGTAGGTATTGACAGAATTTGCAAAGCTGTCTGGGTTAGTTGCAAATGTTAGAAAGAGTTCCATGTTTGTTGTGGGTGTGGAGTCTGGGGAGGCGGAGGAACTAGCTACATATATGGGAGTCTCTCTTGGTTCATTGCCGGTTAGGTATCTGGGTTTACCTTTATTGCCGGGTCGGTTGAGGGCTGTGGATTGTGCACCTTTGATATAGAGGATTACAACTCGTATTAGAAGCTGGGCAGCGAGGTCCCTCTCTTTTGCTAGGAGGTTGCAGCTTGTTAGATTTGTTTTACAGTTTTTTCAGGTTTTATGGCCTGCTAGCATATTCGTGTTGCCTATGTGTGTAACTCATGAGGTTGATCGTCTGTTACGTAGTTATTTATGGAAGGGTAGTGTTGTGAGTCAGGGTGGTGCACGGGTGGCGTGGGATGAGGTGGTGTGTGCCGTTGGGGAGAAGAGGGATTGGGTGTGAAGCATGTGGCCCTCTTGGAACTAGGCTGCTATTATGAAGTTGCTCTGGCTTTCTCTTAATTAATCAGGGTCATTTTGGGTGGCGTGGGTGGAGGCGTATGTTTTGCGTGGGCTGTCGTTGTGGCTGTTAGGAGTGAGGTTGGGAGGTCTTGGTGCTTGAGGGCTATCTTGCGAAGTAGAGATAGATTCAAGCATCTGGTTCGTTTGATGATTGACGATGGACAGTCTTGTTTTGTTTGGTGGGATCCTTGGCTGTCGGGGGCGCGATTTTGGATTCATACGGGTCTACAATGGTTCATGATTCAAGAAGTAGTTTGGAAGCGCGGTTGTCGGAGTTCTTGGATGGTGAGGGAGGTTGGAGGTGGCCTACACTGTCTTAAGAGCTGCTTGAGATCTGGGGTTTTATCCAGGCAGTGGGGCCTAGGGTGAGGGGAGAGGATTATTGGGTTTGTGTGCCGGATGCTAGTGGTCGGTTCTCTATCGCTAGTGCTTGGGAGAGTATACGTCCTCGTCGTCATAGGGTGTCTTAGGCTAGTATTTTATGGATGAGGGGTGGTATTCCGCGTCCCTCCTTCTGTGTGTGGTTAGCAGTGAGGGACAGGTTGGGTACGCAGGATTGGTCGAGGAGTTGGGGTGTGTTATCAGAGGGGGATGTCTTCTGTGTGGGGGAGGTGTGTAGTCGCGGGATCATTTATTTTTTGAGTGTGGGTTTGGGAGAGAGGTGTAGTCTAGTGTGTTGCGTCAGTTGGGTTCAATGCATCAGGTGGCTGGTTGGGATGTAGAGTTAAGTTGGTTGTGCCAAGTGGGGTCCATTTGAATTGATCGAATATTTTGACACTTGATATCCTAATACTGTATTTTAGAGATAGACTTAGGGTCCATTTGAATTAATCGAGAAAAAAATGTTTTTAAAAAAACTCACTTTTATTTAAACATTTTTTATAAAAATTGTTGAAAATATTTCAAAAATTATTTTAAGTGGTTATCAAACATTTCAATTTTTCTATAAAAAAAATAAATACTTGAAATTACATTCCAAACACACCTTTACATGATATTCCTCCAAATGTGCCTGATCTTTCACTCTCCAAATATCAGGAAGGACTCATATATCTATAGAGATATTGTCCCTCACGTATAGTATATCAAAAATGATTCACCTTTTAGGCAAATAGTCATTAGTTAGCTTAGTGATAAATAAAAATCTAAAAGGTCATGGGTTTTAATTCATAACGATCACATATCTGGGATTTAAATATGAACTAAATTAGAACTTTTAAAACTCAATAATAAAAAAAGCAATGTTTATATATATATATATATCGACATTTTCATGTTCCCATTTGACTAGATGAAAGAAGAAAGGTTAAAAATCAATCCATAAATTTTGGGTTTTTTTACACTTTAAAATTTGTAACAATTTAGTCTATAATGTAGAAATTAGTGTTAAGATTTAATAAAATTTATTGAAAAATAAATCGATAAATTAATTAGAGGTTCAATATTTTTATGAAATACAAAGTCTACATCATAAAATAATAAAAATTGACAGCTAATTTCGATAAATTTAGTTGCGATAGTGATTAAATTGTTATGAGTTTTAAAGTACAAGAATTATTAAATTTTTACATACTAAAGTTTAGGAACTAAGTTGCTACAAAATTGAGAGTACAAACTAAAGTTCGGGAACTAACTTATTACTTTTACGGTGTCATTTTTAAATAAGAAGATATGAGAGAAGATTTGATGATTATAATTATTTATACTTCAATTGAGGTTGATACGCAGGAGGAGAGTGACATGGACGTGGACCGAGCAAAAGCAGAGCAGCTGAGAGCAGGGATGGCCGGAGAAGGAGCGATGACAAGTATAGTGGAGGTGGCCTATGATTCCACCAAAGGGACGGCAGAGAAGGTGAAGGACACAACAATTGCAGAGGCAAACGAAAATGTAGTGGACACAATCGAGTATAGAAGCATGGGGGATATGGGTAACTATCAAAATATCCTATTATGAATATTGTTTATTAATCGCAATTGAGCGGAGGCAGAAATATGAGTGTAACCTATAATGCACTTGAAATAATAATTTTTTAAGGTTTTTTCTAGTTTAAAATTTATTTTGTTCTAAACTTTCCTAAAATTTCATAAAACTAAAAATTTAGTTCCTAAACTATGGTTTATAATAATTTAATTCCTTTACTTTCAATTTTGTAATAATTTAGCATCTGAATTTTACTATGTAACAATTTAGTATTTGTAATGATTTAGTCTCTATGGTAGAAATTTGTGTTAAGATTTAATGAGATTTTTTGTATAAATAAATTAATAAATAAATTAGAGATTCAATATTTTTATATAATACCAAAGTTTATTATTTTAATATTTTTTTTAACTTTAGGGATTAAATTGTTACAAATTTAAAAGTATAAGGATCAAATTATTATATATAACGTTCACTGATTAAATTGTTACAAAATTGAAAGAATAGGGATTCAATCATTACCAATCAAAATGAAAAGTGTTTTTTAACCCTTTTCTATTATTAGTTTTAGAGAATGCGAAAGAACTCCCGTGCCGTACGCCTACTTCTATAATTTTTTGGCGGATCTTATTTAAAAATTAGATACTTCCTTAATCATGGTTAATTTAAATCTGAATAGTGTTTATTTTATTTTATTAAATTCAAAATAAAATGCTATTTATTTTTGTTACTTTGAATATCATTATATTTAAGTTTTATTATCTTGACATAAAATTAAAATTTAACTTTTAAAATATTAAAATGAGTAAATCGTCTTAAATATATATTTTTTAATTCTTATCAAATTAAAAATTTATATATATACTTTTAATCTATGGTTAACAGAGATGTCCAATTTGTCATGGGGACGGAGCTCCATGGGCTCCGCCCCAAACGGGGCGGGGATTCCCTGATTAGGTGGGGAATGGGAGAGGGAGTGAGGCAAAAAAATCCTTGTGAGCTAAACGGGGACGGGAACGGGGAATGCATTCTCGGCTCCGGTCCCGTCCCGTTTCCCGTCTTCGTCCCGATTAGCTTTTACATATTTATTTACTATAGTTATCTAATGTTATGTTATTATTATTATATAAATATTACATTTAAATTTAAAATTTAATTATTTATTAGAAAATGTAATGAATAGGTTTAAATTGAATGTTTAAATTTAGATTATATATGTGAATAATTTGATTATATTTATTTCTTTCTACTGGAAAAAATTAATTAGTTTTTTAGGCCAAAATTTGAGTAATTTATCTTTAAATTCAAATTTTCATATAATACTAACCATAACAAACAATTCATTGATAAAATTAATTATTTAATTAAAATTGACTCACATTACTGATTTAAATTAATCGGCTTTTTACCAAAAAAAAAAGTAACGGGAAAAAATTTCCCGCGAGGAACCGATCCTCACGAATTCTCCGTAGGGAGTCTCGCCCCGATCCCTGTGGGGAATTTCACGGTATGGAGAATGAAATGGGGAGTGGGGATGGGGATGAGCAATGGCATCCTCGACCCCGCCCCGCGGACATCCTTAGTTAATGAAATGAAATATAGGTAAATGAAGATTTCAAATGGGTGGGTATATATATTAAAAAAAAAACTTCAAATGTGTGTTTATTACAATGATATTGAAATGAGCTACTAAAACAAGCCAAATGTGCTTTTACATAAGAAATTAACCTAAACCAAATGTAAAATGCTATAACACATAATATTAAAATGAAATAGTGAGATCCATCATAATTATGAGAAAAATAGAGAGAAAAAATTGGTGGTTCCATCAAAATTTGGCAATTTAAAGAAAAACCAAGGGCTTGGAAGGCCAAATATGGGTTTTGATTTGAAAGCCAATGGAAGGAAATTAACCAAAGAAAGTGGTTGGGAAATATTTATTAGAGTCTAGAGAGAAATTGGTCTTTTTGTTGTTGCAAGTTAAATAGAAAAAAGTTTGAAAGAGACAAACCATTATCTAAATTTAATTACAAGTGCTTTTGGGAATTTCATTTCATTTGTGTTTTTAAAAGAACCTTACTATATAAGGAGGAAGCTGTCTTTTTCTTGCAGATGATCAGAAACTATAGTTTTATCGCTTCTTCTACTGTTTGGCAAAGCAGAAAAGAGGGCAGAAATTCTTCTTAACCTCTCATGGTTAAGGGGTATCATGATTTTAATATTAAATGTAATAGGTTTAGCTTATATTATTTAGTGTGTTTATTTTAGATATAAAAGCTCATTGAGCCATGTTATTTTGTATTTAGGTTTCCTTTTCTGTTTTCTCTCATTCTAATATTGAGAAGTTAGATTATTATATATGATTAAATTCAACTTCACCTATCAACTTAAGTTTTTGAGTCAATTGATGATTTAAGATGGCATCGGAGCATGTATGGATTATTACCTTCAACTTAAGTATTGAAATTGGTTTTGTCTTTTTGGGATGGTTTCGACTTCAATGAACTTGATTTTATGTGTGTTCTTCTTGGACAATGTCTTCAGAAAATAGTGATTTTAGCCTCATACTATTTTGGTTATATTTTTTTTATTTATTTTAGCTTCGTACTATTTTGGTTCTATAATTTTAGAAGAGATTTTGCACCCTTAAAAAGGCAAAAGTCACTACAACTTTTACTGGTGTTAGTTACATTGTATATATGATTGTAGACAGTTTTGAACTGCCATCAACTCTTTTGTCATTGTATACAATGGTGGTTGTTTAGGATGGAGATTTTGGACTGACATCCTATCATAGGTATTCGATGGTGGTTTTGTATGATGTCAATTAGGAACTGACATCATACCCATGCCATCATACATAATACAATGATGGTTAGATACAAGGACGTTTAATTGTTGTTATTGTTGTATACTATGATGTCGGTTTAACACTGGCATCATATCTAATGAAACCTGCAACAAATTATTATTAAAATATGGAATCCAAATCTTGTATAAACGATTTTATAATACCAATAATTCTCATCCTCTATTTCGATTAATTTTTCCACACAAATATTTATCAAAACAAAGACGAACTTTAAGAGAACACGATATGTCATATCATTTCAATATTGACAATCAATTCACAATTGAATTTCAATATAAAGCTATACAACATGTTTTGAACCTACACATGAAACAGAAGGCAATTGATCGTTGTCATCTTTTTTTTATTTTGTTTGTTGTAACCACCAGAGCTTCTTCGGTTGAAAATGAGAGCCTGTATAAAAGGAAAAGAATGAGAGTGTAACGAGTACGAGAGAGCGAGGCATTCATTCTATAAAGAAGTTTAAAAGAAGTAATAAAAGAGACTCTCCCTTTTGCACAGTGGATGTAGGCCTTTGGCAAACCATTTAAATACTTGTGTTCTTTATTTCTCTAAGATCGTCTAGCTTTTTCTAAAGTATTGTGTACACGATCATTTAGTTCCTCTGTCATCGTTTATATGATCGTCTAGCTCCACTTTGCATCGTCTATACGATCGTTTAGTTCCACACAATTATCGTCTACACGATCGTCTAGTGCTTCTTAGTATCGTCTACACAATTGAACTATCGTCTAGTTCCTTAGAGCTTCATATACACGATTGAGCTCGTATACAAGTCAATCTTGAAGTTCAAGAATGGCTACAACCAGGTATGAAATTGAGAAGTTTGATGGAAAGACAGACTTTGAATTATGGAAAGCTAAGATCAAGGTAGTGTTGGGACAGCAAAAGGCACTTCTGGCCATCACAGACCCAACAAAGTACCCTGAAATACTCACATATGCAGAAAAAGAAATGATAGAGGTAAATGCCTATAGAACTATTGTTTTGAACGTTACAGATAGTGTTTTAAGGCAGATAGTTGACCAGCAAATTGCTTATGATCTTTGGAACAAATAGATATTTATCTGAATAAAGATTTGCCTAATAAAGCTTTCTTGAGGGAAAGATTTTTCACATATAAGATGGATGCTGCAAAATCCCTCATTGATAATTTGAACGAATTCAAGAGATTGTCATCATAATTTAGATCAATAGGAGACAACATTGGGGAAGAAAATGAGGCCTTTATCCTTCTAAACTCTCTACCAGACTCGTTTAAAGATGTTAAAACAATAATGAAGTATGGTAGAGTAAGGATCACTACAGAAACAATTATTTCAGCAATCAGAATTAGAGAACTAGAATTACAGATGAGCAAGAAAGATCAGCAAGGAAGAGAAAGTTTGTTTTCAAAAGGGAAAACAAAGAACAATGGGAAGGACAAACAGAATGGGGGTGACAAGTCTAAAATCAAGTGTCATTTTTTGTCACAAACTTGGACACATGAAGAAATGCTATTATGCCTTGAAAAGAAAGTTGAACCAACAGAACAAAGGAGGAAAACAGACTGTGACAGTTGTGGGGGAAAATTCCCTTGTGTATTCAGATGCCTTGGCAGCAACTGAAGAGTGTGGTGAGCAGAATTCGATGGAGACTCAAGATTTGGTGATAGATTTTGGTTGTTTAGTCCATATGACACCATCTAAAGGGTGGTTTTGTACCTACAAGAAGTGGGATGGAGGACTGATTTACATGGGAAATAATAATACCTGCAGGGTAATTGGCACTGGGTCTGTTTTCTTGAAGTTATAAGATGGTTCAGTGAAGCTAATCAGAAATGTGAGGCATGTTCCTACATTGAAAAGAAATCTCCTATCATTGGGGATGTTTGACTCTATTGGTTGTGTATATAGAGGAGTTGAAGGCACTTTTGAAATAATTAAAGACTCAAAGGTGGTGTTGGTGGCTACTAAAGTTAATGGTTGCACGTCATTAAAAATGTGCAAATGACACAATCAGCCTTGATGGCTTCAAATGAATATCCTATAGAGGATGAGTTATGGCATAAGAGGCTACCTCATATTAGTGTGAGAGGACTGAAAGTTCTTTCCAAACAGGGGATTCTTTCTAAAGGTGTTGGAGATAATTTGAAGTTTTGTGAACATTGCATCCTTAGCAAAGCAACTAGATAAGGCTTTCTTAAAGGACAACATACTACTAAGGAGATACTTGAATATGTGCATTATGACCTATGGGGACCAGCTCACTCTCCTTCACTAAGTGGAGCAAGGCATTTCCTTTCTTTTGTTGATGATTATTCAAGAAAGAGTTGGGTTTATTTTCTAAAAACCAAAAATGAAGTGTTTGGGAGATTTAAAGAATGGAAAACCTTGATTGAAAAACAAACCTCTAAACACATTAAACACTTAAGAACTGACAAAGGTTTAGAGTTTTGTGGATAAGAGTTTAACTTGTTTTGCAGAGAGAATGGTATTGTAAGGCACAAAATAGTGAGGTATACACCTCAACAAAATGAAGTTGCAGAGAGACTCAACAGAATAGTGCTTGAAATAGTGAGATGTCAACTGGCCAATGCTCTTTTGCCTGAGATATATTGAGTAAAGGCAGTATCTTATACACTTTACACTCTAAATAGATGTCTACATCAGTCCATTGAGCTGAAAACACTAGAAAAAAGGTGGACAGGAAAGCCTCCCAAGCTAGAACACTTGAAGATATTTGGGAGTGTAGGGTATGTGCATCAAAGCCAAGGTAAGCTAAAACCAAGGGTTGTCAAATGCATGTTTCTAGGTTTTACACCGGGAGTGAAAGGATACAGACTTTCGCATCCTATTGAGAAGAGATGTATCAATAATAGAGATATTGTGTTTAGAGAAAATGAGATGTTCATGTTGTTAGAGCAACAACCTACACTTAAGTCAAAGATGAGTAGTACAAGGTTTGAGATGGAGCCTCAAAATGATCAAGGAGCTTCTACTTCTTCTCAAAATCTAAAAGTTGAAAGTGAAGACACTGTCAAGACAAGTGAATTTGTGTCAAGTGAACAAGTAGAGACACAAAGAGATCTACAAAATTATTCCTTAGCAAGGGACAGGACAAGAAGAACCATTGTGCTCCCTACAAGGTATTTAGAATCTGACTTTGCTAGTGTTTCATTGAGTGTTGCCATTTCAATAAGCAACAATGAAACCACCAGTTTTGATGAAGCAACTAACAGTCCTGATGCTAGGCAATGGATTGAGGTAATGAATGATGAAATGAGGTCTCTGAACCTAAATGATACCTGCAAACTAGTACCTTTACTAAAAGGGTACAAACCTATTTCATGCAAATAGATATACAAGTTCAAAGAAGAAATTTTAGGGGTCCAAAAGTCTAGATTCAAGGCAAGACTTGTTGCAAAGGGGTTCACACAAAAGGAAGGGATTGATTATACAGAGGTCTTTTCTCCTGTTGTAAAACATACATCCATTAGGCTTATTCTCTCTAGTTGTTCAAAAGGACTTGGAGTTAGATCAATTAGATGTGAAGACATCATTCTTACATGGATTGTTGAATGAAACTATCGATATGAAACAACCTCAAGGGTATATGAAGAAAGGATAAGAAGACTTGGTCTGTCTCTTAAACAAATAAATCTATGGGCTTAAGCAGTCACCAAGGTGTTGATATGACAGATTTGATGAAGTGACCTCTAAAATGGGATTCAAGAGAAGCTCCTATGACTGGTGTATGTATACTAACACTAAAAGCTTCAAAGAACTAGTGTATCTTCTTCTATATGTAAATGACATGTTGTTGGTTGGAAGTTCAAAAGAAGTGTTAGGGACAGTCAAGATTCTTCTAAATAAAGAGTTTGACATGAAAGACTTAGGGGAATCTAGAAGGATTCTTGGTATTGAAATCAATAGAGAAAGAAAGTAAGACAAATTGTATGAAAGTCAAGCTGATTACTGTGAGAAAATACTTCAAAGGTTCAACATGGATGGTGCTAAGCCTGTTGGCACTCCTCTTACACCTCATTTTAAACTCTCAGCTGCTAATAGTCTAAAGAGCACAGATGAGGATCACATTACCATATTAAGATTGTTCCATATTCTCAAGCAGTGGGATCTTTGATGTATCTAATGACTTCAACAAGACTAGATCTATCCTATGCTATAAGTTTGGTCAGTAGATACATGTCCAATCCTGGTAAACGCCATTGGGAAGTAGTCAAATAGATACTGAGGTATCTTTGTTCATCTAAGGAAGCTTGAATCTTATACAAACAGAATGACCCCTCAAATGATGAAATGTATGGTTATGTGGATTTTGATTATGTAGGAGATCTAGATAAGAGATGCTCACTGTCTAGATATGTTTTCCTATATGGAAACAATCTAATAAGTTGGAAAGCAAGTCTGCAATTTATTGTGGCCCTATCCACAACATAAGTTGAGTTTATAGCTCTGTCCGGGGCTATCAAAGATGGTTTGTGGCTGAAGGAATTTCTAAACGATTTCAGCATTACACAAATTAAAGTGAGAATATATTGTGACAATCGAAGCACAATTTACTTGTCTAAAAACCAAAAGTTTCACAGTAGAACTAAACACATCGACATCAAGTACCACATTATTAGATCGGAGATTGAGAAAGAGGAAGTTGAGGTAGTAAAAATACATCCTCAGATAATGCAGCTGATATGTTGACCAAGACAGTTCCTCAAAGCAAGCTTGGTCATTGGTTGGACCTCCTTGGGTTCGAGTTACCTAAAAAAGGTTAGCTCAAAATCAGCTCAAAAAGCAAAAAGGGAAAGGTTCTCTAGATATTTACAAAGGTGAAGATTGTAACAGAAAGAATAGAAGACAGATGAAGTAGAAGGCAGTTGATTGTTTTCATCTTCTTTCTGTTTTGTTTGTTGTAACCACCAGAGCTTCTTTCGTTGAAAATGAGAGCCTGTATAAAAGGAAAAGAATGAGAGAGTGACAAGTACGAGAGAGCGAGACATTCATTCTGTAAAAAAACTTAAAAGAAGAAGTAATAAAAGAGACCTTCGCTTTTTCACAGTGGACGCAGGCCTTTGGCCGAACCACTTAAATACTTGTGTTCTTTCTTTCTCTACGACCGTGTAGCTTTTTCTAAAGTATCGTGTATATGATCGTTTAGTTCCTCTGGCATCGTTTACACGATCTTCTAGCTCCACTTTGCATCGTCTATACGATCGTCTAGTTACTCAGCTATCTCTATACGATCTCTTAGCTCCACACAACTATCGTCTACACGATCATATAATACTTCTTAGTATCATCTACACAATTGAACTATCGTCTAGTTCCTTGGAGCTTTGTCTACATGATTGAGCTCGTATACAGGTAAACGATTGAAGAGTTTTAAAGTCTAAAGGATATAGTCTTCCCTGAATCTTGAAGTGATGTTGACCATTTATACTGAGTAATTTGGGTCTGCAAATAAGAGAATTATAGTTACTCTGGGACCACACATAGTTTAGGGTTTTCATTTGAAATAAATGGAAAAACCTTTTATTCTCTAAATCTTTTTCAACTCATAATATATACTAGAGGACCAAGACTAGTAGGTATAACCAAATCAATTACCATAACAAAACTTACAACATTCCAAGTTTAATCAATAATCTACAAAGATAAAGTTAATTTACACTAACAGGTATCCAACAAATTAAATTCCTAAGAAAATAACTTACAAAAGCAAGATCACCTAAAACACAAATATAGAAAATGCTATAGAGGCTAAAAATCATTGGAGCACTCCATTCTACTATCCATAAAAATCATATACATTAAAGATTTGAGCCCAACGAATTCATGTTATCTCCTTAAAACAAATTTACTCATCTTAGTGTCTGAGTTTAGAGAGTAATTGCCTCTCAGGATAGAACAGATCACCTTTCCTATGGATGTAGCACCCTGTCCACAAGATCAGCGAACTAAACTTTATGGATATACCGAACTTTTTCAGCGAATTTTAAAGATGGAGAGAAATTTTCAAAGTAAGAAAATGCTATTGAAAATGGTGAGAAAAAAAACTGAAGAAATGACATATAGATGTATTCTTTATTTAGTTTGGTTATTTATCACTATAGGAAATCTGACTTCTCCCGACGTCACATTTCATTGGGAAAGTATGAAAAATTCGTCGGAAGAGGATCTCTCGACGCACTTTTAAACGTCGTCGGGAGTTCCCCCATAACTCCCGACGCCACGTAGGCGTCGGAAGTTCCCCCTAATACAGGGAGAGAGAGCGAGAGGCAAGAAGAGAGCGAGAGACAAGGAGAGAGCGAGATACAGTTGAATAAAAAGTCAAAAAAAAGAAGTTTTGATCCTAGGGAAGGTGAATATGCAGTGTGTCAATAGTAGGTTAGTCTTCCATTAGGGAATCATGGAGGAAGAGAAGCAAAGACAGACTCAAAACAATAATGATAAGACTCAAAGCTCTCTCTTGACCAACCAGCTCTTTCAACAGGGAGAGAGCGAGATACAGGGAGAGAGTGAGAGGCAAGAAGAGAGCGAGATACAGGGAGAGAATGAGAGGCAAGGAGAGAGCGAGATACAGAGAGAAAACGTTTTCAACTGTAGGTCTTTCCACAACTGTAGGATCAACGTCAACCCTGCATAAAGTAACCTCCTCAATGGTTTCATCCACTCGGACGCCACCAACAATTTCTAGTAAATCTAGTTGTGCGTTTTCAACATCATCTACTTCCGATACATCTCATATTCGTTTATTTTGGACTACTTGAACAACTTTCCAATTGCAACCATGTTTGATGTCATCAATGTAAAGACTTGTTATGCTTGGATAGAAAATATGAAAGGCTCGTTGACATACCAAAAATGTGATGTATTGATCAATTTGTATCCTAAATCCATATGTGTCCTATTATTTTTGTTGTTATCTATGTCAAACCATCTACACTTCAACAAGAAAACGCGTCTTCTGTTCGCATATTGGAAATCTAATACTTCGTCTACAACACCGTAGAAATTGTTATCCACGCTTGTGTTCTCACTGATCTCTCCGGCCACTAGGACTCCACTATTTTGTGTAGCTCGACGATTATCACGCTCTACAGTGTGAAACTGTACTCCATTAACAATGCATCCATTGTAAGAGTGCACCTCAGACGAAGGTCCCATTGCAAGTGAAAAGAAATCATCGGAGATATCTTATCTCTCACGCTGTTGTAGAACCTGATAATTACTTATACATTGAAAATGAATACGAAAAATGAATCATCCCTTAACTGTTGCCTACAAAATAACTATGTATACTTGAGATTTGAACCAATCGAAAATTTGTGTTGATGTTTTATATATAAGTCAGAGGCACTTTGAGCTTCACGACGAATTAACCTTAAATGTTGCCTACAAAATTGATCATTTAAATGTTATATCAAAGGAGATACCCTAGAATTTAGAAAAGGAAAAATTTTGAAACGTACTTGCGATAGTCTGTTATTTCTTTACAATTGTTGAGAATGTACCAATGTGCAATACGCTTTTCCTCCGCTGATAGCATCCGTAAAGTTGACGCCCCTAATAGTCGTACCCTCTGCCTAAATAATTCAAATTCACCAAATATCTCGTGATCGGGAATGTTATCATCATTTCATTCATCTCTATTGAATCTCGTTTCAATCCTACTTAAATATCGCGAGCAGAAGTTCCATGATTCATTCATTGTATATGCTTCCGCTATAGACCCCTCGTGACGTGATTTGTTCCGTACAAATTGTTTTAATGTTCATAAACTTATTTTAATAGGATACATCCAACTGTAATTAACTGGACCCACCACTTTGGTTTCATATGGTAGATGAACTACAAGGTGTACCATTACATCGAAAAAGGCAGGTGGGAATATTCTCTGCAATTTACAAAGTATGACTATGATGTCTACTTGTAGTCTGTTCAAATCACTTACACATATTGTCTTTGCACATAAGTCGCGAAAGAATGTACACAACTTAACAATAGCAGTGGATACGTTCTTCGGTAGGTATGCTCGAATACCAATAGGGAGTAGTCTGTGAGGCAACACATGACAGTCATATGTTTTCAGCCCCGATATTTTTCCATCTTTGTCATTGACACATCGTGATATGTTAGATACGAATCCATCAGGGAATTTCATTGATTTCAAATACTTACAAAACGAATTCCGTTCACCATTTGCTAATGTGTATGCTGCGTGTGGTTTTACAAATCTGTTATCGACCTGTATCAAGTGTAGGTCCTTTCTTATCTTCAAAACTTGTAAGTCTAATCGAGCGTTCGTTGTATCCTTTGTCTTTCCTTCAATATTTAACAATGTGTCCACCAAATTGTCGCATATGTTTTTTTCAATATGCATTACATCCAATTTATGTCGTAACAATAGTCTGGACCAATATGGAAGTTGGAAAAAAAATATTTTTTTAGTCCAGTTTAGAATTCGCTTGCTTTTTTTTATCTTGCTTCATGGATATTTGCTAAGCATAGAAAAGTTTAGTGTATTTATTTGTTGTAATATCTCTTCTCCATTCATTACGACTGATGGAGCTCTACGTTCAACTTTTCCATCATGTTGTCTACTTCGATGCCAACTATGATTCTCTGAAAGATAACGTCGATGTCCTATAAATGATATTTTTCTTCTTATCCCGAAGGACGAGTTATCTTCTTTGCATATTGGACATGCTTGATAACCTTTTGTACTCCACCCAGATAAGTCACCGTATGCAGGGAAGTCATTAATCGTCCATAATAAGGTAGCATATAGTTGAAAAAACTCACCAACAACATAATCATAAGTTC